>NC_059363.1:5793837-6156337 GCF_019703515.2 Myxocyprinus asiaticus | reverse complement strand
GTATGTTGTCTTTGGCCTCCTCCTGCAGTTTGTTTGTGATTTCAAACAGAGCTTATGATAACAGGTTTGAGTTCTCTCCTGATAGAGAACTCTGATAAGAGGTCTTGATATCATGTCAAACAGAATCAGGTCAGGTTATCCAGCAACTTGACCCAGTCTTCCAGACAGTGGATGCTGCTGTTTCTTTATCTGATTACTAAGGAGGTCACATTGTTGGAGCCGGATTAAACGCAGGCTGAATTTGAGAGGTCACTAAGAAATTTTGCAGTTCAGAGGATTTTGGTGGTCACGTCATGTGGTTTTGAGCAGGATCCTTCCCACTCGCATTCCTGTTCTTTTCATTTCCACTCCCTTATTGTGTGGGGTCATATCTAAAGCCACATCTGATTGCTATCATAAAGTTCATGTGCAGACTTGAGATGCTCTCAAATGCTTTCATGGCTTGTATTCAGGTCAGAGGAGAGACACTGGTACAATATATTGCCTATATCAATCTTCTCACACATGTTCTCTTTGCCACATTGTGCGGAATGTCTCAGTAATCAATCATTCTTGCAAGTGAAGCAATAAGTCATTTTCATAAGAATAAACGTAACTAAAAAACAGTGCATTCTTAAAGGCCTATTCACACCTAGAGCATTTTTACACCAAAACTCATTCAAGCTCAACAACACACAATACATTCTTGAAAGAAAGCAAATCATGCTTGATTTGTGAGTCACATGATAAACCAGATCTGTGTTGGGTGCAGTATGACTTCAAATTAGTTGCTGTAATCTAATTACTTTTATGGAAAAAAATAATGTAACACGTTACATGTTTTATTTGTGTAATCAAATAACCTGGGTTACTCATGTTTCTAAAATAATATTATTTATGTAGAATACATTTAAAACATGAATTATGTACATCTGTTTGCATTTCTGTGACAGCTGAAAGGGGTGCCTAATTTAACAAGTCATTGTAAGGGAGAAATGCGACAATGAACAAGGAGGAAATATATACATATATAAATAAATGCATATATTAAATACATTGAGCTGAAGAATAAAAACTTTTTTCTTTGAAAAGTGTTTTAGAATGTAACATAAAAGTAAATTATACCATGGGTCTGTTCTTTTTTCAAGTAAACACACCGCTATAAAGTAGTTCCAGGTCTTGACGTATAACGGTTCCATATCACTTCGCCCAATTATTATTTGAGTTATTTCAAAGAGCCCTACAGGCTACCACAACAAAATAACAAATTTAAACAAAGTCACTGGTTAAAGTAAATCGGTTAAGAATGTCAAAACAATGTCTAAAATATCTTACATTTATTTCAATTTCGGTTAAAAAGTGCCCTCACGCGCTCTCGTCTCCCCTGCACTCACACACACACACACACACACACACACACACACACGCACTAACTTGTTACTCCAGTAAGTGCTCCAGTAAAGCAGCACAAGCCTCACAATCCTCCGTTGCTAGTTCTTACGTGATGTTTTCGAATTAGCAACGAAGGCTCGGACTGTATTAAAGCAGGATGCTGAATCTGTGGAAAAAGAAAGTAGTTCCTCTCATAAGAGTGTTTTAGGAACGAAAACCAGAAAATGTCTTGAGATAAAACCCTGAACGATGTCTTAATGTGTGGGAACCATGGTATAGGTGGAATAATTGGACCGTTGAATTGTCCGCTGCGTGTCGTGACAGCATTACCATCTCGGGTGTGCATTATTTTTAAACAAGTCAACGGTCCGTCATCAATTATTCCTTACGTAATTAGTAATAATTTGATTTATTTTTTCGATTAAGGAATCAGTAAAGTATATGGTTATAATTTTTGAGAAGTAGGCTAATCAGTAATTTATGGTGGATTACTTTTTTGAGTAACCAACACTGATCAAGATTTCACTCATGTTAATTCAAAATAAAACCATCGCTAAAATGCAAACAATACATTGTCATTGTCCTGAAATGGTGCAATGGAAATAAAAGCGATAGAGTGAAAATGAGATATAGTCATATATTATGTTATAATGATAATAATAGTGGTGTGCTGTTATTCTTAAAATTTACAAAACTTTTTAACCTGTTAAGATATGTTATAACCTTAAAGGCATAGGCCTAGTTGTTTTACAGTTGTGTTTTCTTTGTATTTTCCATATTTTTTAAATCAATTATTAATTAACCTTAACCTTCACAATATACCATATGACATTTTTTTAACTTACATTTTAATATCTGAAAACTGTATGTCATAACATGAATGTAAAACTATGTAAAACTAATCTTAATTTTCTGTATTTTTCGCAATTATTTATAATTAAATTATAATTATACATCATATAATAAAGCAGAAAGAGCTTTGAACAAACCTGCGGTCAAGTCTGCTCATTCTTGTTTCAACATTGATATTAATCAAAGCGATAATGTGTTAACAAAACTCAGGCATCTGTTCTTCAGTTGTTTTGTTATGTCCCTATCAATGTTTCCTCACCTCTCTCTCTCTCTCTCTTTCTCTCTCTCTCTCTCTTTCCCATATCACTTTATCTTTTTGTTGTGACAGTTACATAATAACCAAAATCTTCCATTCCTATCTGTTAAAACAACTATCTCACTTTGATCAAGCGAACCACAAACTTTGACTCAATGCAGAGATTATTTAGCAGAGATGGGCCACTTCTATTTAAATGAATGGGATAAATTGGAACGCTCAACTAAGGAGCTCTGAGCACCCAACGGTCAACGGATGTAGAAAGGAAGTCCCGCCTTACAGTTAAAAGAGTCAATCGCCTTTTAGATACAGCCATTACCTGTCAATCAAAGCACTTAACTCCATGTTGCTCCAGGGGTATTGTCCCTGTAATCAGGGCACTGTAAGTCGCTTTGGATAAAAGCATCAGCCAAATGCATAAATGTAAATGTATTATTATTCATTAACCCTGATAATTACAGCTAGTTACTGTGTGTACAATTTATATTTTCACAGTAATGTATCTCACATACCAATTACAGTAATCAATAAATAACTGTAGACTGCTTTTGCAGCTGCTTATGTAATCAGGTTTTTACAGTAACTATTTGGCAACAGTGTTGCCAGTATGTTACTGTAAAAAAAAAAAAAAAAAAAAAGGTAAGGTTTAACAGAGTAGCTAGTTTGGGACCAAATGTTAGACTTAATTTTCCTATGAGTTAAAAATATTAGTTTGCTCATTTTTTCTTTTATTTTTTCTTACAGTAATGGTAACAGGGTTGAATGGTTAAGTTTGACGAATGCAGTCAAAAGACATGTTTAAAAGTAGCTATTTTTTCATGCTAGGTTAATATTTATATAATTTATCTAACATACATAACAAGCAGCTGTGAGAATATCATGGGTTGTGTTTACTAGAACACCTTGGATATCAAACACCTTTAGATTAATCCTATTTCTAGGTAATGGGCCAAACCATTTATTTGGCGAGACACAAATGTGAGTGATTGTGTTTCATATGAGGGTTTCTGTTTGGTCATCAGACTGACGCCCTTATCCAGTTTCTATCTTTCAGAGAAATGCTTTTTATAGAGCTTCAGGTAATAGTGGACAGCAGACAGAATGGCTCCAGACAGCTTGTTAACCTTGAAGTCAAATAGAACTAGAGAGGTGCAGGATTGCTCTAAGTGGCCAAGTGAGCTGGAACCAGCAATCCATCTAGACGCCCGTCCACTCTGTTTTCATTCCTCTATATGCTACTGTCCTGTCCCACTGTCTGTGGCGAGGACAATAGAAAAATGATACCGGTCATACAATCTCCCCAGACCATAGCCTCAGTGTTCAGATAGCGATTTGATAATATCAACATGGCATCATGGAAGGAAACATTCCTCCTAACAACTTTGTCTCAGCTACGTCTCTTAATTTTTAGATTCAGAGAACACGGAGTGTAAAATTTGCAGTAATTACAAAAATCCCTACTAAAGCCTAACACTTTACTAACACTTTGGAGCCATTTATCAAATTTTCACTGTTGACATAGTTACTGCATTTTCCCATTGTAGGGTAATGATATAATGGCTGATGTTAAAGAAAATGACAAATCTGTCATGATTTTCTTACCCCACCCTCATGTCGTTCCAATCCTGTATTATTTTTGTAATGTTTTTTTTTTTGTTGTTGTTTTTTTTTTTGAGTTTGGCAATACAAATCACCATACACTGATGTATAAAAACATCTGTGGGTGGCGCTAAAAGCAAGTCATATTTTCACCCAAACAAATGAGGTTCTGTAAGATTAATCCTCTAACTGGTATGATCTTCAGGACTCATACCCTAGTCCTTCACATCGCAAGTGCAACACTCTATCAGTTGAGCTACCGCACAATTGGATCATACTCATGCTTGTACATGTAGTTGGTTATATAATGCAAATGTTATATAATCACCTTACAAGTCATGCGCTATAGAAAAAGTATATAGATGTCACAAGACAGCATTGTTTGAGGTTAGTGTATGTAAACTGATAATTTGCAGTTTTACTCGTGATTTACGCAAAAGGGAATGAAAGTTTAACGCCTTTAGTGTTCATTTCAGCAGGAAACTGCCGCAATACTTACAATAAGTCACATATAAATCATTTTGCAAAAATGTAGGTATAGTAATACCTACATTTTGGCGAGGCTTAGTGATAAATTAAAGAGATCTCATTTGTGATTTTTCTTTCCTATGGGATGCATATGATTTTAGCAAAATAAAAAGACATTTCAGAACAGTAAGACATGTGTTGCTGTAGAAAAACAGTTTAATTAGTTCCATTCAAAGACTTTACGTGCTATATTCCATTGGGTCCTAAGTCCTAACACAGTGGTATGATTTTGAATCCTTTGTAATTTTCCTTTTAAGCATTTTCAGAGAAAACCATGGTTCACAATATGATTTTCATTAAACAATACTGTAACGGTTCGGGAAAGCAGGATGCGGGAACCGAATTAACAATCAACAAAACTTCAATTAGACTCCCTGGCATCCCCGACTCCTCATTTATCCCTCTCCCGCTGATTGGGCAACTCAGCGCCGGGCGTGCATTCTCACGGTCTGGCCACACCCTCCTCCTCGTCACATACCCCCACTGCCCGATTCAGGCCAGGGAAACCTCCGGCCTTACCTACTACCCCCTCCCTTCCTGGAGGGGAGGAATGGCCCCTTCTGTCATTCCGCCGCGGCTGGTCTTCCCCGCCTCCTGGGAACCTTGGTAGGATGAGGGGAGGGGGAGGGGAGAGAGACAGATCGAGCAGGAGAGATAGACAGAGAGCGAGGGGAGAGAGAGAGAGAGAAAAGAGAGAAAAAAACTCTGGTTCCCGACCACGCCACCATTCGGTCCTCAGCCAGCTGTCCAGCGATCCTCCGGGTGATGACAGGTGATGGCACTGGATTTCGCCTCCTGGCAGACGGCAGCGCCTCCTCCGTCCTCTGACAGATGGCAGTGGTTCCTCCACCTCCCGGCGGACGGCAGTGGGTCCTCCGTCCCCTGGTGGACGGCAACATCTCTTCCGCTTACTGGCAGATGGCAGCGACTCCTCCGTCCCCTGGCGGACGGCAACAGCTACTCCACTTCCTGGCGGACGGCAGCGGCTCCTCCATCTCCTGGGCGACTGCTCCAGTACCATCAAATCAACCTCTCCTCGGCGTCACAATCCTCCGTCAGCGGCAAGGGCTCTCTGACAGTGCGTCTTCCTCCAGTACCAGGTTTTGAAACCAGTGTAACAGTTCGGAAAAGGAGGATGCGGGAACCAAATTAACATTCAACAAAACTTTAATTAGACAGAATATCAAACTGAAAACACAGCAACATAAACACACACAAACAGAGTGGCCACATGTGTCTCTCTCCCTCTCTCTCTGGCATCCCCGGCTCCTTATTTATCCCTCTCCCGCTGATTGGGCAACACAGCTCCGGGTGTGCATCCTCACGGCCCGGCCACACCCTCCTCCTCCTCCTCGTCACAAGTACTATTTCTCTACATGCTCTCTTTATAACATCTGTCCCACTGCCCATTCTTGATGGCATGCTAGCATTCCTCTCCGCCCTTATATTTTCCAGCCGGTCGAGAAAGCCCTGCCTGCAAATTAATCTATGACGATCTTATCAGCACCGCTGTTTACTTTAACATCAACTGCAGCTGCAGAAATTCACCACAAATGAAGTATGCATTAAAGCAGTCCCGTCACAGTTTGTATCAGGAAGAACCCTTAATTGCAGACAGTCAGCTCTTCAAAAATACTTTATTAAAGAACATATAAACAAAAACTACCCAAAACATAAACACAAAAGTGAACTATCAATAAACTGAAATACAAAACCAACAAGGGCCAAACATGAGAAATAAAACAGACTGAAACAAGAGGAAGAATCCAGCACAGGACAGACACACGAGGGAAATATGAAGAGGGAGAAATCAGGCAGGCAAATGAGAGGGGCTTACAAAACAAGAGTGTCAGGATCCTGCCACAAAAGTAAAAAACAAGACTAGACTGATGACAGGATCCTGACAAGCCCAGTTTGTCAAAACAAGCAGTAAAATAATAAATGGACTGGCAGTCTGGAACTCCAACAGAGCAATTATTATTCATTCATAGTGGAAATTTCAGGGGACATTTGCACCAGAGTGTGAAAGGCTCATACATTACAAAATATGTAGGCAAGTTGTCATGAGGAAGTTGTCACAAGGGTTATATCTCCGTAACAGTCAAAAGTCAAAATCCACAAATGCTTGTTTTCTCTAGCAATTGTTTTTGAACACCTACATTTATGCATCTGGCAGATAGTTTCATCCAAAGCAATGTTGCCTTCAAGGAATATATTTCATTGGGATGTGTGTTCCCTGGGAATCAAACCCATTTCTTTGGTGCTGCTATTGTCATGCTCTACCACTTGAGCTACAAACAAGATAGTTTAAAATGGTCTTAAATTAGGATAACTTTTTGAATTCTTTCCATCCAACTAAAGTTTCAATCATCAAATTGTCAGCTATAACATTAATAGCTGTTGGGTAAACAAATGAACAAAATTAAACCACACTAGGATAAATTTAAGCAAGGGTCAACTATTTAGGCACCTCCTAAGTTCAGACGATTCTGTCACATACTCAGCAATCTTCGTATATTATTGTGTGTTTAACCGCATTATGATTTATTATACTTATAAATGTAATGGTGTGGTTACATTATGCAATCATATAGATATTTTAGATCCCCTAACCCAACTCCATTCCAAAACCTAACCAACTATCAACCATTTAAAACATGTATCAGGCAGGTAAATGCAGTCACAATAATTTCAGTTACTTTATTATATAGATATTTCTGAAAACTTCCTTTGTGTGCTATGGCAAACAAAACAAAATAAAATAATAAAGTGATGAGTAAATTATGACAGACGTTTCAAATTCCATTTTAAAATCTAGCGCTGAATAAAGCAATGAAATGCTCAGAAAATAGTTGAATACAGCATTAGTGACATTTAAAATACGGACCAAGGCCAATGTCTTGGTGGTGCAGGCAAAAAGTCGCCCGAGTGACGTTTTTGCATGAGAGTGTTGTCCAGGTACAAGGATTTCTTTTCATGAGGTTGGGGCAGGTTGTCACATGGGCATTTTAAATGTCAAAAAAGTTTTGATGACATGAATAGTTTTGTGCTTCATAATTGTTTTACTTTTTAAGTTATGACAGGCTAATTAATGGCAGGTTCCTATTGGTACAACTTACCCCAATAGCCTCGGCATGTTGTCACAAAACATCAATGTATGTTTAATGAACTGTATTATTTTTCCTGAGCAATAATGGTGGAAATGTTCAATAGCTTTTTTGTAGCTAAGACTTTAAGGTATGTACCTATGTAGAAATTGACTTTTTAAAAGAAAAGTAAATAAATCTACCCTGAGAAATATTAACTGGAGTAAAAAGTGTCACTTCTAGCCCCATTCTCCTCTATTTTTTAAGTAAGTCTAGATTTAAAAAAATGCTAATATGCTCTATCTCGAGACAGTTTCCTTTTCTTTTTCTTTTTTTTTTTTTGCTGTCAAAATTTCCCCCAACCTATGGCCTGAAAATCTTTCATCTATTTCCCAAATTGATTTTAGTTTCTTTTTTAGCTGTTGCTCCCCACTGTCAAAGTCACAATAACCAGCGCTGCTGTTTTGTGAAAACAGTCGAAGTGTTTGAAAGAAGTGACATCCACATTGTCACAGCAGACCTTTGTGATTCTAGTAAAACAGCAAGAGTTTGCCCCCCTCTTTCACTCACAAACAAGACTTCGGCTGGAATCGCTTCGGGCATTGAACTTTAGACGAATGAGATATTGTGTCTGGCTACAAGCTATTGTCAGCGTGAAAGAGACGCAAATTCAATGTGCATGTCAGTCACTTGACTTTTAACTAGTGGGTCTTGTTTAATATTAATTTGAAGAGACGACAACCAGATGGTCATTATAAAATGTAATTATGCCAAATGTCTGGGCTTGATTCAAGAGTGGCTTTGCTTTGGAATTTGCTTGGTTTAATGTAGTATTTACCAATTACACTGAATCTTTTACAGAATGAACAAGCTACTACAAGATGTTTATTTTCTCCATACGGTTTGTGTATTGCATGGCTCTACAACTGATTGACAGACGCAGACCCCATTTGGAGTGTTTTTTCAAGCCTGTCTGAGACTTTTAATGCATTGTTAACACTGGGAATAAGACCTGTTGATATTTAAGGGGCGACGCAAGTGGGGGTTTGAAAGGGACAAAGACGAAAGAGGCCATTGCCTTGTAAACAAAAACAGTTCTTGGCCATTCCTTCGGTAAACATATTTTAAACTTAATGAATCATGTCTAACGTTATGTTTGGGTGAATAAAAAGTAGCAGAAGAAAAAAAAGAAATAAACTTTTTCATTTCGTAAATCACTAAATAAATTAGTTAACTTAAATCCATTGTGCAGATGGGTGACCTGTTTGCTCCAATTTGAGGTCATTCACACATGGATGTTAATAGTACTGGATGGCTCAGATGGGTTGCCCATTACACATCACTGATGACTTTGTCCTGAATAAACTGTAGGGCGGCTGTTCCTTTTCAGAAACAGACTTATCAACATGTTGTCAGCTCCTTTCATACAAGACCTTTTGCCTTTTAGGGCATTGAGACACACTATTTGAGTAAGCCTGAAATACAGTGGTCTGATAACGGTCTATAATGGTCCCAAATGAAGAAAAGTCTTTATACAACAATAGAAAAAGCTTAAATACTGTGGCAGTACCATGGTACAGTTATGGTATCAAAAGGTAATACTATGGGACTACTCAGATACTGAGTGAAAATTTTACTCAATTAAAAGTCCAAGTACTGGATCTAGCCAAAAACATATTTGAGTGAAAGTAAAAAAGTATTCACATTAAATTGTACTTAAGTATTAATTCTTCTCTACTGTGTTGTCTTGTGGCCTCCCAAAGCAATTACGCCAGACTACATTAAACGGAAGACCAAATGACTATGAAAGGGAAAGCACCAAAATTAGACTTCCAATTTAAATATTGACTAATGTTAATATATCGATGCCTCAAAAATGTAAACCTAGCGCCTCAGCCTAACCGATAGTGTCATAAAATGCAAATACGAGATGAAAAACACAATTGCTGAAGCAGTCAGGTCATTTTGTGATTTTTTTTATGAGACTTTTGGCTTACATGTCAACTTGCATACTTTTCAGGACTCATACCTGGGTCCTTTGCATCACAAGCGCAATGCTCTATCAGTTGAGCTACTGCACAATTTGATTGTCTTCGAACAAGCTTGTAAATGTAGTTGGCTATATAATGCAAATGTAAAAATGTATCGCTTTACATGCATGTCAAAAAATAGCATTGTGTGAGGAACAGGGTGAAAAGTACGTGTTTATGAACTGATATGTGCAGTTAAATCTGTAGTTTTACTCATGATTTGTGTAAAAGGTAATACAAGTCATTGTTGTTGTAGCCCTTCTAGTGTTTATTTCACCAGAAAACTGCCACAATACATACAACAAGCCACGCAAATATGTATGTACAGTTACTTGTTTCTTAGAGACCAGGTTGGTAAATGAACAGATAAAAAAAAAAGATTCACAGATTGAAGTCCGTGTGACATTTTAGATCTTCTTTTTTATAGCGGAATATTCAGTTAAATGGTGTTCATTACAGTTTAATTAGTTAATTAGTTAACGTAGCATTAGTTAAATGCTGTTTGTTTTTGCTTTTTAGTTGTGTTTAATGTAAATTTATCTGTTCAAGTTTGATGCTGTCACCTTCATTAAGATTAGTTCATTCAAAAACCCTCAGTTGTGTACCAGAAAAATAAGTCTCTAATTAAAGTATAAATTATATCATCAGATTATATACTGTATATTAAAAAAGATATTGCCCCCTTCAGTAGCTTCAATGTACTACCTTGCTGTTAGTAGCTTGTGGTTTAGCCAACTAACTTCACAAGTGTAGCTTGACTTTAGTTATACTACTTTGAATTATTAGTAGCTTGTAGCTTGGCAAGCAACAGTTTCCAAAAGCGAAGTAGCTTTTCCAACACAACTGAAGACACAATATACCATATATTTATTCACTACATAAACCTTTTTATAGACCAGAGGTCTGTGTTCCATCGTCCGTGTTTAGTGATGATGCCAGCACTTATGAAGCACCCCAATTTATATTAACCATACTGCGATATTTTGTATATAGAAAGTCATTTTACCGAGATAACCACTGCTATGCTCCATGAAAGAGGCCTTCGTACAGCACTAATTGACTAAACTCATCTGTACTCATAAAATATTATAGGGTTCAGCTGACACTGCTGAAAAGAAACTCAGCACTGTTCTCCCAGAGAGGAAATGAAGGCAGCATGAAATGAAAGGAGTTAGAAGCAGACAACTTTCCTCCCAGCTTCCGTCTCTGGCCACTGTGTGTTTTCATAATGTTCTCTCACGATCGACTGCGAGAACATCGACTGGCCAGCCAGTCGCTTCGTGTCCCCAGCTGGTATAGTTTTATTTGTTAACCACAGAATTCAGAATACTTTATGGTGTGCAGTTCAATGGCAAAGTTGCTGTTAATCTCCATTATGAAGTCAGAGCTGTCATCATTGGCTGACCCCAAAGAGAACAGTGCCTGACTTATAGCCTTATAGCAACACTAAATTGTTTCAGTTGCCCTACGACTTCTCTTTCCACTGATCTACATTTAAGGTTGCGCTAGGCAATGAAAGTGACCCCGACTGGGCAATAATACTGTCATTAACATTAGTAGTTGGTTATTATTTATATTGAGTTCAGATTCATCAAACAATCCTCTGTTGTGCTAAACAGATTTAGTGCCGCTAATTTCAGCTCTATATATAAAACTATTCTTCCTCAGATCTAATTCGTGTTTCCACATATTCAAACTTGGCTCATCGAGTTTAACACAACCAATGAAGTTTTGTGTCTTGAAGAGGCAAGTTTAAATATGTAATTGAATAGTTTATATATACTGTATAATTACATAATGACTTAGAATTTTGTTTGCTCTTCACACAAAGCTATCAAATGGTTTCAGAAGACTTGAACTGGCTACTTCATGATGCTGTAATGATTTTTTTTCATGCTTTTTGGAAATTGATGAAACAGGAAAGAATGTCATACTGGTTTGGAATGATATTAGGGTAATTAAATAAGGGATATTAGAGTAAATCATGACCATTTTTAAATTTTTTAAATGAACAACTCATTTGAGTACCTTGCTTAAGGGATCCATAATGCATTTACCACTAAGTGAGCTATGGAGTTTTCTTTCAGCCAGGCAAATCTTTAGGTGTGACTCATCTTGGGGATTTTTAATTTGGCTAATGGCTTTCAGATCCACCTTAGAAAAAGAAGCCTTCTGATAAGGTTAAGGGGTAATCCAACTCGCAGCATGCTTCTGTCATCCTTCTTTTATCTCAGGTTGGACTGGAATGGAGGAATGCTGTGGCAGACTATCCTAAGATCATACTAGATGCATCAGCTAAGCTGATAAAGCTCTGTCCTAATGTTAGTTTACCCAACAGAGGAGGGCAACATCATATAATCTCCAAATAGTAGTTTACCTAGACACCATATGCATGGGTTTGAAGTTTTAATATACAGTATATTAAACCATCTAATGCAACCTCCTGTGATGCAACCTAAATGTAATTTTTTATTGGGCTGTTGGCTTTTACATCATGGTAGACACATCAGTTCATCAGTTCATCATTCATCTAACATAGAGCAGATTGGTAAGCTAATATGCTGTTCCAAACAACATGATCACACAGGAAATTGACATATTGCTTGTACCCTGAAATCAACCCCATTCAGCCGAATTACGGACAAGCACCATTTTTGCTTCAGGTCAAGTGTGAATACATTTCCCTCTAACACAACTGATAACATGTTGCGCGAGCAACCTCTAAGACACAGATGCTGGTCTCTTGGGAACCAGGAAGTAATTGCATTCACATAAACAATGGCATTTTCGCTCTTAAAATAAATCTTTAGAAGGACTGTTAATCGATTGAAAATTTTAATTGATTTAATTAAATTAAATGCAGATTAATTAACCGCATTATATCACGTACATACATATTTGCTGAGAAATGCCCTCAAATAAACATAATTCAATATATATTGATTAAATAATTATATTTATATTTATTAATTGTAAATATTTATTATAAATGTAATAATTCCAATTATTAAAATACAATTCATTATTGTTGCAGACGAGTAAAGCATTGATAAGACAAAAAGTGGCTTCAGAAGGCAATATATTTATTACCATATTATTGAACAAAATTCTATCATTGGACTGCGGTCCACTGCAATCCATTTTGCAATTGAAATTGTCAATCTGCCTGAGGTAGATTTATTTTAAGGGTCTTTCTAAGGATGTGTCAATGTACTGTAGCCAAGTGGAGAAATTTCATGTGATTTAACTCTAGTCATAAATCGGATGTAGCCCCTTTAAGAACCGGAGTTTTGTGACACCTGCTTTCCGGCACTCTCTCCTGTTAGAAAAGTGAGAACATACGTTGGGCAAGAGAGCACCCGGTTTTGTTCATCGGTTGAGAATTCTTTGGGTAAATATCCAATTTCACACAAGATGCTTATAAATTCCATTAGCTATGTGTTCAGAAGAGTCGTATGTTAAAATTGTGTGTTTGTTATGGATAATTTTTGAAGGATGCATATGGATTGCATGTGTGGAGTTTGACCACGTTTTGTGGACACATGTGAGGACTGGGTATGTAAATGTAGTATTAATCATATCATATTTAATGATTTATAACCCAGAGTGTTTTCCAATTAAGTGAGAATTTTTATTGTTTTAAACTGTTATACATGCACTTAAAGTCTGGTTAAAAATGCATAAAATGCTTTGAGTGCTTTAAGCATGTGTTAAATGCATAAAATGCTTTGAGTGATTTAAGCATATACTTACATGCATAAAATGCTGTGAATGATATAAGCATGAATTAAGGTGATATATGCTGAAGCATATGGGTAGGCTAATGCCCTGTTTGTATTTTCATTTGACATTATTTCATCGTACCTTATTTCATTTCCGTATTACATTTTTTGTATTTCATTACCGTGTTTCATTTTTGTATTTAATTTTTTGTATTTTCTTTATTCCTTTATATATATATATATATATATATATATATATATATATATATATATATATATTATATGGGTCCCATCGACCACTGTTTTTTTCACTTTTTAATAAACAGCCATTAGAATAAAACCCCAAAAGATATCCTGTGGTGATTATTTTCAACTCACCGGCTAAAGTACACATGCATCAGATGGACACTTTTGGAACGTCTCATTTTAGGTTGCGTCGCGACATAAACACAGCGTTTGTTTGGTCACTGTGTCAAGTTAAACATAGTTTGAAACTTAGAAAAACACATCTCGAGATCCCTGCATTCAGAATTGCGCTCCTACCAGCTGTGTTTACTGCCCCCTGCTGAAAACAGGTGGTACTTCAAGCTTGAATTGCTCCAATGGTAGTAATATTCCTTATTACGGTCTGGGGACATTATTAATTGCCTTACATTTTTAAACGTGTTATTTTTTTCTATAATTTATTGCATTTTAATGTTGTAAATTAATGTGTTGAGTTAATAAAATATGCATTCCTGTTGACTGCCTTAAATTATTTACAACTAAAAATACAAATCGTTTTTGGTGCCACTCTGTGGACATTTCACCTGGAGCTCCCACCTGCCCATTCATTCAACAACACTTCCAGCTTCGGACACTGGGGGCAGGCATTTGAATTTCCGTAAGCAAAACTTGTGATCTACTGTTGCCGAATTCACAGTGTATTCCAAAACCTAGTGAGCTGCTTTGCTGTCATTTGCTCACAAAGATAGCTGTTTTCTAAGGGGCCATTCACAAAGAATATGTTCTTGCGTTTAAAAAAAAGCTAGATGCAGCACAACAAATGGAACTGAATGCAGATGTTCAGGACATTCTTTTAAAAGTTAAAGTAGGCCTTTTTTTTTATTTAATGTTTTAAAAACCTGACACTCATGGCACAAGACACTAAAAATACAGCAAAACACGTCACAATGGTCAAAGACTTCAGCCTAAAGCATGTTTACATATAAAAACATTTCCAAAAAAGCACAGATGTATGCAAAAATCTGTGCTGTGTGAACGGCCACTAAGGCAGTATTCTAACTAACCTAATTTTGGAACAGCTTTTGAGTCGGGAGTGCGCTATGATTAATTTAGAAATCTGAATCAAAATTATTTGAAAAAATAGTCTAGAAATGCCTGAAAAGGTGGTGGAAAGTCATAAAAATTTACTGGACAAAGAGGGTGGGAACCCTGCATTGGTCAATTGATTTATCCATTCATTTGACCACAGAAGCTTGTTCTACCCTTCAAATCCACATTCACTATAATGTCATCATAGGAAAATACTAACAAAGGACTCCTATTTTTATACCATTGTTGGTTTTAAGCCATATGTTCAAATGCATAATCTTCCTGAACCAATTACTGCCCACTCTCTAGTGTTCAATTAGTGTTTGTTGTACTATAAAGCAGAGTATTCACACACTCCCTTGCTCAAAATTCCATGATGCAAATCCATGAAGCAAATCTTCAGTGTTTAATTACATGTGTTAGAGGTCTCTCTGGATACAAGGTGTTACTGAGTCACTGTGCTCACGGCTAGGTTTGGAACTCAACCTATGCAGTCATGCTGACCTTGGGGACCGCAAGGTCATGGTTTATGTGTTGTGCTGTTCGCAATGAGTAACTATGTCTTGTGGAATCATAATCTGTGCCGAGAGCCCTTCACAATTCCAGTGTCTTCTCTCTCTGGCCGTCGGCTCTCTATTGGGGTTGCTATGGCAATGCAGCAGTGCTTTCTGGCAGCATTCAGGAAAAGGTTGTAAAGTATTATTTATTAGTTAAGTCTGGTGTTTACACTGATAAATTTCAGGCCTGCATTCAGTCAATGGATGGAGTCGCATTTACCTTCTAAAAGCACTTTCATTGAGTCTCTTCTTATGTAGAGTATTAGTAATAGTGTTGGATAAGTTACTCAAAAAAAGGTAATTAATCACAAATTACTAAATTACTTATGTAAAATTGTAATCAGATTACTAACTTTATGGATTACTTTATCTTAAAAAAGTAATCACATTACTTATTACTTTAAAGTTACTTTTTAAAACACTTCACAGAAAAGCATTTGTTTTTCAGATGAACTAATGCAAAATATTGTCAATATTTCATCATTGTTCATTGACACTTTAGGGGACTCACGCCCTTCAGCTGTCATATAAACACAAACAGATTTACATATTAAAGGTGCACTCAGTTTTGTGATCTTGGACTGACACTGACACCTAGGGGCCTGGATGCAGCATCATTTAAACACAGTAGTTCTCAATTGCAGATGTCATTGTAGAAATTCACTATTTACAGTTAGCTATGATTAATTTAACCCATGAGTTAATGTATCCAATTACAAGGCAATTACAGAGATTAAGCAGGTAGTATTCGGCTGGTCATGTATTCCTAACATGGCAGTCCCCATGAGGGGACCCTCTCCATGTAAAATAAAACAGCTTTTATAAGGTTACTGATATGACTAGAGTCTCCATGTCTTGTGAGTGGTCTTGATTTTATACATACAGTATGTTTTACAATTACAATTATTTTCTTTAGGAGTACACATTTTTTTAATGAGCAAAAAAATTACTGAGTGCACCTTTAACTTAACTAATGTTTTAAATGCATTCTACAACAACATTATTTTTGAAAGATCTGTAATCCAAGTAATGTAATTAAAAGTAATTAACTTAATTGAAAAGTCAGTCTGATTACAAGAATTTGAAATTATTTTTTTTAAACGCTATATTCTAAACACTGTTTTGTACTAATAAAGCAATTACGTAGATTACAGTAATTAATTACTTTGTAATAAGATTTCATCTAACACTGATTAGTACTCACTAATATAGAGTGTAACAGAGCAATATGCCATTTGAGGCCATGCTACTGTGATTTTGGGACGTTCTTAGGCGCAATGTGAGGCGGCACCATTAGCAATATGATTACAGACATGTTCAGAAAATAGTTACATTTATTATTAGTAATTATCAAAATAATTACTATAACCAGAACAATTCTTCGCCAAGTAATATTTCTTCAGCCTAACCGTTTACAGTTGCCAATATGGCAATGATTTTGAACGTGACTCATCCAATCAGATTTTAGCGTCGATCCGTTTTCTAACCGAGATTTTGAGGGAGTTGGATATTTTGATATTGTTTCTGATATTAATATACAGTATAATCAAACTATTTATTTCGTTCTATATTCTTTTTTCTTTCTTTGCATGTCTCATGCAAACAGCAAGGCACATACATATGACCCCTAAGCATTCATGCTCAAGGGAGATTTGGTCATTACAATATTAATAACTACATATGAATCATTAGTTCCAGGCCAAGGTAAATGTTCCATCCATGTGTGCGTCGCCTCAGGGGAAGAAAAGGAGTTGACACTGATACACATGGTGCACACACACACAAATGCAAACACATCCTCCCCAGAGCAGGAACCTGTCACCGCAGCACGGGGACTTCTCTTTGTCACCATGTGGTCGTAGCTCACTGGATCTGCACCGCGTGACTTAATCAGATGGATCAGAGCACTCAGGCGAGGTCTGATGGCTGAACATTTGGGTGCCTTTTCAGTTTAGGGATTAGAGTTCATTTCTGGGACACCATTTATTCAGTCAAAAAATGCCATTTCCCGAGACAAAAGGGGGTTGAGTAGAGACCTTGTCAATGTGTCCCGACCCCAGATGATGCAACTCATGTACCCTCGCTAATTCCATTGTATTGACAAGTAGCATTGATGGAATATGTTGGCTGAGGTCATAATGGTGTTTAATGATATATAACTGTAAAACAAAAAAATATGTGGAAATCAGTGACTAATTTGGCTGAAAGAGCCAGTGATGCAACAGTGATTGCAGAATTAGCTAGTTTTTTATTTTCTGTGGAAAATGCGAGTGGTGATTTCCCATGCACAACTCGCTGCCATGAGACTAGGGTATAAATGGTGGTTGCTAGTTGCTTACTAGCCCAAGTCAATATAGTCCACCACTAAGGTCGCAGAACTCAGATGCTTCTAGCTGCGCAAGGTATACTGTATGGCTCTGGTCCCTACTTCAATGTAAGTTTATAGGATTTTTTTGCTTATAAAAGTAATGTGATTGCTTATGTGATTGCTTAGAATAGTTTGTTCAAATCCCTAACACTAAGAATGTGCAATAAGGCTAGTGATCCTTGCCTTAGCCAACTATTGCCATAATCTAATCCCCTTTCCATCTTTTTGTGAGTACAAATGTTTAAACTAACAATGAAATGAGAATTAATGTCTAAAATTTGAACCAATAATTGCTCATCCACCTCTAACCTCCCTGTGTCTTTCCTTAGTGTAGCATTACGAAGAAATGGCCAGGCAATGTAGTCTAGTCTTCTTCTTGTAAAAGGCAAATAATGGGCTATATCAGTGTGTCGGTGCTTTGACTGACATCCCATTCAGCATCAGTGACGTGAGTCAGCCTCCTTGGTTTATCTGTGAAATACATCTGTGCATGGGACAGGTTGATTGACCACTTGTTCTCTATCTCTGAGTGTGTATGTGCATATATGTATGTGTGAGAAAAATGGGGTGTTTGAGGTGGAGACAGTGCAAGGGTACATTATATATGCAGGATCTTGTCTTTTACCCTTTGGCAGGTCAGATTTGTACTACTCAGCTAATGTTTTGCTCTGGTGAACCCTGTTGCTGATGCTCTGCCTCGCATGAGAACACAGCATAATGTAGCCTTATCTTGCTTGTAATTGGCCGTTCCAATGCTCGAAGTATGTAAAAATGATTATAATTGCAACATAGGTATGCAGGGTGTTCTTGAAGGGATAGTTCACACAAAAATGCAAATTCTGTCATCATTTATTGTAGAACATCATGTTCATGTTCCAAATCCATTTTTCTGTCTTTCGTGGAACACAAAAAGAGATGTTATGTAAAATGTTAGCCTCAGTCACCATTCACTTTCATTGTATGGATAACATTCTGCCTATTTTGTGTCACACACAAGAAACGAAGTCAAACAGATTTTGAACAATGTGAGGGTGAGTAAAAGATGACAGAATTTTCATTTTTAGGTGAACTAGCCCTTTAAAAGAGCTTCTATTTGTTGTCTGGTTTTTGTGCTCGTAATAAGTCCCTTGTTTACATTAATTAAATCTTGCCGTTTTAATCCATGCTGCAGTCCCTTGTTAATGTAGACACTGTTGCCGGCCTTGATTGTCTCTATTGTTTTTATCTGACAGCTCGTTAGGTTTGTTTTTGTCTATTGATGCATGAGTATTTGCTTTTCACATGCATAGCAGTAAAGCTCATTAGCGAGAGTTTGTCTTTGCTGTAGTTTCCAACCAAGAACTATGTTGATTACAGTATTTAATGTGCAATCAAGTGTCAAATTTACTGTATGTGGTTAATGAGGATGAACTATTTTTATGCAGTCTTAATGAATACCAAGTTGGAGTATAATCAAATACAAATGAAAAGAATAAAATAAAGGATTTAAAGTAATAGTTCACCCAAAAATGAAAAATCTGTTATTATTCACTCACCATCATGTCATTCCAAAACCACTGTTTTGTTTTGTTTTATAATAAATATTATGAGTGTATTCTAAGTGTTCTGAAGTGACACAATACAAATCTTGCCTTCCTCTGAATTAAATGAACAAGAGCTGAGTAAAAATTCTTAAAATTTTTCCTTTTGTGTTCCACAGAAAAAGTGACAGCATACAGGTTTGGAACGGCATGAGCGTGAGTAAATAACAATAAAAATTTTATTTTGGGGTTAACTTTTCTTTTAAAGAATTCTTCCAATGGTGATTGCAATTAACATTTTCCTGAATGCATATCTTCTATTCCAGCTGTTATCAATGTGAATAGTTTCAGCAAATACTTCCAGTTTAGTCCTACTGAAATTATTTTGCAAGGACACACGTCTATAGCCCCTTAAATACAGGTCAGGCACAAATCCTTGAGGAATAAAGAATCCCATTATGCCAAAAATGCCATCACATGATGCAGGAATAAGTGCTAGCACATGATTTTGATGACATTTTATTTCAAAAGCTTCTGCAGGAGTAAAGGCAGTTTGTCACTGGTGCCCTTGCTGTCAAAGTCAAGTGCATCTCTCCTCAAAAAGCTAATGTCACCATGTAACAGCTTAAAAAAATTATATTCTCATCTCTCTCTCTCTCTCTCTCTCTCTCTCTCTCTCTCTCTCTCGTTGCTCTACCCAACAATCAATTCTCAGACTCTTAAAGGAATGTTCATTGTTAAATACAAATTAAGCTGTATTGTCAGCATCTTTGTATGTTCTGTGACAGCACAGAAAATACATTCAATTTGTCCCTCAGTTTGTAAAAAGCAAATGTGAGATGAAAAACGCAATTGCTGAAGCAACTGCTTCATTTTGTGAAGCTTGTTTGACACTTTCACGTACCCGGTCCTTTGCATCAGTTGAGCTACTGCGAATTTGATCACAAATGAAACAAGCTTGTAAATGTAGTTGGTTATGTAATGCAAATGTTCAAATGTATCGTCTTACAAACCATGTACTATAGTAAAAAATGTTTTGATGCCATAAGATAGCATTGTGTCAGTAAGTGGTTATAAACCGATAATCTACCATTTTAATCATGATTTGTGTGAAAGGGAATAACAGTCATTGTTGTAGCGCCTATTGTTCATTTCGCCATGATACGTAAAAATCAGTTTGCAACTATGTAGGTATAGCAACGTGATTCTATAAGACCAGCAGCACCCGAATGACATGTTCATGACAGGAGTTGAAATATAAGATTATAAAGGTTAAAAATAGTTTGATCACTCTAGTCTTTATGTTAATTTATTGTAATATTTAAGTCTTGTGGCTATTCTTTGAAAACAGTGTGTATTTTAATGTTTATCTCAGCATCTTGCCCCATACAAGTCCATTAATGTAACATGATTTATGCTTGTTTTTACAAAAGTTTAAATTAATGTCTTTGGCAATCAAAAGCTTTCCATACATGCTGTCAACATTACATTCTGTAACCTTCCTTTAATCATCCATAGAGTGTCTTTTTTCTCAGCACTCTTTTCAGTACCTCATCCACCAAACTAAAAAAGGTGTTCATTAGTTGACCAGTCATAGGGGGTCTTAATGGAAACACTCTTGTACAACTGAACTCTAAAGTATGAAGCTGTATCATTGGTCAATATCCTTCTACTCTTCACTTCAAAAGCTTCATAGATTGCTGAGTCTGGGCCTCTGCTGACCAGGCATTGAGGGTAAATAAATTGTGCGTCATAGCGGTTTTAGGTGAATGCTCTGCAAATGAATAATGCACAATGAGTTCCAGACTGTGGAATGTCTGATTGCCATCACTGATGAATGTACCGTCTGCGCCTTTGAATTTGGTCGCCTTCGGTTTGATTTCTCAGCTGCAGCGATCATTTGATTTTATCGTGTGGGTTCCCCCTTGTGCCGCAGAGGCGTTCCGTCTGCTTCTGTCATTAAATATCAGGCTGCCAACAGGAACACTGAGTAGCCAAGCATTAGATTGATTGTTGTGTTTAGTTAACCCCTCCAACCATCTTTGAAGGAGAAACAATAATTCTGTCTTGGAAAAAAATAGGCTAGTACTCAAGCTATAACCTCTTATTATTTTTATCCAAACTTATTATAAATGGAATTAAACCTCAAAACACGTCATTCTACTAGTTTAGTAGGTGATGAGTTTTAGGCCTCTGTTTTGAGATAGAAGTGACAGAATGATATTCTTCTTCAGACAGAATGTGATAGCACTCTTAGTGAGTGCAAGGATACTCATCTGCCTTGAATAACCTTCCAGCAAAACAGAGAGGAATTCCAGGGTGCTACAAAAAGAGAGAGAGAGAGAGAGAGAGAGAGAGAGAGAGAGAGAGACAAAGGAAAAGAGAGAGTGAGTGCTACATTTACAAGGGCAGCTATATGTATACAATGACCTTTTTGTGTAGCACCAGAGTTTGAGGTGGAGGCAGAGCAAAGCTGATGAGGTTCATAGTGCAGATATGAGATCCATAATAAAAAAAAATAAAAGTTTTGTTTGGATTCTTCCAGGAAAGATAAGAGAGCTTTCTCACAAAATAATTAGACAATGCTTGTTAGGCTTTTTTATGTTTGGACATGGTGAAATGGCTCAGATAATCAAAGAAGCCTAAACAAACATCAGTCTTTACACCAGTGTTCAGGAAGAAGCGAACGGGAAATTCGAATAACGTTAGGGTTCTGTTCAGTTCAGTTCTGTTCTGTTGTGCTCCATTCAGTTCTGTTCTTTTCTGTTATGTTCTGTTCTCTTCTGTTCTGCACTGATGTGTTCAGTTCAGTTCTGTTCTGATGAAAAACAAATCTAAACATCAATTAAACAAGACAAATTTACCAAAGAAACAAATCCTCTTTAGATATTAAAACGTATTAAATAATATATCTTTTATATATTTTAATATATATATATATATATATATATATATATATATATATATATATATTCTTAACCCATTGGCAAATATTAATTTTTTCTTGTTTTAAGCACAAACCTAACAAAATGTAGTTATATTTATGACTAAAGAAAAAAAAATTTTTGTTTACATATTTTTTCTTTAATCAGAAAACAGAACAAAATATATATATATATATATATATATATATATATATATATATATATATATATATATATTTTTTTTTTTTTTTTTTTTTAAATTTTTTTTTTTTTTTTGCAGTGTTCAAAACAGGCCTGCCAACAAGCAGATCCTAAACAAAAAACAAAACAGTAAATTAATATTCCTGGACTGTGTTAGAAAACCATATACATTAGAGGGCTACATCTTTTCCATGTGAAAAAGATTCACATTCTCTCAGCACATTTTTTTGTTTAGACAACAGCAGTGATAGTATCCAAAATATATACAGTAAAACATTCCTATACTACATTAATCACTTTCGCAGACAGTTTTTGTAACGGCTCTACCAGACCTTACCGGATCCAGTTGCACTGACTTTCACAACAGTGTGAAATTCCTTCCCTAATGTTCAGATAAAGGCAGATGGCAATCAAGATAAGCTAAGTTTTAAGAGGTAATTTATCTGCTGTTCTGAGCAACAACAAAAAAATTTGATTTCAACATAGTGTAATATAGTCAACATGGTACAAGAGGAAAAAAAAAAATTATTGGTCAGATATATGAGAAATCCATCACTGATCAATCTGCAGAGGTTTTCTGCTTAATAGGTTACTCTCAGAACAATGGAATAAAGATACATGTCAATATTATTTGTTATACTTTGGATTGCACTTGTGTTTATTAGGAGCCCAGACTTATTATATTATCAAGCTTGATCAAACCTCAACAGTGGTCAACACACATCTGAACCGCCACACCTATGGTCTCTGAAACATATAGAATCATCACCCTACTGCAGATTGACAGTCTTTAATTGATCCCTAGTGTTAACAAAACGGATTTCAAGTTCCAAATAAACATTTCCCGGGCATATTGGTGTTAGATGTCCATGAATCATTGTGTGTATCTAATATATTTCCTGTTAACATCTTGTTTAAATATACAATAAATTAGGAAAAACATATCGGTAGTTAATTTTTAGTGCCAAACATTCTTTTAAAACAAATAAGATGGAGTTTTGTTCATGAACATTAGTCTTTGTTTGATTTGTACTAAGTCAAATGAATTCTTTTAAGGCTGTCTTGGAAAATGGAGGTCCATACTTAAACAAAGGATTTAAAAAAATCTACATTAATATAATCTCATGTGTGACGTCACTCGCACTTATTTACAAGGAGCAGGTACGACATCTAGTGGTCATTAAGAGCGATGCACTATCAAATCAATGAGACTGTCCTGAGTAACCTGGTCTCAGGCTGGTCCTGATATTAAATTTTAAAACTATCCTTGACTATAACCTAAGGCTGTGGAGAAATCAGATTATGTGGTTAAAAAATCAAATTTCCATCATCTTAAAATATTTTCAAGTTTGTAGAGCTGTGGCAGACCAAAGTGATTTATAAAAGACATCAGTAATACATCTTGCCTTGACCAACAGTCATCTATGATCTTAAATGTACTACAAATGATTCAAGGTTAACATCATATTGAAAAAAATTATATATAATATAATATAAAAAGGAAACTGTGACTGAGAATCTGGTTTTTATATCACAGTAAGAATTCACATTATCTAACCCTCTTCTCATTGTCCTATGCAGCCATGGTTTTACTTGTGGTAACATTTGTAATTTACTAAACTGATTTAATTGCTCTATGAAAGTGGTAAAAGGATACATCTGAAGAAGGCAGGGTCAGGTTATTGTGCAATATTTGATCTAGCAATATATTGCAGTATTGCACAGAACAACAACCTGCTCCTACTAACGGTCATCAGTTAATATTTAATATTTAGGTATATAACTCATGAAGAATTTGTGACTACACCCTGGCAAAATTATCTGTGAAAGTGCTGCTTGTTATGTTGGATTGATAAAGTCGACATACTATTATTCTACAAATGTTAAGGTTTTTTCAAAATCCCTAAACTAAGACCAAAGTTTCTGACTGTAACTCCTACAAGCTACATCCACCAAACCCAGCAAAGACCTTTAGACTGTTCTGGAATAGTGTGTCGCATCTTTTCTAAATAAGCAGACTTGTGGTTTTCGCATAGTGGACAATGAAATATTGGAAAATCTTACATTGACAGAATCTTCTAATGGGCCAATGGAATGCTCGTTAATTCAAACTCAAACAGAAAAACAAGGCATTTAATCTGCTTTAAGTTTCTCTCTCTCTCTCTCTCTCTCTCTCTCTCTCTCTCTCTCTCTCTCTCTCTATATATATATATATATATATATATATATATATATATATATATATATATATATATATATGACAGTTGAAACTTTCATACAAGACTTTGTCAAGCCAACATCAAGTTTGTCTTGATAAACTTTGCCTATCTGGTTTATTTTGCTGTAGGCACGAGCAGCCACTAGGGCCTCCAAACCACCAGGGGCCTTGGTCGGCTATCGGTACCCAAAAGCCATACTGAATGGTCATACTTGAGTTTATCATGAAACCTTTTGATCTAATAGAAGTCGGTTGAGAAAATGTCCTGAGTGTGCAGAGATGTAATCTAGACAAAGTGTGGAGACTTTAAAGAAGCTAAAATATAAAATAGTTTTAACCTTCTAAAATGTGTAAAGCAATAATAGGCCTAAAACAGATTGAGTATAGGTGTACCTTGACTGGTAATGTATACCTAAAAAAGTCTTGTAAGGACAGTTACTATGCAATGCTACACTACCTGTATTTTGAAGTATGAACAGCTGCTTCAAACCTTAGTTGCCAAAGCAACCGTTGGCTTTATAACCTGCAGCCGGTTGCAAGAAACCCCTTCAGGTAAGAAAACCCTTAGGAACAATCTAATTACACTTATAACTAAGGGTTTTCTTAACTTGAAGGGATAGTTCACCCAAAAATGAAAAAACTCTCATCATTTACTCACCTTCATGCCATCCCAGATGTATAGGCCTTTGACTTTCTTTCTTCTGCAGAACACAAACAAAGATTTTTAGAAGAATATCTCAACTCTGTAGGTCCTCACAATGCAAATCAACAGGGCACATAGAAGCACATAAAGGCAGCATAAAAACTAATCCATAACACTCCAGTGGTTACATTTATATCTTCAGAAGCGATATGATAGTATATTACATTATGGATTACTTTTATGCTGCTTTTATATGCTTTTTGGATCTTCAAAGGTTTGGTACCCATTAACTTGCATTGTGAGGACCAACAGAGCTGAAATATTTTTCTAAAAGTCTTCGTTGTGTTCTGCAGAAGAAAGAAAGTAATACACATCTGGGATGGCATGAGAGTGAGTAAATTATTAATTACTTATTTTTGGGTGAACTATCCCTTTAAGAGTTTCTTGCAACTAGGCCCTGGTCTTTGATCCTCCAAACAAAGCAAAGAAACTCCCAGGGACTGCCCCATTCTTTCAACACCCATATACTGTATCTATCCTTAAAACACATTTGTAATGCAGACAAATGTTACATACCTCAAATAAACTGAAAGCCCCAATAAACCATACTGAAGTACCAATATTGACTTAGATAAGAATGTTTTAACATACTTGTTAGAAGATTACGCAATGGTCTTTGCCTTTTTCACTGATCACATTTTGTACGACAGCGATTTAGTGCCACCAGGGCCATAACCAGGGTTTGAAAATGAGTGAGGTCCACGGTGGGGCTTCAAGAATTTTACCAATATTACACCTGCAAACGTAGTCTATTCTATACATTTAAATTAAATATAAATATCCAAATTAAAGGACAGAATCCAATAACAATAGTGATATTATTTTTTAAATCGCAGTTAACAATATTAATATTGCATTTTTGTCGCATAGAAATTCACATTTCACAGTAACGCATTGATTTTGAGTTGGGCAGCAAAATTCACAAATATTAACTACAATAAAATCGGTAAAAAGTTAATTAACAACTAATTTATCTAGGGCTATGTTAACTCTATTAAATATTATATTATTCATAACGTATCAATTGTTTTCCTTTCGCCAAACTCTTATTTATTTAATTCACTTTTTCTTTCAATTAAAGTTAATTAGAACTGAACATATTAACAGAGGAGAAAAAGTAATATCTTCAGCCTTAATTCATGAGTGTCCAGGCTTTAAAGCTCTTTTGTTAAATTCTGCTTTGTGGTTGCCTTTATGATAATTTACCATTGTTCGTGCATTGTATCCAGAGTTTAACTAATGCCTCCTACACACTACACGACTTTCAAAGACGTCGGATTGTGGTATCGTTCATATTACACAACTGTCTGTCTTGTCATGGAAGTCGTAGTGTTTTCAAATTACACGAGGAATCGGCGACAGGGGTGAACACATTACAAAATACAGGTGCATCTCAATAAATTAGAATGTCGTGGAAAAGTTCATTTATTTCAGTAATTCAACTCAAATTGTGAAACTCGTGTATTAAATAAATTCAATGCACACAGTCTGAAGTAGTTTAAGTCTTTGGTTCTTTTAATTGTGATGATTTTGGCTCACATTTAACAAAAACCCACCAATTCACTATCTCAAAAAATTAGAATACATCATAAGACCAATAAAAAAAAGATTTTTAGTGAATTGTTGGCCTTCTGGAAAGTATGTTTATTTACTGTATATGTACTCAATACTTGGTAGGGGCTCCTTTTGCTTTAATTACTGCCTCAATTCGGCGTGGCATGAAGGTGATCAGTTTGTGGCACTGCTGAGGTGGTATGGAAGCCCAGGTTTCTTTGACAGTGGCCTTCAGCTCATCTGCATTTTTTGGTCTCTTGTTTCTCATTTTCCTCTTGACAATACCCCATAGATTCTCTATGGGGTTCAGGTCTGGTGAGTTTGCTGGCCAGTCAAGCACACCAACACCATGGTCATTTAACCAACTTTTGGTGCTTTTGGCAGTGTGGGCAGGTGCCAAATCCTGCTGGAAAATGAAATCAGCATCTTTAAAAAGCTGGTCAGCAGAAGGAAGCATGAAGTGCTCCAAAATTTCTTGGTAAACGGGTGCAGTGACTTTGGTTTTCAAAAAACACAATGGACCAACAGCAGCAGATGACATTGCACCTCAAATCATCACAGACTGTGGAAACTTAACACTGGACTTCAAGCAACTTGGGCTATGAGCTTCTCCACCCTTCCTCCAGACTCTAGGACCTTGGTTTCCAAATGAAATACAAAACGTGCTCTCATCTGAAAAGAGGACTTTGGACCACTGGGCAACAGTCCAGTTCTTCTTCTCCTTAGCCCAGGTAAGACGCCTCTGACGTTGTCTGTGGTTCAGGAGTGGCTTAACAAGAGGAATACGACAACTGTAGCCAAATTCCTTGACACGTCTGTGTGTGGTGGCTCTTGATGCCTTGACCCCAGCCTCAGTCCATTCCTTGTGAAGTTCACCCAAATTCTTGAATCGATTTTGCTTGACAATCCTCATAAGGCTGCGGTTCTCTCGGTTGGTTGTGCATCTTTTTCTTCCACACTTTTTCCTTCCACTCAACTTTCTGTTAACATGCTTGGATACAGCACTCTGTGAACAGCCAGCTTCTTTGGCAATGAATGTTTGTGGCTTACCCTCCTTGTGAAGGGTGTCAATGATTGTCTTCTGGACAACTGTCAGATCAGCAGTCTTCCCCATGATTGTGTAGCCTAGTGAACCAAACTGAGAGACCATTTTGAAGGCTCAGGAAACCTTTGCAGGTGTTTTGAGTTGATTAGCTGATTGGCATGTCACCATATTCTAATTTTTTGAGATAGTGAATTGGTGGGTTTTTGTTAAATGTGAGCCAAAATCATCACAATTAAAAGAACCAAAGACTTAAACTACTTCAGTCTATGTGCATTGAATTTATTTAATACACGAGTTTCACAATTTGAGTTGAATTACTGAAATAAATGAACTTTTCCACGACATTCTAATTTATTGAGATGCACCTGTATTTCGCTATTGAGGAATCCCCGACGACCCTGCCTGGACACCAAATTACGTTTCACAACAGAGTACATGCGAGAAGTGATACGAGATACGAAAACAGATGCATGATCATATGTTATGCATTTCAGAATATGATGTGTATGTTTTTAATCGTCTTTACATAATGTGTAAAGGCATCATATATTTTATTGGTTACAATATTGAAAAAGTTCCTCCTACTGAAAAATCTACCTATTTGCTTACCTGACTGTCCAAGAGAATTGGTAATTTCTCTCCAACTCTTCTCTTTCTCCACCCAGTTGTGGTACAGTTCAGAGGAAACATCAAATAGGCACTGGTGCTGCTGCCAATGTTCCACTAATTTTTCCTCCATTTCTTCGGTCCAATGAGACTTTCTTGATACCGCAGCCATGTTAGTTGATGTTCTGTTGCAGGTACATCAGGAAACCTCCCACTGAAACTTCCCGTGCCCCGTTTCTTGCTCTCTCATTGGCTGTAGGTCAACACTGCAGTTGTATTCAGTCAAAACACATTTCACATTGCGCGATTTGGAATCGCAGACAGGTCCATATATTTAAAATGCTAGATATCTCGCTGACATCAGCGACGTGTCGGCAATTCTCTCAGATCGTGTCTTTGATAATGCATACATTGCGTTCATCACTCAAGGGAGTGAGCTCTGATTTGCCTATGATTTCGGGCTTTTGTTGCCGATCTCCACAAAACTGTCAGCGAGTGAAAATCGGGCCAAAATCGTGTAGTGTAAATTCGGCATAACAGGTCAGATATGCGTGGATGTGCGTAGATGCTGCAGAAAATAGCATGAAGCCTCCACACGTGCTACGTCTCTGCAGTAACATGCTCAACAAGCCACGTGATAAGATGCACGGGATGACAGTCTCAGACGCGGAGGCAACTGAGATTCGTCCTCCGCCACCCAGATTGAGGTGAGTCACTACTCCACCACGAGGACTTAGAGCGCATTGGGAATTGGGCATTCTAAACTGGGGAGAAAAGGGGAGAAAATAAAAATAAAAAAATAATAAATTTTATAATAGCAGCGTTCGTGTTGGAGTCCTCGCCACTGGCCGAGATCGTGAAGTCCCTCACTGGCATCCACCAGATCAAACACCAAGTCCTCCTGGAGCTATGCTCGGAGCAAGAACAGTGATACCAGGTGCTCCTGCAAGCCCAGGTAGAAGACCGACAAGCGATACGGAACTTGTTGCCGCAAAGGGGTATTCCAGCAGCAACCCCGTTCCAGACCACGGCCACACCCCATGTCACGCTGCCTAAAATGGGGCCCCAGGATGATCCTGAGGCATTTCTCGAAATGTTTGAGCACACGGCTGAAGGGTGGGCTGGCCCAACACGCAATGGGCAGTCCGGTTGCTGCTGCTGCTGTTGTCGGGGGAAGCCCAGCTCGTGGCGCAACAGCTTCCTGTAGCGAACCTGCTGGAGTACTCCAATCTGAAACTAGCCATCCTGCAACAGGTCGGCCGCAACCCCGAGCAGCACCATCAGCGTTTTTGGGCTCTGTCATTTGGGCGGCCGTTTGGCTTTGCCCAACAGCTCCGTGATGCCTGTCGGAGGTGGTTGCTGGTGGGGATGAGCGATGCCGACAACATAGTCAACTTAGTGATGCTAAGTTCATCAAGAGGCTGCTGAAGGGGACAGCAGAATGGGTCCAGTGCCACCATCTGGCATCGCTAGATGAGGCAGTCCAGCTGGCTGAGGACCATTTGACGGCGTATTCGGGGGACAGCGAGTCCCCTTCTTCTTTCTCTCTCTCTCCATCTCTCTCTACTTCTGCCTCTCCATTTCACCCTGTTCCCACACCCCGGAAAAGGGGGGTAATGCCCCAAAGCCAGTTTCCCGGAGCCAGGGTTTCCCTGGGCCCTTTGTATTTTCTCCCTCTTCCCATCAGGTTGGGGAATCTGTAGCCGCAGGTGTGGGTGTAAAGCCTGGGCCGATGTGTTGGCGTTGTGGGGAGCCTGGGCATTTCTAGAACCAATGCCAGGTGATGAAGTTGGGGGTCCAGGTCCCCGACATACCACAGGCCACCCCCGAAAGAGCAGGGATGTATCGCATACCTGTGACTCTCCAAGGGGGTACATATCAAGCCTTGGTGGATTCAGGCTGTAATCAGACCTCAATTCACCAATGCTTGGATCAAGGGGAGGAATTGGGTACAGCACGCCGGGTGAAGGTGAGGTGTGTACATGGGGATGTTCACAATTACCCTGTAGTGCCTGTTACAGTCCAATTTCGGGGTCAAAAGCATAGAACAGAGATGGTGGTTAGTCTTCGCCTCACCCATCCACTGATTCTGGGAAAAAATTGGCCACCATTTCAAACATTGTTGAGGGGAATGTGTATGGATGGGTCCTGTGATAGGAAAGTTTGGTGTGGGGTGTGCATGGCACTGGCTGGGGAGGCTGAGCCGGAGCCGTCAACCTCAGCTCCACGTCAGGGAAGGGAGGGCTCCGCCCTTCTGGTCCTCCAGGAAATCCCCATGGGGGATTGGTTTTCCAGGCGGCTCATTCTAATCCGATGGAAGGACATTTAGGGCAAGACAAGACACTGAACCGTCTAATGGCCCGGTTTTATTGGCCGGGTATTCGCGGGGATGTACGCATGTGGTGTGCTAAATGTCGCGAATGTCAGTTGGTGAATCCACCGGCCACTTCAAAAGCGCCATTGTGTCCTCTTCCGTTGATCGAGGTCCCCTTTGAAAGAATTGGCATGGACCTCGTCAGGACATTAGAATGGACGGCAAGGGGGCATCGCTTTGTATTAGTCTCGGTGGATTATGCAACGCGATACTCTGAAGCAGTGCCCCTGCGCAACATTTCAGCACCCAGTGTTGTGGAGGTACTCTTCAAAATGATCTCCCGAGTTGGGATCCCGAAAGAGATCATAACTGATCAGGCCACCTTGTTTATGACATGTACACTCTGCAGACTTTATGAATTATTGGGGATTAATTCGATTCACACCAGTGTTTACCATCCTCAGAAAGACAGATGGCCTGGTCAAATGTTTTAATCGAACTCTTAAAAACATGATTCGGAAGTTTGTACACAAGGATGTGGGAAATTGGGATAAGTGGCTTGAACCCCTGTTATTTGCAGTACGAGAGGTCCCGCAAGCCTCCACAGGGTTTTCCCCGTTTGAATTATTATATGGGCATAAGCCTCTCAGAATTCTAGACATCTTGAGGGAAAATTGGGAGGAGAGACCTTCGGAGAGTAAAAGCGAAATTCAATACGTTCTTGACCTGAGAGCAAAACTTCACACATTAGGGCAACTCACACAGGAGAATTTACTCCAGTCTCAAGAACGTCAATCCCAGGTGTATAATAGCGGCACTCAGCTGTGGGAATTTTCACAGGGAGATAAGGTCCTCGTATTATTACCACGTTGAGCTCTAAATTACTCGCCAAGTGGCAAGGGCCCTTTGAGGTCACACGATGAGTCGGGAAGTAGACTATGAGGTGAAGCGAACGGATATAGGTGGAGCACGGCAGATATACCACCTCAATCTCCTAAAATTATGGAGAGAGTGCAATTGGCGACAGTTGTTAAGGAGAGAGAGGAGCTGGGACTGGAGATGAATTTAAAAGCAGCATTTCAAAATACCCCGGTTCCTTGTGGAGACCACCTCTCACCGTCCCAAGTCAAGGAGGTTGCCAGGTTGCAAACAGAGTTTTCTGATGTGTTTTCACCTCTATCTGGTCGTACAACCTCATAGAACACCACACTGAAATGGTCCCAGGGGTAGTGGTAAGGTCAAGCCCCTATCGACTACCAGAGCACAAAAAACAAGTGGTCTGAGAAGAAATTACGGCCATGCTCGATATGGGGTAATTGACGAGTCCCATAGTGACTGGTCCAGCCCGGTGATCTTGGTCCCAAAAGCCAACGGCTCGATTCGGTTCTGTGTGGACTATAGAAAAGTCAATGTGGTGTCAAAATTTGACGCGTATCCAATGTCTTGCATTGAGGAACTGCTCGATCGGTTAGGCGCAGTGCGCTTTTATTCGACACTGGACTTGACAAAGGAATACTGGCAGATCCCCTTGACTCCCATGTCCCAGGAAAACATGGCATTTTCCACTCCGTTTGGCTCACACCAATTTGTAACCCTTCCTTTCGGTTTGTTTGGGGTCCCAGCTACGTTCCAGTGACTCATGGACAAAGTCCTCCGCCTGCATGCTGCATATGCCGCTGCCTATCTAGATGATATTATAATTTATAGCAATGATTGGCAGCGGCACATCCAACATCTGAGGGCTGTCCTGAGATTGCTAAAATGGGCGGGTCTCACAGCAAACCCGAAAAAGTGTGTAATTGGATGGGTAGAAGTAAAGTATCTGGGCTTCCACTTGGGACATGGACAGGTGCATCCCCAAATTCATAAAACAGCAGCAATTGCGACCTGCCCGAGACCCAAGACCAAAAAGGAGGTGAGACAGTTCCTGTGGCTGATTTCCTCTCTCAAAATGGGATGGCTCCCCGGCCTGAGTCGGGCGGTGGGGGTATGTGGAAGAGGGGGAGTGGTCGAGCACCGATCTCTGGAGAGCGAAGCCGGGAGAGGTGAGTGGAAAAGGATTCACACCTGTGCGGGAATTGACTAACAGCTGATTTGTATTGCAGTGAGCAGCAGCGTGGATAAAAGGAACAGTGTCAGCAGCAGAGGGAAGAGTGTTAAAAATAATAAGTTAATTTGGAACTGTCATCGCAGTCCCATCACCTATTGATGTAAGGTCCTTAATATTAATGACAGAATTTTAGTAAAATAACATTATATTAATATGAAAGGAATTTAAGAATAAGTACTATACAATGTGTCAGTTGTATAAAGAGGATGATGAGGTCAGAGCGGAAGCATCAACGATGACAGGATGAAGTGATGGAGCAGAGATGAGAGAAAGTGAAGAGTGATGAGACAAGAAAAAGATTTGAAGACTTTGAAGCAAAGTGGTATTACCAGGGTAATACTATGGTACTGCAAGATTACTGTATACATATTTCATGAAATTGTAATGGTACTCCAAGGTACTTAAAAAAATACCAATGTTTAAAAAAAAAAAAAAAAAAAAACTGTAATACCATGGTGCTTTTTGTGATAAATATAACAGAATAGGTTTTTATTTTCTGATAAAGGAAACAATGCAAAATTAGGATATGTACTGTATATATGAAAGGAATTACTTATGTACTCTATAAACAAAGAAATTAGTTTAGTGAATAAGTACTATAAGTGTATGTATTGGATCATTCTAATAAAACATCTTATCTGTTATCAACTTTATATTTGATTGGTATAAAATGTTTTTTTTTTTTTTTTTTTTACTTTTCAAAACTCTTGTATAAAAAAAAAAAAAAAAAAAAAAAAAAGGGGGAAAGTATTACCATTTTTGCCTGATTTATTTTCTTTACGACTGTCCACTGTGTCTGGGGAAAAAACAAGTACATTTCTTTAAGTTCAAGTTGAATGCATTAAGGCATTAATGCATTGAGACATTCGAGCAAGGGCATTTTGGGCATGTCAATAATACACCACATAACAGCTCATAACAACACCTTTTTTCCATGAGATCCACAATCTGCCATCTTGTCCATATTGGTGTGGCTGAAAGCCCCAGGAACAGAGGGGCTCGTAAAAACTTCCCACAAATTCAGCTTGGCTAACTTGACAACAAAGTTGTATAGCCAATGTTATCTCCCTGGTTAGTGGTGTTTACTGTATCCAAAGACTCAGATGCTCCACTTTATTGCTGTCCACCACATCACTTTGATGTAACTTTTCTTACAACTTATTCTAAAAATATTACGACTTTAATCTCATAATGCTACGACTTCATATTCGTAATTTTGCCTTTCTTCTGAAAGTATTACGACTTTATTCTTGAAATCTTATTGTTATTATTATTATTATTATTATTATTATTAAGTGGCACTAAAATGCCGTCGTACAATTTCCCATGAAGCTCAGTTTGTGTTTGTTTGTGTATGAGTGGGTGCGGCCTCTGTTCAAACGTGGTAGGGAGGATTTTAGGGGCGTGAGAGAGAATTTATGAACTCCACCCGGACTTCCAGTTCTCGTTTCTACTTTCAGACTTTTCAAGAATATCATCTGTGTGCTATTCACTAAACCAAACAGGTATATGCTTTCTGTTTTGACTGTATCACATTTTCAGGTTAATAGATTTGAATTTGGACTTTGTTTGCAAATTGATATTCAAACGATGAGTTTGATGAGTTTGGTTTGCCTAAAGCAAACGAAAGTAGGTGGGTTGGCCTTAAGGTGGAATGTCAACTAAGTATTACAGAAATTGAAAATATAATTGGACACTTTCTAAACACAATGTTGGATTTTACTTGTACTTTTGCTAGCTTTAAATAAGTGATAGTCCTATTGTGGGATTAACAGGCCCAGAAAAATCCACAGGCTTTCGAAGAGGATGTTATCAAGTCTGAACTTGCAGTGTTCTTTGAATGGCACAGTAGTATATGCTGTTGACTGGGGGATAACTTGCAGCTGTATTCATGCGTGTGCATCTTTCGAATGTGAATACTTTTAAAAAAAAAATTAATACATTGCAGTTTGGTGTGTGTGTGTGTGTGTGTGTGTGTATATATGTATGTATATATATATATATATATATATATATATGTATATATTGTCTATTGTGTATTCTATATATACTTTTTTCTTTTCAATATTTATCTATTTTTTATTACATTTAAATTATTTTTTAAAAGTCTTGTTGCTGTTTTTGTATTGTTGTGTACTGGAAGCTCCTGTCACCAAGAGAAATTCCTTGTATGTGTAAGCATACTTGGCAATAAAGCTCATTCTGATTCTGAAAAGGGGAAAACAATAGAAATGTTAAACAAAGTAATTCCCTCAAAAAATGAACATTCTATCATCGTTTACTCCCCCTCTTGTTGTTCCAAACATGTATGACTTTCTTCCATGAAACTCAAAAGACAATGTTAAGCAGAATGACAGCCTCAGTCTGTAATTTATGCTGAGATAAGAGAGGCAGATCTAATCGCAGAGTAATAAAAACTCAAAACAAACCCAAAATGTCAAGAAATACAGGAAACCCAAGAATCCAGAACACAACAAACACCACAGCCTACAAAGGAAAAGATCTGACAAAGACAGTCTGAAATCGCCCCCTTGGGTGCCCGCCATTTTGTAAGAGTGTCTGAATTCTGAGTGAGCCACTCGTTCCCTACTTTTCTCACTCATTATTGCCCACAATGCAATCTGATTTCAAGTGTACATTCGATTTACACTCGATGACAGTTAATAGCTCATAATCCAGCACGGGGAAGACATACGAGCTGGGTGTTTACTGCTTCCTTCACTCTTGCAATGTTTTATTTCATGCTGAATGTATTAAATACATTTTTGACAAATCATTACTTGATTAAAATAAAATATAGACAGGCAAAACATACAGATACATTTTAAAATGTACTCTTTATATTTTATACAGAATTTTGCCATTAAGCTGAAGAATTCTTTATTTACAAAATAATTCACTGAGGTAGTATTATTTTAACTCCGGAGACTGCACACAGTGGAAATGATAATTCTGTGGATGATTTAAATATTCGGTTATAACATGTAGGTTATGATAATTTGGTTGGATGAGGGCGCGATGCGCCCAGAAACGCTACCCTCTTGTATTGTTGTTTAAATATACTAAAGTATAACAAATAGATACAATAATGTACATTGATAAAATGTGTTTACTCTTTATATTAACGTATATATTAAAAATGACAAACAGAATGAAGATTTGTTGTATTTATATATTATTTAATAAGAATGTCAAGTAAGGCCCAAGTAGTTTAAAAGTTTGTATTCTTTTTCGTTGTTTCTGCGACAGCCCCAGAGCTTCAATACTCTGTATATACTTCAGCGTCTGAATTCACACACTCATTTCGTTCACTCACTGCTGAGACATAGTGCACTCACTGCCATTCACTATGTAGGAAATAGTGAATGTTTTCGGACACAGCAAGGGAGAACAGGTGGGTAGTATATACACAGGGACTAACCAGGTAAACAAGAAACACCTGGGGAACAATCAGAGGGGAACAAGGAACAGAGACAAGACCAAGAACTAAACCATGATTTCAAAATAAGAGTCCATACAAAACTAAAGTCCAGAACATATGTTACACAGTCACCATTCACTTTAATTGTATGGATAAAATATGCAATTAAAGTGAGTGGTGACTTAACATATTGCCTAACTTCTTTTGTGTTCCATTAAAGAAAAAGCCATATGGATTTGGAACAATGTGAGGATGAGTAAATTATGACAGAATGTTTTTATTTTGGGGGAACTATCCTTTAAAAATGTATGTTAAAAGTTCTGTACCCAAATCAAACTTAAGTAAATTTAATTGCTTAAAATATGCTGCACCATTATGCAGTGTGCATTCAGTTAAAAAGGCTAAAACTGTTTAGTTACCAAATGTCTATTGTAAACATCACACATCCCCTCTGGCTCCTTATTCGCATTGTGACAAGGGGTGTGGTTGGTGGTTTCTTGGATTTGTGAGTCATCAACACTTTATCTTCCCTTAATCTCTACTGTGATTGGACAGCCAACAGAGAGCATCATGGGAGCATGTAATGCACTTCCAGGGACCCAGTAATTTCAAAACTTATGAAAGCTGTTATAACAAACATCTACAGAATGTAATGGTGTTTTCAAAGAGAAACTGCTTCCTACAGAATAAAAATTCCTACAGAATAAAAGAGAACATTTATACCATGCGCTAACCTATAAAACATATGGACAGTTCCATGTGTACAGCATTCCAGCTGATCTAAAATACACAATATAGTAACAGCTATGAGGCAAAACACCTGGGGCATACGTTACAATTTATCCTAGTTGTGTCGTAAATGGGCATTGAGTTACAACTTACAAGTAACTTTTGGAACATTGCAAAGCAAGGTTGTTTTTTTTTTTTGTAAGTAGTATGACTCAGATTGCTGTAATGTCTCAATTAGACAGTTATAGGGGGCCCCCTTGTGGCCTGAGAGGGAAGAGAGAAGGGGTCTCCAAGTACAATTTCGTTTAGGGCACCCCATATGCCCAGAAACAGCTCTGATGGTTGCAATAAAAAGGCAGACCAATTGGATTATATTAAAGAGCCCATGTTTTGCGTGACAGACTTCAATCCTTTAGACATGTACTGTATAATGATGTTGACATTTACACTCATACACATAGCGGCTCTTCAATACAAAACCGCTCTAAACTGTGCACTTTCCGATGTTTGTCGCCCGGTATCACCTGTGCATGCCAGGTTTCAACATGCACACAAAAATGTATTACAATGAATAAATTTCAAACTTTCCAGTTTGTTGTATTAGTATTAATTTACTGCTCCTGATTCATTTTAGATACAGATCCTGAATATGTAGCTATATTTAAGTATTTTATTTAGTATGATTCATGACAAGACATGATACTAACCTTTCTCTCTGTTTGGTTTTCAGATATCATGAATGTAAGTACATCTTAGTCTTCATTACTGTATTTATCTACTTGAAAACAACAAATATAATGTTATAATTTATTTTATGTTGCATTTCAGCTTTCGGATGCCCTTGGTGATTTTCCACAACAAAACAACCAACAGTCAGGAGGCCCTGTATGGCCCGGCCAACCTGCCAACCCGACCTGGCCCGGCCAACCTGCCAACCCGACCTGGCCCGGCCAACCCGCCAACCCGACCTGGCCTGGGCAGCCCGCCAACCCGACCTGGCCTGGGCAGCCCGCTAACCCGGCCTGGCCAGGGCAACCACCTCAGCCGACCTGGCCTGGTCAGCCTGGACAACCCACTGCTCCGGGGTGGCCTGGACCGGCTCCACAAACCGGCCCTTACGGTGCTCCTGAACAAGCTCCAAAACCATTAGTGAGACTCTTCTTGGATTTGTACAACAGCCATTAAAGTGTTTGTTCTGGTGGTTTCATTTTCCTTAGAATGCCATTTAAATACAGAGGGGTAGTGAATATTCAAATATCTGGATCATGCTTAAGGAATGTTCTGGGTTAAATACAAGATAAGCTATATAACATTCGAGTCATACCTCAGTTTGTAAAAGTGAACAACAATCATGCGTACATTACAGTAATGTACTTACAATGAAAGTCTATGGGGCAAGACGTTGCACTGGTATAAATGTAAAAATACACCTTGTTCAAAAGTATAGCCACAAGATGTAAACATTATAAATGTTAACATGAGACTAATGTGATAGAATTGCTAACAAATCTTGTCTGTACAAAGTTATGTCTAATATTTTTACATTTTAATAGGTCTTCATAACCATGTAAAGTCGGAATTCAGCTTGCCTAGAAAAGTAGTTTGACTGCTAAAAAAACAATATAAACATCTAGCAACCAAATTGGCCCGGTTGCTAAGGAGGGTAGAGTCACATGGTGTAACCTCCTCGTGTTCGCTATAAGGTGGTTCTCGCTCTCGGTGGGGCGCGTGGTGAGTTGTGCGTGGATGCCGCGGAGAATAGCATGAAGCCTCCACATGCGCTACATCTCCGCAGTAACGCGCTCAACAAGCCACGTGATAAGTTGCACGGATTGACGGTGTCAGACGCAGAGGCAACTGAGATTCGTCCTCCGCCACCCCGATTGAGGCGAGTCACTACGTCACTACCAGGACTTAGAACGCATTGGGAATTGGGCAATCCATAATTGGGGAGGAAAAAAAAACAACAACTGTACAGCTCAAATAACACACATTTGTACAGAAGAATTTAATTTGAATTCATTTCTAAGTGCTTGCAATACAAAAATATAAGCTTCACATTTCTGCTTTGAAACGTTCCAGTATGTCTTGCCCCATAGACTTCCATTCTAAGTGTAAATTGTAAACTTTTTTTTTTTGATTTTTTTTTTTTTGTTGCAATTAACAACATGCCACAGATGCTGTCAAAAGAGCGTAACTTGTTTTGAACCCCAGAGTATTTCTTTAAGAAATCATAAAGTAACCAGTATATGCCACTGTTTTTTCTGTATTATGGATTGACCCTTTATGTCTCTTTGCAAGACTGTGCCTTTTGACCTCCCTCTACATAGCGGAGTTTACAACAAAATGCTTATCACCATCAATGGAGAGGTCAAGCCCAATGCTAAACTGTAAGGATAAACACACAACAGACATTTAACACACTGAAGCCATTATATGTAATAATAATACAATTTAATTTACTTAATAAATTGGGTTGTGAGCACTTTTTTGTCCATTTGTAAATTAAGAATAAGTCTCCTCTATTGATTGAGAAAAACTAGAAAGGTTTTTTTTTTTTTTTTTTTGAGAAAATCAGTGCTTTAAGAGCTGAATTCATGTAGTCACAATTGTTTTTTGCACCAGACCCATGTGAAATTGTAACTTGAAGTCAGCATGAAACAGCCCATTTTACTGCTGTAATGTCACATATTTCCAAATTATACCTATCCTGGGTTGATCCATTAGGAATTGATTGGACTGTGAAGAATTATTTCTAAATGACTTGTGCTTGGAGGGGAGGGGTTGTAAAAGTAAGAGGGATTGGTGATGTCAGCCCAAAGGAAAGTGGTTTCAGAGGTGGAGCAATGATTTTTTTCCCTTTAAATAATGCACCGATGAATCGTTCACAATAAGACCAGGAAAGTGTATTAGGATAAATAGGGTCAATTTTGATTTCATGTGGTCTCCTCATGTATTAATCCTTTTTGTAATGTTATGTTTTCTCTTTAAATTAGTATCACTCTTAATCTGAATAAAGGCAAAGACATTGCACTTCATTTAAACCCCCGCTTCAGTGAAAACGGAAAGCAAGTGATTGTGAGAAACAGTCTGATTGGAAACCAGTGGGGCAGAGAAGAGAGAGAGACCCCATCCTTCCCTTTTGTCGCAGGAAAGCCTTTTGAGGTGAGCGTGGCATTAAACCATAATGTTTTTTGTTTTCATCTCAATAGTTTTGTTCAAAAGTCATAAACATTTGTTGTAGGCTCTTAAAGACAAGTTAGTGAATGTCAAAGATATGAAAAAGTTGGATTTCAATTGAACAGTGGAGAAATAAGCCGCAAAACATCCTCACTAGAAATACAGTGACAAATAAAAGTTTGTGTCATTTCTATTTCTGGTCCAAAACTACGTTTTATTCCATGGTTGTTCAATTGGAACTAATTAAGATGTATATGTATATGTATGTGTATGTATATATATATATAATTATTATTATTTTATTTTTTTTCAGCTGAAGATTTTGTGCACAAACACTGAATTCAAAGTGGCAGTGAACAAGTCTCACCTTCTAGAGTTCAAACATCGGATCCGTGAGCTCGACCAAATCAAAGGTCTTAGTATCTACAATGATGTCACCCTCAAATCTGTCAATGTGGAGACACTGCAATAAGATGATAATTCTGTGATATTTCCAAGTTATATGACTCCTCTATATAAACTACCCAATATACTTCCAAAATTCAACCATGCTGGTTCTTTTACCTCTAATAATGAACTTTCTTACTTTTTTTAAAAACCATGTGTGTCAATGTGAGTTTATATTGACTATAGATATTAGAGTGATATAAATCTTCATGTAAATCATGTTAGATCCTGTTTTTCACATATTTTTGCTTAGTGCTAGAATGGTATGACGTAGTTATCTTTGAAACCTCTATAGTGGGTCTGTTACACTGCCAGGGAGGGTTTGGGTTTAAATAAACTTTTAAGGATGTAGTGAAAGGTAATTCAGAAAAGATTATATTAGACAGAATATAGTGTGCATTGTATGCTACATTTCTGAGAAGGATAAAGATGATGATTATGATATTATGATGGCTATAAATATTGTTATGGATATTATGAATTTGATTGTTGCCAGTCATAGTCGAGTGCATAATTAATGTGGAACTAGTAATAAGTACTGTATGAATGTAGTTTAGCTTCAATTGCAGCCAGTGCCAAAGATTGCATGATTCTGAATGATTCCAAAGGATTAAAGAAACACAACAAATGTAAACGGTGAGTAGGGTGTCTGTAATTACAGTCATGTGTGAGATCTGATTGGAACACATTTACTTCCAGCAATATAAATAAAATAACACCACTGTAAACTGATGTCAGGGCAGTGTTGCATTTTTAATCATGGAAACATTCGGTCAGAGACTGTTGCTATGACAGAAATCTAAAAGAACTGACCTTAATTATTCAGAGGTCCCTTTATAAAGAGCCTGGAGCACCTGTTGACTCTTGAGAGTTGAACCCTGTTGCAACCCAGATATAAAGCCTCCAGCATTGTATGGCTGAGTGCACATATTTCAAGCATGTTTATCCATGCATATACTGTACATCACAACAATCCACATTGGTTTACTGCTTGATTCTTTATATACATTTCCAACCCAAGGATACATGCATGTGCATGTAAACATACAGTACAGTTTTATTTCTTTAGACAGTTTTTCCGCTGCTACCTGAATTTTTACTGACTCAAAAGTGTTAACAAAATAACCAATTAAAAACTCAAACATTATATAATGCTTAACAGGTTTGTAGTTGTGTGCATTAAAATATGAAATACCCTATATGAATATTTATCCTGACAAATGTAATATGACATGTATAACTATGTGAGTAATGATCAGTTATGCATTAATCATGTTTATTAATTCTATAAGTAGGACCTTAACCATCATAGACCATGCCTTTTTTTTTATTTTTTGTTTTTTGAGATCTGAAACTTTCAGTGTGTTTTTATAGTACAATGAAATCTTACATGTCAAAAGATTATGGAAAATTTAATTACTCATGTCAAGACCCCTTTAATATTTACATTAGTGCTAAATCAATATGTGTAATTTAAAGACTGATTCTTACATTATTACATTTGGTCCCCCAATTTTGAATATGTGGTTATATTATTATAAAGTAATATTATAAATTATAAAACCGATTTTCCTAACAAAATACTAACCATAATTTTCAACAAAATGCCATGGTGCATTTTTGTAGGACAAAAAGTCAGTTTTTAAAGTCCTTCAAAGCTATTAACACTTTATAATAAATTTGCCAGCCCTTAACACTGCTCTACTTTCCCCTGCTAAACTCAAAAATATATATTTTTAGCTATTTTTAAGATTTTAATTTACGCATTTAAATTTCATAACAAAATTAATTCAAAAATGTTATTGTGTAATCTTTATCAATATTAAATTAATAAAATTAAGATTTCATTTAGTTACATTTTACCCAATTCAATTTGATGGAATTTTGTTATTAAATCGAAACGCGTAAATCTTACATTTATTTTGTTTGCGTGTAGGTGGTTGCGTGCGCGCTCGCGCATCTGTGTGTGCGCGTGCTCACATTATATGAGGCTGTGCCCGCAGCGCGCTCGCTCACCTTATTAGAGCTAAACACACCAAAGCAAGAAGCGTTGAGTCCTGCGGGATCCAAGCCTTAAAATTATGACAACATGAGATGAATTCACCCGAGGAAAGATAGAAGGACAAAGTGTCGAAGAGTTCCTCCCTCAGCAAGTGAATTCACCCCTTCGTTCTCGACTTTTGTTCAATTTTCTTAGCTCAGGTCAGTTTTTTAATCTGCTATTTCCTCATGTTTGGTTTGTTACTCATTCGTGTCAGTCATATATATTACTTTCTGCATCTTTTACTGTGATTCAATGGCTATAGTGTGCATTTGAAATGGTGAAAATATATCATTTGTCCTGTGTTTGTCTTATTGGGCTCGTTTTGGCATATGCTGTGCGGAACCAGCATTTAATCAGCCCATAAAACGGGACATACAGCTTGAATATAGACTTTTAGAACTCTGTATGATTTATTTTGTTGATTTATTGACATACATGTGGATTTAGGTCCATATAATTGTATCATTATCTCTTTTAAAAGGCAGATGTGTGTGATGGCGTTTCTGTCAGTTAGCTTCAGTGCTAATGAGGATGGACGCAGCAATGTCACATTTATTACTGGAGGTATTTTGTGTTGTTTTTATAGTTTCCAGGTATTTTCTTTACATTTAGCAACTTTATACTTTTATTAAGGTGTTATTGAGATGATATGGCACATGTTGGACTTCTGGTCACCGATAAAAACTTTTGTCGACTCTTTTGGTGCAAGGGCCTGTCTTCAGCTTGGGTGGATCTGTTTTATGTGTGTTTTATTTATTTTCATTTAAATGAAGTTTTAGCTTTGGTTCGTTTGTAAGTGCATCTGACACTAGAGGTTTTAGGCTAATGCTAGTTTATATACAGAGTTAAAGGGTATTTGGTTAAAGGTGGTTTGTGATTCGAAGTCCATATTTAAATGGTCTTACTGACATTTAAAGTCTTTCATATGTGTGATATAAAGAGACTTTGGTCAAACATACTAAATTAGGCAATCATAGAACCAACTTGAGGATATAAGATAATGTAGCCTACTCCAGCTTTCTGACTGAACATCTCTTCTGTCATAGTTATTTAACCTGAAACAAACAAACAAACATCTTGCTATCCATTTGCATATGTACAATACAACCTGGAAGAACATGGGACACTTTTAAAGGACTAGGTGAATGTGATGCTTAAGAAGCAAAGAAAATATAAATATTAGGGCTGTCAAATGATTAAAATATTTAATCGCGATTAATCACATAATTTTTGTAGTTAATCGCGATTAATCGGAATATCTTTATAAACATGAGTGGACAAAATATGCTTCATCCAGATGTATTTTTCAGTCATCCACACAAAACCTACCCTACCATCAGAGTTGAACAACAGAAAATGAACACCGCACAACTCAATTCAAATTATGTACTAAATATGTTAGTTGTAAGTGTATTATGATAGGATTTATTTGCTGCTTTTTTGAGTTTTGACAGATATGCAAAAAAGTCTGCACTGTCATTTACATTTGACAACTCTGTGCAAAATACATCAAAAACTCCCTTTAGACCCCGGTCATGATTGTAACCGGTGGGATTAAATGGGTTAATGACAGTGTAGATTACCTGCAGGGTTCCAGCAATGTCTTCAACTTCTGCATATTCCGTTAGCCGTTAATCAGTACCGCCACTCCCTACACGTATATTACACAGTCTGCGTAACGCACCAACTCCCTAGGGGGGCACCAGAAACTCCACCGGCTGCCTTTACTGGCACGTTATACGTTATTCAACGACCCGTAGCAGTAGCGGAATACAGACAATCGCCTCGCTCTTGCACTTTCACTTCGCGCTCGCACCACGCCTCGCAAATTTCGTGCCGTGCCTCGCAGTGTAAGACTGCTGTGCTACATTGATCAAATGCATGGCGCAGGTATCGGCATATCTCCCACCATCTGTTTTCCTGACGGTCAATGCATGTGACATTAGCGGCTTTTGCACGAATTGACTCGCCTGTCATGAACTACGTTTTATTCAAAAGGTCATATTACGCGTTAACAGTGTTAAAGGAATTTTGCAGTAACGCAATAACTTCGACAGCACTAATAAATATAAATGTTTAACTACTTGATTAGACATCTGAACTTTGCCCCTTTGTGAGGCAGTGATTCAAACTCACAGTCTGGCTAAATGATAAATGATCTGTAATAATATGTGGAGAATATAATTTAAAGTGGGAAAAGTTCATAGTTAATTCCAAAAGTAGTTTGTGCAGTTGAATCTTCGGTTAGTTAAGCATTTTGTAACACGTTTGTGCAAGTTCGCTTTCTTGAAGACAAGCTTGTAGTCAGATTTTTAGCTGAAGCCTGGCTGTTATTTTACAGGTCAGTTGTTACCAACAGGGGGCTGATCCAAATGCCTTGTTTTTCTGTAATGGGGGAGGGGAAATGAGCATTTTGAAGCGGTGCAGTTTTGGTAATTGCATATCAGGAGTGCAATGAGTGGCTTTTATCTTTCACTGGTCAACTGTCTGCTGTTATGTGGCATGTCAAAACCAAGCCATACATCCCATTATAGACATGATCAACTTCCTCACGGTTGTTTGTCAGATGATGTGGTAGAAGGGTAGTTTCTTTTGCGGTTGGATTTAGATCTAGTTAAACTTTCCTTTTGTTATCTGACTGGCTGAGTTTATTCAGGTTTGTAACATTTGCGCAATCACTTTTTAGGTCATTTTATTTTAGCTGGCGGCAATGTAAGTCACAGTAGACAGTTCCAAGGTGTAAGCACATTTTGCTATGGGTAGGCTGTATAAGGAATATTCCAAGTTCAATCAGACTGATCTCACAGTGTAATCAGAAACAGTAGGTTGACTTTTCTTTAGCTAAAATTGGTCTGTGCTTACCGAAATGAGAAGGACTGCTCCCGGTGGCCAAAGTGGTAGCCCTAAGTGTTGTGAGGGGTATGTGCACATGTGTGCGGAAGACCATTTTGTCCATGGTTTATCACATTTTTTTTCTGTCTTGTTTTCTCGTGATCACGACTTAATTTTCTTTCTTGTTCTCCTGATTTCCACTTAAAGTTCCCACGAGAAGACACCTTTTTGCGCCTGGAGCAGGTCATCGTCACAGGCAAAGCATCTTCATCTTCTGTTTATCCCAACAGTAGGCTTCTCTATATCAAGGAGATGGATTTTATCTCAGTTTTATCTTGTGACTCGCAAGTCTGCTGACCTGCATCTCTCAGTCATAATCCGGTATCCATGGAGTAATGATGGGAAAATTAAGCTTTCTGAAGCAACAGGGCTTTCATTACAGACATATTGAAATTGGGATCGTAATCAAAGCTTCTGTGCAAGGTTCAATTTACTGCCATCTGGTGGTCAAAAAATGATGCACAACTAGCAATAAAATTTAATGCTATTATGACGTTTTCGTCTTTTTTTTAGCTAGTGTTTATAAAAAAATATGTAATAACCAAATGAAGGCTCAAAGGCTTCATATACAGTATGAGTTAAGAAGCTACTGTGTTCTGTTAAAAAATTAAAACAGAGTAAATTAATGAGTGATTTTCAGACTAATTAACTCGTCACAGATCCCGTTTTTTCACAAAATCATTGAAGCTCAGATACACTGTTTCAGTGGCACAAAGCTGTTTTATCTGCCGTCAAGTCTTGTTTAATGAGATATGTGACGCCGTCCTGCTCTGACATTGCAATACTTAATGACATCTCTGGAATGATTCTGCAGTGATTTACACTTGAGCCGTGATCACGAGAAAACAACTCTTATGTTGAGATCATGAGAAAACATGACAGGAAAAAGTGATAAAACATGGACAAAACGGGCTTCTGTACGTGTGAGCTCTCTTTTCAGGATGTAATGTCTAGGGCTGCCCTCTAATAGTCGACCAAACTTTAGTCGATGAGAAGAGTCTTGGTCGACCAAGGGTTGGACGCTAAGTGGTATTATGGGGTAATTTTCGTTAAGTAAGCTTAGGGTTAAGCCTACAAAATAAAGCAATTTTTATTTAAACTAAAAATTCAAATGAAACTGGGGGAAAAAAATGAAGTGCAATTAAAATGTGTTTTGTTCAACTTTTTGAAAGATGGCTTTACAACAGTTGTGAAGGGCAACATCTCTATGGAAACTAACCTACTTCATCTGTGCAATCTCTACCGGTCGGGTATTTCGTTGTCCGGGAAAATACATTGTGTGTGAATAAATTATTTTGTTCCCTCCTTCACGAGATATATATATATATATATATATATATATTAGAGCCCGACCGATATGGGTTTTGAGACTGATACTGATATATTTTAGAGGGGGAAAATTCACAGATTACTAATATGGTGACCGATATAGTTAATTTTTGAGCTGGAATGAAAACAGACCTTTTCTATGTGGATTGTGCACTGATTTTGCACTGATATGACTATGCAAAGGTACTCAAAAGGCCGCTTTCTTAAATATTTTTATCAAAGAATATTTGAAATTAATATTATACATTGTCAACAAATTCTAGAAATGAACACTGAGAAAATAAAGAATAAATAAAAATACAATAAATAGCTTAATAAACATCAGTATGTTCAGTATCAGTCAAATGCTGACCATTTAAATCAAGAATAAATAAAAATAAAATAAATAGCTAAATAAACATCAGTACTGTATGTTTAGTATCAGTCAAATGCTGACTATTTTAATACTGCCAGTCAATAAGGGGGAGATTGTAAAACAAGAAGCATTTACACCTGCCGAGACAAGAGAAAAACAGCAGCAGTGGTGTTACACCGTATTCTGCTATACAAGTTCAGGGGAAACCTTCAACGGTGGAAAACCAGACTTTTAAATATTACATTTTATAAATGCAACGACTTCAATTGTTCGGTTGAAGGGGGTACCAAACTGTGAATCCTGAACAAAACAGTTTGGTGAATACATGTTTACACATTAGCTTCCACTCAGCTGACAGGTATGAAAGTAGCTACATGGTTAGCTAGTTAGCTATAAGCTCGTTGTCACGGAGAGTAAAATATGACTAGCATTGCATCTCACCAAATAGGTAACAACGTAGCATGAAATCAACACTCATCAGACACAATCCACCACCGCACCATTGTCTGCTGAGCTGCAAAAAGATGCTCTGATGTTTACCTTTCAATCTGCTACAATACTGACTGCACTGACAAACTATAGTTGGCTAACAGCAAACAGATGTGATAAACGTGTGACATGGTTGTCAGGGACATAATAACTTTATATCAGTCATATTGAAAAGGGAAAATGATGGGGTCATTGTTTATTAACTTTCCAGTATGTATTTCAAAAACTAGTTAGCAACTAAGACACTGCTTAACTCCGCACTGTTTAACTCCGCCCTGCCTGCAGAGCCACCGTCAGCTCAGAGTCAGAGCACGCTCTGCTGGACAAACTACATAATGACACCAATTCTAAAGCATTGTTTTCTGCATTATATGTTCTGAAAAAAAGTTTTCATATCTGCGCATATCTGTAAACATATACGCCGATACCGATATATCGGTCGGGCACTATATATATATATATATCGCAATATCCAATTACATCGCAACACCCGGGCTGAGGAAGCAGTGAATTTTCTTAATTTAGTGATTTTGCATCGAAAAAGAAATTAATTTATTTAAACAACGAAAAACAAATCAAATACATTTCTAAATTCAAATTGCACTCCAAACGAAGCGAAAAAGCAATTAAAATAATGAAGTGATCAAAATAATTATATATATATATATATATATATATATATATAAAGTAACCACCTTTCCATTTACCGACAGGCAAGTATCCGTCTAAACATGCAGGCGGAAAATTACTTACACAAATGAAGACAAAAACAATTATAAATATAAAAATAATTGATTATAATAATCACTGAAATATAAATCATGGCTCGAGGTGAACGTGTTTTTGTATTTTGTTTTAATCACAAATGTATAGGCTGCAGAGTGGTGGTCACAATTAGGCCTGTTGCGATTATTAAAAAACCGTCTGATCGCGGTTATTTGAGAACCTCGATTATTGGGCATTCTAATTCCAATCACACTATTGTGCCCAAATAAGGGAATTTTAAGCGAATATACTGTATAAATGCCATGAACGGTGCGTTCGTGTGTCATTCAATTGAACTCCGAGTCCGAGTGTCATTGAGCCGCACTGTGGACATCAACCAGCTCCTGTCCTGAAGAGCGCGTGAAGAGCTTCAAGCGCTCTGAATCAGAAAGTGGGAGTTTGGCGCGAGCCTCTGCTGACAATGCGTGCACTGGCTCGTACCAAACTTCCACGAAAATATAAATAAGTATAAACTGTGACAGTGAATGCAAAGCCCTCCGGTTTCACTTTAAATAATCGTGGAATGGCAAATGCTCCTGTTTCATACATGCTGTTAATGACATGCAGTGAGAAAGAGGAGACACAGGTTTTGCTTCATGAGAAACAAGGGCTCATGGGTTTAATCAGAGCATTAAAATAATGTGTGAAAGTGAAGAAATTAAGACAGAAATATTTTACTATAGCATAATAACAAAATATTATATAAATATAATAATTTATGTATAAAAATATATATATTTTATAAAAATATATAATGTAAAATATGAGTTCAAAAAACAAGTGTAAACGTAAAATTGACAAACTAAATTTGACCAAAAAGAGAGAAATATTTTAAGCATTTAGAAATATTTTGATATTTAAAACATTATTTTTCATGTCATTCATGTTTTGAAAACCTTAAGGAAATCATATATCCCTATTTTATTATTTGATTTTTGTTTCAAAAATGACTTCTTGAACCTTTCCACGAGACTGCACGCCTCTGTACAAACAGATGGCTTTTCTGTCATCTGTTCTTAATAATATAATAAAGTTTACAGCATTACGTCGTCATGGTAACGAAATTGTAAAATTGGATTTAACTTTACACAGAAAAGGTTAGTCATGGTTACTACAATATTACTATAGTAAAACCATGGTTAATTTTCGTTAGGGTCTTTAACTAAAAATAACCCTTTTCTCTAATTACTAAATCAACATTTTAACTTAATACCTGCACTGTTACGCTTCATGCATCATCATAAAATGCATTTCAAACTCTACTGCACACACACCAATTAGCCACATCATTAAAACCACCTGCCTAATATTGTGTAGGTCCCCCGCGTGCCGGGAAAACAGCACCAACCCGCATCTTAGAATAGTATTCCGAGATGATATACTTCTCACCACAATTGTACAGAGCGGTTATGAGTTACCGTAGACATTGTCAGTTCAAACCAGTCTGGCCATTCTCTGTTGACCTCTCTCATCAGCAAGGCGTTTCCATCCGCAAAACTGCCAGGAGGATCGGCAGTTACAGAAATACTCAAACCAGCCCATCTGGCACCAACAATCATGGTCCAAATCACTGAGATCACATTTTTTCCCATTCTGGTGGTTGATGTGAACATTAACTGAAGCTCCTGACCCGTATCTGGATGATTTTATACACTGCACTGCTGCCACACGATTGGCTGATTAGATAATCGCATGGATGATTCATGCGCCAGACGGGCTGGTTTGTGTATTTCTGTAACTGCTGATCTCCTGGGATTTTCACGGACAACAGTCTCTAGAATTTACTCCGAATGGTGCCAAAAACAAAAAAAACATCCAGTGAGGGGCAGTTCTGTGGATGGAAATGCTGTGTTGATGAGGGAGATCAACAGAGAATAGCCAGACTGGTTCGAACTGACAAAGTCTACGGTAACTCAGATAATCGCTCTGTACAGTTGTGGTGAGGAGAATAGGGTGGGTGCTGTTTTGGCGGCACGAGGGGGAGCTACACAAAATTAGGCAGGTGGTTTGAATGTTTTGGTTGATCGGTGTATATTCGATATTCGGAAGCTGTACATTACTATAGAAAGAACTTTGCTATTAAAATGGAAACGAGGGATGTTGTGACACAGCTCAAGTGTTTTAATCTCATGCGGAATCACACATCTTCGTCAGCGGAGTAGGGAAACATATCGTTGGCAACGAACACCCCAATCGCTTTAGTTATTGTTTTATGCCTGTCCGAATTAGCACTGAGTGTGTGCAGTTTCGGCTCATCTGCAGCTCTGTGCGTGCCTCGCACTATATTTCCCTGGTGATTTCGGCGTAATTACCAGGATACAGCACTCGTGTCAAGCAATGTCCGCTAACAGTGCCTGCTTTGTAAATGTTTTTTGACGCTTATCGTTATTGCTGTTGTAATCGACTGCAAAAATAAAATGTTTCCAGACAGGAGACCTGAATAACGCAGGGGTCTTCTCTATCAGCGGCTCGTTTTCTCCGCTTGTCATTTTAAACTACATGCAACGCTTGCAGAACAGTGATGTCATCAAGTTGACCCACGTGATACACAGGTGGAGCGTTCCATCTACAGATCCATTCAGGTGCATTAGCGGAGGTTGTAACTGTGCATGTCTAATTGACGCGCTTTCTTTGCAAAACCTTGTGGTCCATATGCGTCAAACTTGGTGAACCGCGGTGCCAATGCTTACCAAACCGTGGGTGGCAAACCGTATGGTTCGGTTTTTACCGAGAACCGTTACACCCTTAATATACTCTCGGACCAATAGAGAGGTTGATTTATTTTTGCTGATATTTTTAGTTTTAAAGGGATAGTTCACCCCAGAAATTTTTTCTTCTGTGGATCTCAAAAGATATTTCGCAGAATGTTTGCTCTTTTCCATGCAATACAAGCATACAGTGACCTGGGCTGTCAAGCTCCAAAAAGATCAAAAGCACCATAGAAATACCTTTAAGTAGTCAATAGGACTCATGCACTTTTCAAAGTCTTTTAAATAGGATACCTTTGCGTGCAGACCAAAATAAGTAGCTTTCCGCTGAAAATCTTCCGCCATTGCTGCCATCTCTCATTCGCAATTTCAGTAATTCAAACTGGCTGAATTCGAATAGGCTATGTGTAAATGAGAGAACCAGGCATGATGCATCTTCACGTGCATTATTTGAATAAAGGATAGCTGGGGTGGAAGGAAAAGGACTTTAATTTCTGGCTTTTCGTCACTTGTGGCTTCAGAAGACTTGCAATAACACACAAAAATCATACCCTATGGTTTGCTTTTATGGTGCTTTTTGTATAGCCCATATGGAGCCAGGATTTTCATTTTTAGGTGAACTACTCTTTTTAAGCAAAAGCTGTCATGTTAAAACATGCAGAATTGCGGCAATACTCCTTTGATAGTACTGTTCGGTCTGCCTTATTTTTTTTGGAGTGAAAATAAGTTTTGAAGAAGTAAAATGAACACTTCATACAACAGTTCAGCCAGACCACCTGTTTGAATGCAATCAGCCCACCGGATCTTGCTAAGGAAATCTGACAACTGGACTGCTTGCTCAACTTGAAGAAAACCTGTCTGGCCACTCTGCCTGGAGTCATGTGGCAGGGCTAAAGGGAATGTGTGCAGAGAGGTGTACCTTACCTCACTCTACAAACCACTGGGAGCTTTTATACAAACTCTGGTGGGAAAGAATTATCCAGCAGTTTGTGGCAAGCTTTTGTTTGTACATGGGCATGTCTACTGTGCTTGGTTCTGATTGCTTCTGTGCCCATTCAGTATCTCTACAACTGGGTTTAAGTGTGTTTTTCATCAAGATTGAAAAGCTTTGAAGTAGTTGTTTGGCACAGTTTTGTGGTGTGCTTGCCACACTCAGCATTTTTCGGGCAGCACATGAAACATTTTTTTTTTTTCCACAATTAAGAATGCCGACTTAATCCATGCAATTTACCCATCTACCTCTGATCAACAAGTCTTTTTGTTTTTAATTGACATAGTGTTTTTGGTGTAGTGGGTTTGTACTATTATATTGAAACTGAATTTTTACCAGCGCTTCATTTATAGTTATTTTCAAATGCCATTCATGTAAAGATTTTATTGTTTTAGCCTTGACCCAGACTTTCAATATTAAACTATGAAAATCCGTTATGAAAATACAAATTATGAACTATGATAGTCTTAAAGATTGAAATAAACATTAAACCATTTCAAGATTTATTGTGTGAAAATGATTATCAATTTTTCAAAAGTATGACTGTCCCACAGTTGTGGCGTTATTTCCACCACACATAACAATTTTGCCGCCTAATAAAGTCTTTTCAAAAGTTTGTATACTTCTTAACCAAGTCGACAAAAGTGTTAGTGAAGAGCCTGCTTGAGATAAAATATGAGACAAGTGATGTTTGAAGAAACCAAAGTAATATCAAGGTAAATATCACTTGAGCAGAATATTTGTATTGGGCATCATTTCCGATCAAGCTGTAATTTTGCAAATCATGCAAAAAACATGAAGATATTTTGTAATTGTGTATTTAGTATACATGAAATGTCAGTTAAGAAATTAGCCATAGTAAGACAAAGGATTTCGCCATTTTATTTCAAAAACGCTAAAAATGTAATTTCCATCACTGTCATTTCCACCACAGAATTGTATTAAAGACAATACAGAATTTGAGATGTGGTGGATATGACACTGGTAGGGATTTTCATAAAAAACATGACAATAATGACATTAAATTCCTGTGATGTGTGTACATACATTGTTGGGATTGTTTGTAGTTCGTAATGACAGTGTGAAATGTTTTAACTAGACAACATTTCTCGAAGTCCACAGTGCTGAAAGTAGGTATGTGCACGAGTACTCGACTAATCAAGTAATCGTTCTGCACCAGCTAGTCGAATATTAAAAAACATACAAGGTGTGTTTAAAGTCTCAAGTTTCATTTGGGAAAGAGAGTTTAAACAGTCCTCGTTGTGTTTAAGGTCATGCCATGGAACATGTATATTGGGACTGCCTTTTTATGTTTCTTGTCCAGGGCTCTTCAGTTGGATGGGGGTGGGCTTTTGACCTGACCTAACTATTCCTAGTATTGTGTCAAAAGTATTTGGCAACAGTGTCCAAAGATATGCACACACACCTGTCACGCAACAAGCTATGATGCTGAACTGTCCTTCAAAGTAGAGGTCGACTGATAGTGGATTTTACAGATACCAATATCTAAGTTGGGCAGTACCTGCTGATAATGATTAATCAACTGATAGTCTTTAAAATTGATACTGAATGAAAAAATAACAAAGTAAAATAGTTCTGAACTTTTTATTACAAAAATAAACAGTACTAACTGAACCATGAAAAGGTATTGCACTTTTTTAAATGAAATAAATATATAAACATTAATATACACTGGTGGCAAAAAGTTTGGAATTATGTACAGATTTTGCTCTTAAGAAAGGAAATTGGTACTTTTATTCACGTAAGTGGCATTCAACTGATCACAATGTATAGTCAGGACATTAATAATGTGTACAATTACTATTACAATTTGAAAAAAAAAAAAAAAAAACTACAAAGAGTTCTCCATGTGCAGCAATGACAGCTTTGCAGATCCTTGACGTTCTAGCTGTCAGTTTGTCCAGGTACTCAGGTGACATTTCACCCCACACTTCATGTAGCACTTGCCATAGATGTGGCTGTCTTGTCGGGCACTTCTCACGCACCTTTCAGTCTAGCTGATCCCACAAAAGCTCAGTGGGGTTAAGATCCATAACACACTTTTCCAATTATCTGTTGTCCAATGTCTGTGTTTCTTTGCCCACTTGAACCTTTTCTTTTTGTTTTTCTGTTTCAAAAGTGTCTTTTTCTTTGCAATTCTTCCCATAAGGCCTGCACCCCTGAGTCTTCTCTTTACTGTTGTACATGAAACTGGTGTTTAGCGGGTAGAATTCAATGTCAGCTGAGGACATGTGAGGAGTCTATTTTTCAAACTAGAGACTCTGATGTACTTATCCTCTTGTTTAGTTGTACATCTGGCCTTCCACATCTCTTTCTGTCCTTGTTAGAGCCAGTTGTCCTTTGTCTTTGAAGACTGTAGTGTACACCTTTGTATGAAATCTTCAGGTTTTTTGGCAAAGCTTCATTTAATGAGCCAAATAGCTTTCGACTGTGTTTGATATAATGGCAAGTGATTTTCTAGTACCAAATGATCAATTTAGCATGATTACTCAAGGATAAGGTGTTGGAGTGATGGCTGCTGGAAATGGGGACTGTCTAGATTTGATCAAAAATTACTTTTTTCAAATAGTGATGGTGCTGTTTTTTTACATCAGTAATGTCCTGACTATACTCTGTGATCAGTTGAATGTCACTTTGGTGAATTAAAGTACCAATTTCCTTCAGAAACAGCAAAATCTGTACATTATTCCAAACTTTTGGCCGCAGTGTATATGAACTAATATTCGATTTTAAATTTAGCACCATTATATTTTTGCATTGAACATTTCTATCCTGGTTGTTAAAAAAGAGCATTTCATTTCATTTTCAACTAATGTGCATAAAATAAAAGTTTTAGTATGTCCATATTCTCAAATGATAATTCAAAAGTAAAATGAGGAGGGAAACGCTTCAATAGACGGTTCACATGGTGTTACACTTGCACTGATTCCTACTACTCCTCCAGACTCAAGCTTCATGATAACAACAAAATACCATATTGTTTTTTATTCAGTACAGTTTATTGTTCAGTAGAAATATTCACAGATAGCAGTGTTATTCGGCTGTACTTGGTGGTGAAGTGGCTCAGACTATGAGCACAGGTCAGGGGCTGTTCAAACAGATGGCACACAACAGACTGGAACCAAAAGGGAGGATCTCGAGACAAACATTTCCAAGTTGAACATCTTTCCTGACAAAGTATTTAAACAACTCATTGCTTAATCTGAGACGGCCAAAGACCTCCACCTACTGTATGGGGCTGTTCACACCGAACGCTTTGCAACCATCTATTTCTTTTTCTATGTAATTGCATGCTAGACTAACGTCTTTGTTTCCCTTTGTTTGTTTATTTAGTGTCTCGTGCAGGAGCACTGTTTTTTAGATGTGTCTAATTAAAAAACTTTAAAAGCATATTGAAACACCTGCTGTCTGTTAAATTGTGTTTGTTGAGCTGTGTCTAGCCTTTTTTAGCACAAGAATGTGATCGATCTGAAGTCATCGTATTACAGTGAGGATAAAACGGGGAAAAACTATCAGTGTGGATTTTTGCTGATAACCTATAGTTCCAGAAATCTGTTATCGGTGCCGATTAATCGGCAAAACCGATATATCGGTCGACCTTTACTTCAAAGTTCCTGAGTAGCAATTAAAGAGCGGGTGTGAACTTCTGTAGAGATGTGGAATTCAGACCCGGAGTGTTGGCTAACCAGAGGCTCTCAACTTACAGGTGGTTTGAGAATAGCTCCTGACTGTTGGTTAAATGATTCCTCCATTAGGGACTTTGAAGCAAATTGATTTGTTTACGCTGTTAGCTTATTGAACTGCTGTTGACTTCTTTCAAGGAGTTCAATCTGCTGAGTGATAAATTCTGTTTGGTTCTTACGCTTTAAGATAAGGCCTTGTGTAATTCCACATGCAAACTCTTTTGTTATAACCTTAGTCTCAGCCTCAGATGGCACGTCCACAGTCTGTGTACTAACCGTCTGACGCTTATAGCACATCAAAATTGGAAACTTTCTCAGTCCAGTCAGACCAAATCTGATTGGCTGACTTCTACAGGATTTCCGAGAGCTTAGTTTGCGCTGGTTCCGTGTTGATACATTGAGTGCTTTTGAGGACTAAACACATAATTTGCCCATGTTTTCCAGGTTAGTCACATCAACTGTTTTAAAGATATTCAGCATTTGGTTTGAGGCACATAGCAGAAAGTAAAGTGGATATCTATGAGCAGAGCTGTATATTCTACTTAGTTATGTCTGTTATATATTCTGTAATGAGGTTCTGTGCTGTACTTGCACTCGCTACACATTTTCCACTATTTTCCCATGTGTTTTCTGTGCAATCGCTCGCGGAGACTTGCCATTTATATAAATTATTTATTTTCCCATGGCGGTCTTTTATTATGTATGAGCTGTCTCCGATAACCCCGCCCCTAAACATCACGTAATGACAAACCTGGCTGTGACTGGTCGCTTTATATGTCAGCTAGATGGCTTTTCCTGCCTAAGTGGGCGGTTCTTTGCCAATGTTAGCTGCAATAGACCCCAGACCATTGTTGATTAAGTAAAAGGTCTGGCTACTTCGCAGATGGACGCAAAAACTTATTTGGTATAACGGCCCCTTAAAGGTTCAGTATAAAACAGTTATTTTTAATTTTGTATTTCATGTTTGCAATTGAATTGGACATAGACTGGTTTGTGCATTAATGTCTAACCTAACAATTTATTAAATATTAAACATTTTATATATATATATATATATATATATATATATATATATACACACACACACACACACACACACAGAGGTGGGTAGAGTAGCCAAAAACTTTACTCAAGTAAAAGTACAATTACTTAATAAAAAAATGCTCAAGTAGAAGTAAAAGTAATAATGTTATAAATTACTCGAGTAAGAGTAAGAAAATATCCAATAAAAAGAATACTCAAGTAGTGAGTAACTAGTTACTTTCACATATAACATTATGGATGTTTACTCTCTTATATTCCAGTACATGATACACATTTAACATGCATTACAGAATGATTAATAATAATACTATTAATATTATTGTTAATAATGGAAATTGTCATTATTCACCACCATGTTGTTCCAAACTCATATGACTTATTTCTTCCATGCATCAAATTAAAGGGATAGTTCACCAAAAAATAAGTTCTCATTTTCTCACCCTCATGCCATCCCAGATGTGAATGACTTTCTTCTGCAGAACACAAATGAAGATCTTTAGAAGAATATCTCAACTCTGTTGGTCCATACAATGCAAGTGAATAATAACCAGAACTTTGAAACTCCAAAAATCACATAGAGGTAGCATAAAAGTAATTCATATGACTCCAGTGATTTTCAGAAGCAATGTGATAGGTGTGGGTGAGAAACAGATAAATATATATAAAATATATATAGTTCCACTGTCGTAAGTGCCCCATTCAAAAAATCTCAATAAATTATGCATTTATTAACACTTATTAAATTAAAACCAGTAATGTAATGACAGGAACCCATTGTAACGAAGTAAAAAAAAATCAGAAATGTACTTGAGAGAGTGAAATGTACCCACCATGAAACATAGTCAATTTTTTTCCAAAATGTTACTCAAGTAAATGTAATGGAGTAAATGTAGCACCTTACTACCCACCTCTGTATATATAATTTCTGTATCTGGACCAGCAATCAAAACAACAGTGTAGAGAGAGGGCAAAGATAATCACAAGGTTGTTTTTGACCCAGGAAGGTGCAGAAAGGTGACTTGAGAAGAGGGCAACTTATTGCACAATAGCTGCATGACTCTACTACAGCTCACATATGAGGGGAAAGAAAAAACCTCCCAAGTGCTTTGATTTGAAAGAAACCCAAATAAAATATAAGAACATGTTCTGTACGTATGCCAAACGTGTAAAAAAAAATGCACTGACTCCCTTTGCTGGGTTTGAAATGGAAAACCACGAGTTGTTTAAATGTGTCTGAAGAAGAGAAGTGGGAAGTGAATTTCTGTTGTGTGCTGCAATGTTCTTCTGAGGGCTAGAATTTAGAACATCATAACACCAGTTTTTTTTCTAGTGTAAGTCTTTGGACTTGATGTTATCTTGTCCATCAGTCATTTTATACTGCTTTGACATCTAGGCTATTTGTCATTTTTGAGACTTTGGCTATGTTCAGATGCGTACTGCTTAGGTGTAAAATTAATTAATTAATTAATTTATTTAATTTAATTTGTTTAATTAATTAAAAATTAAAATTAAATCGTAAGTTTCATCATGATTTGATCTTGTATCGATTCCCTTAGCCAGCAATCCGATGTTTGCCGATACCTCAAAGTCTGCCACGATTTCGATTCAGGGGCTTGCGATCGACATTACGATATAATGTGTCTATTTATTATCTCACAGATGCAACCAAAATATAATTAGAATATTTTATGGAGCTCTCTGGAAAGTGCAATTCCAGTATCCACATTGGGACATCCACAAAAAAAAACAAAAAATAAATAATAAAAAAAATAGTCACATACATGTGATCATCAATCGTTTGATGACAGCTCATTGCCTTGTGGAATGTGGGAAACACTACAATGACAATTTGTCATCTCTACAATAGTCAAGCAAGACTTTTAATCCAAAATACTTAAATACCCACGACAGGAGATCATGTGCTACCCGTGTTTTTTCTTGGCTACAACTTCCACAGTTGTATTGAGAAATTCTGTTACAGTTTACTGTGATAAATGTTAGTAAGTGTGTTGATGTGAAGGTTTGAAAAGTCTTGTAATTGATGTGGGTGCAGAGCAGGTGTTTGTTTTACATGTTGAATCGGTGACATCGCATCCTAGGTGATTACATCGATGCATCGATTCAAATCGATGGATTGTTACACCCCTATGGACAACCATACTGCTCTTACTATTTTTGAACTAGCCTATGTAGTACACTGTGCATAGCATGAGATTTTTCTGTTTGCTCAGAATGCCCGGATAGTAACTGTTGCCAAATGTGCCAAAACGGACAATACTGTGTGGAATACTGTATCCCACAGGTAGTGTTCAAATTAACCTTCCATTTCTGGAATGATGAACGGGAATTAATAAAATCAACAGTGTATTTTAATCTCTCGACTCATTGATTGGCCTGCCAAATGTAAGTTTGGACACAAAATGTAACTAAACATGCCAAAATAACATTTCCGAAATGATGTCCACCCACATCAATTATATAGACCTATAAAAAATGAAGCTTAAGTGTCAAACTGAAGACAAACTTATAACCCATAGGTGCAATTAAATTTAATGTGACATATTTGGTGATAGATTTATTGTCATTATTTCATATCATTATTATTATTCCTTATTTTATTTCCATTTTATTTTTGCATTATATTTAATACATTATATTACGGTATCTAGGGATGCCGCAGTGCAAGTTTATTATGGTTAGATTACCGTCTGAGAAAAAAATCGCAGTTAACTGGTTTTACAATTATTTGCATGGTTTGTTGATTTATGGTCTTGCGTTTTTACAGGTTCTGTCAAACCTTTAGACAATTAGCCAGTTATCTTCTGATAGGAGGTGTACTGAATTGGAGGTGTACATGTGGATGTATTTTAAGGCCTATCTACAAACTAAGTGCCTCTTTGCTTGACATCATGGAAAATCAAAAGAAATCACAAAAAAAATTGTGGACCTCCACAAGTCTGATTCATCCTTGGGAGCAATTTCCAAATGCCTGAAGGTACCACATTCTTCTGTACAATCAATAGTACGCAAGTATAAACACCATGGGAACACGCAGCCATCATACCGCTCAGGAAGGAGACGCATTCTGTCTCCTAGAGATGAATGTAGTTTGGTGCAAAAAGTACAAATCAATCCCAGAACAACAGCAAAGGACCTGTGAAGATGCTGGAGGAAACGGGTAGACAAGTATCTATATCAACAGTAAAACGAGTCCTATATCAACATAACCTAAAAGGCTGCTCAGCAAGGAAGAAGCCACTGCTCCAAAACTGCTGTAAAAAAGCCAGACTACAGTTTGCAAGTGCACATGGGGACAAAGATCTTACTTTTTGGAGAAATGTCCTCTGGTCTAATGAAACAAAAATGGAACTGTTTGGCCATAATGACCATCGTTATGTTTTGGAGGAAAAAGGGCGAGGCTTGCAAGCAGAAGAACACCATCCCAACTGTGAAGCATGGGGGTGGCAGCATCATGTTGTGGGGGTGCTTTGCTGCAGGAGGGACTGGTGCACTTCACAAAATAGATGGCATCATGAGGAAGGAAAATTATCTGGATATATTGAAGCAACATCTCAAGACATCAGCCAGGAAGTTAAAGCTCGGTCTCAAATGGGTCTTCAAAATGGACAATGACCCCAAGCATACCTCCAAAGTTGTGGCAAAATGGCTTAAGTCAAGATATTGGAGTGGCCATCACAAAGCCCTGACCTCAATCTGAAAAATGTATGATCTGAAAAAGCGTGTGCGAGCAAGGAGGCCTACAAACCTGACTCCATTACACCAGTTCTGTCTGGAAGAATGGGCCAAAATTCCAGCAACTTACTGTGAGAAGCTTGTGGAAGGCTACACAAAATGTTTGACCTAAGTTAAACAATTGCAATGAGACCAAATATTAACAAAGTGTATGTTAACTTCTGACCCACTGGGAATGTGATGAAAGAAATAAAAGCTGAAATAAATAATTCTCTCTACTATTATTATGACATTTCACTGACCTAAGACAGGGAAAGTGTTCTACAATTAAATGTCAGGAATTGTGAAAAACTGAGTTTAAATGTATTTGGCTAAGGTGTATGTAAACTTCTGACTTCAACTGTATATGAGAAACGCTCCAATCTAGGGCATGACACCGCTTTTGCGCATCCCGAGCTCAGTGATGTGCTTCAGTGTAACTTGAGTGCCTCAAAAGTGCGTAAATGTAAGATTATGGGTGCGCAATGTAGTTCACAGCATCCAACCATTTTTTTTTCTTCTGCTTTTATTATTTTATTATTAGTTTATTAAAGCAATCCGTTGTCTGTCAGACGACCCAACAGTGAATCGGAAACAGACTGTATAAAAAATCCTGTCCACAACATCTTAAAAATAAACCTTTGGACTATGCATATTAACGAGAGCATTGCTTAGAGCAGCAATTTAAAGTCCGATAATGACTAAAATTCACATTTATTGTTGAATGCAGAGAATTTGTACAGAAGCAATGCTTTAAATAATGATAACGATTTAATACACAACTTTTCCAAGTTTACTCGCCTATAGTGCAAGTTGCGTCTATAATTCATCACTTTAAAATGTACCATGAGAGGTGCATGGTTTGTTGATTTATGGTCTTGCGTTTTTACAGTTTCTGAGATCTGGAAAGTTTGATAAAAGCTATTGTAGCAGCTTGTCTGTTTTAGATGGTCTGGAAATGGCATTGTGTAAGCTCAGCTGCCGCCCCACCTCTCCTTTTGAATGAGTGCCATTGTTTTTGGAAAGCTTGAGCAAGTTCAGGGATAGGAAGTGTGATATGAAAAGTTCTTGGACTTTTAAAGCTGATATGTGTAATTTTTTTTCAATCTTAAAATTCTTTCTCGTATTCCAGCTCTGGAAGATGTTTGAAAGTGAAGTGATTATTTTTTCAATTCCATTTGGTGTTGCTAGTGACTATTGGATTTGTGGATGTTTATGTGGAGTTTTGTTGTGACTCCAGTTGTCTCAAATCTGTTTTTCTTGCAACATGGGTTGTAAAGTTTGCACTGTGTGTACAAAAACATGTGCTGGTGAGTACTGAGCTGTCAACTCCTGTGTGACTTCTGGGCTCCTTCCCCTTTCTTCAGCAGTGGACCGAAAGTATTGATTATCTTTGCCATTTATAGGCATGCAGGGATCTTGAATAGCCCATTGGCTCCTTATCAGACCTGCATTTATTTGCTCTGGCAGGCGCACACGTGCTTGTAAGCGGAGCCCCTCCTGTCTAGGACAATCACAGCTGCTTAGGTGAAATTCTGGAGGGTGTCAGTCAGACCAATAAACCCACGTGCTGTACTGGGAAGAGGACTGTGTACATACTAGCTTCTAAAATGGAATACTGTGCAAATGTCAACACAAAGGTATTTACAATGGAATGACTTCTTGTGCAGAATATGTTGGTTGCATGCGAGTAAACCTTAAAGATAAATATATAAGAATTAGTTACGGCCAAGTGTTGCTTATTTTCAAGAAAGCGGAGACATTGTCTGAAGTAACAACAAAAATGTTGGATTTTTGGGTCATTTTTGACTCTCCATATGTTTTTAGCTTTTTTTGTGTGTGTGTATGTGGTTGCTTTGATTGTGGAGCTACATGAACATACCAGAACTTGGAGTGCATAGATAGAATGAGTCTGGATGGGCAGTGCAAAGAGTAAATTAAGTTATCTCTACTTTGTTTTGGTCCCTCTGTTCAGACCGCGTTATCTTGTCCTTACTGGTGAACTCGGCCAGTGTCCGTTTTATTAGTCAGTGTTTTTGTGAGGACTAATTGATGGGACATGCAGATACTGTTCCAAAAACATATCTTTTCAGGCTTATCTGGTCTTCATGGGTGATGTATCTCTGTAAAAACAAACCATTCAGCTGCTTTTCTATCGCCTGGAGAGAAAATGGGCAAAAGAGATTCAGGGCCTTATGTTCTCTTTTGCTTTAGTCCACTCATGTACTTTATAGATATGCTATTTTTTTGCTATTGTTTGTTTGTCAGAATTAATAGGAATGTTCTGGGTTCAATACAAGTTCAGATCAATCGACAGCATTTGTGGCATAATGTTGATTACCACTAAAAATGATTTCAACTCACCCATCTCTTTAATAAAATAGAAATAAAGCAAAGATCGAGGTGACAGTGAGGCACTTACAATGGAAGTGAATGGGGTTTAAAGGCAGAAATGTGAACCTTATCATTTTATAAAAGCACTTAAATACTTCTGTTAAAACTCATGTATTAATTGAGCTGTAAAGTTGTTTTTGCCATTTTTACAGACGTTTTAGTGTTTACAGCATTACGTTGTCATGGCAACGAAGTTGAAAATTGGATAACTTCACACACAAAAGGTTAGTAAGGGATTTTATCACTAAAATCATGTTCACATGCATATTGTTTACGACTTTTGGCTACTTATGGACTTGCCCCATTCACTTCCATTGTAAGTGTCTCATTGTAACTGTTATTTTTATTTCTATTTTTTTCTTTCAGAAAAAGAGGGACAAGTCAATGTATTTGTGTGGTAATCAACATTATTCACAAATACTGTCAATTGAGCTTAACTTGTATTGAACCTTGAATATTCCTTCATATTTCATGTCAAATTATTACAGGATTTTTCTGGTACCCGCTACATGAGTGTTTCTAAGCGAAGCAATTAATGAGTACAAACAGTGTATAATTAAATTGAACAAAATGTCCTGTGACTCAGTTTAAGATTGAGGTTAAGACCTCTCCTTGTCAGTGTTCCATGTGTCTAGGTTTCTGTGTCTCATTTTATACACTGCATATTTTCAAGTTATAATGCAGCAAAGCCATAACCAATACATCTCTTAAGGCAGCTTAATTTAGCTTAAATTAATGATTCCAAAAACTATGGAGGCTCAGAGAATTTGTCATGGTTGCACTAAGTGGTTACAATTTACACCAGAAAACTTTACCGTAACATAATACTAGTGGTGGAAAGAGAAGCGCAGACTTGCTTTGGTTATACTTATACATGTATAAGATGTTGTACGTTATTAACCAATGTGCAGAAAATGGTGAAATGGTGTCTTTTACTGCTGGTAGAACATCCCAACTGTACACACCAAGGAAAACTATTTGCAATAAATCTAACTGTGCTATCCACCTTTTTCCTGCGTCCCGTGATGCTTAGCGAGAAATATGGGCGTTACTTCCATTGTCAAGTTAACAGCTGTTGTTGTGGCGTATGTCCATTAATTCTTACATTGTGGTGTTGGGATTTTGAGGAGAGCGTGTATGATTTTGTATGGACATACATCAGTCACTATAATGGTGTTACTAAACGATAATAAACTGCAAAAAAGTCATAAAGACAAAGAACGCGAGAACAAAACCGGCACGCCGTTTCTTCCGGATACAGCTGAGATTTAATCTAAGCACAAACGCAACATTTCGAGTAAAATTATTGGTTGTTTCAGTGGAGTACCTGTGTTAGTTCTGCATCGGATGTGCTTGTCATCTGGTCACTCTGCATGTTCAAATCAGACGGACACTGAGGAAGAGCTGTGAAGTTCTCATCTTTGGGTATGTAATTGCTTTTTCAAGTTTTCCGATTGGACGGTTATTTCCTTTTTAAATCCGCACGCAAATTTAAACATTTGTTCGGTGGGTGATTGAATGGTGAGAGTTGGTGCTTTGCTGCTGTCCGGGACGCATCAGGACGCCGTTTTAAACCTCAGTTGCGATGTGGTTTTTGACTACCACTGTATGTGTTTTTTGTGATCCAATCACAAAACATTTTGCACCCCGTTTACAACTATATTTAGCGCTGACCTTTGTGATCGGATCATCCAAAACGCTTCTTATTACCAGCTGTAAACAGGGTCTAAAATGACTGCAGCCAGAGTTAGGGAATGCTATAGAACAACTTCTGGTGGAAGTCCCACCCACATTCATTTCCCCAGTAAGACCCCAGGGAAAAGGTGGATAAAGAAGAATAAATAGTAACATTATACTGTAGAGTATAGACTTTGCTCCTATGTTTCAAAACTGTCTCTACTCATGTATGGATAGGTTAGAAAGGTGAACTATTCATAATTTTTTCCATGAATGTTTTTGTTTTACAGTGACACTGCAGTCCTGATCTCTTCTGTTGGGAGACATTACTCAGACTGGAGGGAGGAGCCTAATGCCTCGGAAATGTAAAACTATCAGTTACTGCAACCCCACCCCTTACAGGGAACCACGGTTACGAGCCTCCAATCCGCCATCAGTCTGGAGGTACTTTCTTTTCCAAGTCTGTATATGACATTATCAAATTATCCTCAAATTGTGCAATGGTAATTCACTCAATTAAGTTTTAGTTAGATTGAATACACTTAATTTACTAAAAACAACACAGGCTCTCTTTCATGTATTCATCATTATCATGGAAATATGACCTCCATCAGGGTGTTTTTTTTAAATCTTTGAATGTGGGAGCCAACATCAACACTCAGTGAAAGGAGTCTTGACCTAGTGGTTAGCACAAGTGCTCCAACAAATTGACCTATGGTACCCATGCAAGCAATGCAAGTTTGAGTCTGCTAGTATAATTTCCTGTTCCCACTACTTATACCCATCATATCTTGTCCTTGGTCTACTAGGTCTATCCATAAAAGTGGCTAAAAAACACTAGCTACCCAATAAGTGGGTGATGGAGAAAAAAAAGCAGTATAAATACTCGCTTGCACTGTATGCTGCCTGCTATATGTTTAAAAATAGTAAGTGGTATAATTGCACAATAAACGTTATCATTATTAATGTACATTATCACATGAGCTCACTATGTTTGACACATGACCTCACCACATATTGCATTTTTAATTCAGCGAGTAGTATATAGTTATCTTGGAAATAAACATGTTTGTTTTGCATGTTCAATCAAATGTGTGTAAAAACTTGGTCTCTGTCAGCATTGCAGCATGAAAAAAGCTCATTCACAGTGGCATGCATGTTCATGTGAGAACTTGCATTGTTTTAAGCACTAAACAATGCAAGTTATCGTGTAAACACAAATGCCATTGGGAACGAGTTTCTCTCGTAGCGCTCATGAACATGCAATGGATGTCAAGACTTGCACAGAAAAATTACCTCCATGAGGCCTACGGGTTATTTCTCACCAAAACATATTGTATGCCTTCAGAAGACTTGGAATATGACACAAGTTGCATGGACTACTTTTATGATACTTTTGGGTCCTTTTTAAGCTGTAAAGTGAGGCACTATCCACTATCTGGAAACTCTGTTGTACACTGCTCATTTTGGCAAATTTAGTTGGTAGAAGTCGACCGACAGTGGATTTTGCTGATACTGTTAACTGAGGTGGTATTTAAGGCCCATAACGATTTATAGAATGTAAAAAAAAAAAATCTTATTCTTCCCTTACTGTGATGGGCGTAGACAAAGAATCCTAAATGAATAAAATCCCAGATGCAGTTTATTGTTCAACCAAAATAAAAAAAAATCGATTTGGTGCATAACATGGGACTTTTAAGTATAAACAAGCCCGAAATACACCGGGGACTCTTAATTTGAAATGATGAAAACTATCGGCAACTGTTGCCATAGATCTTTGCCAAAAAGCAGCTATCGGCATGGTAAGAGTTGTATGGTATTCTGGACATACCCAAGCTGTTCTATGTGTGTTTTAGCTTCCCAAAAACTGAGGTTCTATTTCCATCTTGCCTTGAATTACCCCTCCTTTGTCTTGTCTGTTTCTAAGCTATGACTACATGAATTGAGCTATAGGCAGTGGCAACACATGTGGAGACGTGTGCAGAGCCAGATGCTCAGCCTGTGCTTCAGGAAGAATAGAGTGTTACGACATAATTGGAGCAAAGTACACTTCATAATTGTGACCTCATCCTTGAAGTTTTTTCCCACCCCATGAGTTGGACAGGTTCTCTGGCAAGCCCGTTATGTAGGAAGTCATGAGCGTTTACAAGAAGGGGAGAGCAAACAAATCTCCTGTTAACTGAAGCAGTGTGCTGATTTCAGTATGAGCTCACCTCATCCTTTGACATTACTCATTTGCCATGTTTTGCTTTTCACTTCTGGGTATTTGTTTTCTTTTTACATAATGCTGTTGTGCTTTTTCAACCTCAAATTATCGTTAGCTCACACATGTGTTTTGGCTCACAGTCTTGAGGAAACTCTGAGTTGGTCGGGTGCACTGAGGGCGAGGGCTGGGAGGGGGCTGTTTGTCTTTGCCAGGTTGTGTAATGGGTAAAAATCAGTATTTGAGCGTCAGATAGGAGATGGCTTGCCTCCAGGGTAATCATACTTCTGCCCAGCAATCTGTTCCTCAGTAAACTGAGGTTTCTGAGACATTATGTATTAACTAGTACAGTGCTACGGTTTCTTTTATGTGGTATTTTCTTTCTTGAGTCAATACATAATTGGCATATTGGGCAAATTGGATGTGTAACCTTTTTTGTTTATCTTTTCATGAATAAAAGGGAACAAGAAAGCGAAGCAGCAGCTAGCAACTAAATCCATAGATTTTTTTTTTTAATGACATTTTCAATCAGACTTTTTGTCTTTTAAAATGATTGACCAACTGAAATCTGTTGAATTTATTTGCCTGTTGAAAGAATCTTACGTTAAGCTTTGCTAACAAACAACTTTGGCAAGAACAGTAAGTTAAAGGTAGGGTTGTGCCAGGAAATGTGAGTGTACCTGTATCCATGGATATGAAAGCCACTGTTGACTTGCCTTTTATGTTCTCCCAGTTTTTGTCCAAGTCACCAGCTCAACAAATGATTCTGACCTTACAGATTGGCCTCTCCCGCTGTTTGACACTAAAGAGCGTTGGCCCAGAAGGAGAGTTGCAGGGCTAGGCAAGCTTTGCAAGGACACGCCAAATGGTATTCACACTTCCCAATGGACATGCCACTTTCCATGTTTGCCATCCAATGAATGGCTGCAGCCCACATACCTACCCCCTTTTTGAGCAAGCCGGTCACCTCCTACTCATGGATCAGCTCCGAAATAACTGTCCACACTCACCGAATGCCATCCCAAATTAAGTCACGTGCGAATACCCCGTAAAACTTGATCAGGTCTGATCTGCAGTGGAAGAATGCCTTATATGCACTGGTGTCTGTAAGAGTTCAGACTGCCCACACATAGATACTGCTGTTTGTGGTGCTGCTGTCATGTTTGCAGGGCAGCTGGGTCCCTGTCATCTGAGTGCTTGTGTAAGAGCCCAGCTGTGTCTGGACCAGGGTGGCTCTGCTCCCATTATGTCAGCCCGAGGGCCAGAGAGAACAGCTATAACTCTTGTGCTCACAGTGAAACGAATACTGCCTGGGGATTTCTTTGCAATTCTGCACACATTGTCCAACAAACACTGTCACTTGACTCAAACACTTTCCTAAGAAGCTGCACTGACAGCTGTCATCAGCAGCTTTAACTATTTCCATCTCTAAAATATTTGTAGATTGTGTCATTAGTCTGGCATGTTGCAGCTAACATGCTCCTAAATTAAAAATATTATTGCAATACTTGTACTGCCATTTTACAACGCAAAGAACCTTTATGGAAATTACATTTCATTGACTTTCTAACAAGGGGTTAAAATGAAAATTTTCTCATAATTTGCTCAGACTTGTCATTTTGAGCCTGAATGAGCTTCCCATTATGAATTTGCTGAATAATTCTGCTCATTCTCCCTTTAGATATTTTTTGTAATTCAAGATTTTATAATAATGTGATTATGCCATTTTAGTTCAGTGACACACTTTGGACTTACTTTTTATTCATTTTTTCCTTTTGCTCAGGTTTACCACCATGCACCTCAAGCCATACCCCAAACCACAAGATAAAGAAATACATCGGGAGTCTGTGCATGATGGAACACGAGGCCTCCGTGCCGACCAGCAGGGAGTGCTCAGGACAGAGTGGGGCATTCGCCAGGCATGTGGCCTCATGGGCTCATCTGGCAACGGCACAACCAACCGGTGCCCACTCGGTGTCATCTCCACCAATACCCTCCGATGTAGCAATAACCATAATGCCAACAGTGCGAGCAATGCACAGACTAGAGTATGTGGGGCCCGCAAGGGCAAAGCACCCTCGGTCACAACATTTACTAGTTCTTTAGTTCTGCTCTCATCTTCAACTTGTTTGGAGAATGAAGGCACTCTAAGAATCTACCAAGAAGATGATGGAGAGGGATCTTTGGACATATGGGCTGTCATTAAACCTGGGAACACAAAAGAGAAAATTGCCATCTTTGCAGCTCAGAAGTGTGGCAATGCTTGTGAACATGGAAATGACAACAGTCCTGAAAAAGAAGACATTGCCCTAGAGTTGCGGACTGTCTCGGTGAAAAACAAAGGCTGCTGGGACAGTGACTGGTCTGTGGCCAAGCGCAGGAGAAGGTCCGGTACCCCAGACAAGCAGAGAAGTATGGAATCTCCACTACCAAAACCTGATAATCACAAAGTATCCATGGCCCTCAATGAGAACGTCAACCCTTGCCATGGAATGGCAGAGGTTGCAGTCAGGACAGAGGGAGAGGAAGGTGGAAATATGCTCTCTGTGGTTGAGATGGTGGCATACTTAGAGCAAAGAGCCAGCGATCAGCAGGTGAGCTCCAAACCCCCATCCTTGCGCAGTACCAGCACCATTACTTTGTCGAAAATTGTATCCATCCCACAGCCTGAAATACAGCAGTCTAAAGGCTCAGAAAAGCAAGAGGTCCAAGAGGAAGAGGGGGAATCTGTGCGGGTTCTGGATATGGTGGCCAAGTTGGAGTCACAGTGCCTGAGCAGACAGAGCATTCAGGAAAATGGAGGAGACCTTTCTCGAAACAACAGCTTGAGGAGAAAGGTGGGACGAGTGCTTCTGGCAGGGTCAGAAATGTATTCACTGCCCTCACATCCAGTATCACCTACTGTCCCACAGGAGAAAGTCAAAAGTGTCCCACAGGAACTGGGTTGTGATTTGGACAAACTGAGTTCCCCGTTCAAGACTTCTGAGTTGGCAAAGACAGAGACCTCGCAGTGTGGTCTTGTCTGCTGCACCGTCAAGCAGGATGAAGGTTCTTGTATAGCAAAACAGGAAACTTGCACAGCTGTTGATATGGCAATAAACTTGCAGTCCTCGGCAAAGCATGCCAGCTCTGAAGCTAGTAAACGCAATGAGGAACCACAACCAGGCATGTTGTTCTTTGCCCAATCTCTACATCAGACTCTAAAGGAGCAGCACCAGCCCACCTCAGAGAGCAGACTTCTGAACAAAGAGCCTTCTCCACTTGTCCAGGACAGTGACCCTTCTGTGGACACTTCAGTGTCTATCAGAGAGGACAGCAGGGATGGACTTAGGAGTGACCAAAATCATCAAAAAGTTGAGGAGACGGAGGGAGAGAATAGCATTGTTAGCCGAGAGTCTGTGCCTTGTCCTTTACGCCGCCTTGTGTCTCATGAATTTCTTGAAACTCGCTTCAAGATCCAGCTGCTTCTGGAGCCTCAGCAGTACATGGCTTTCCTGCCCCACCACATCATCATAAAGATCTTCTGCTTACTGCCTACCGAAAGCCTTGCTGCCCTCAAGTGCACCTGCCATTACTTTAAGTTTATCATCGAGAGTTACGGCGTGCGGCCGGCTGACTCTCGTTGGGTAAGTGATCCACGCTACAAAGATGACCCCTGTAAGCAGTGCAAGAAGCGCTATGACCGTGGTGATGTTTCACTCTGTCGTTGGCATCATAAGCCCTACTGCCAGGCTCTGCCCTATGGCCCGGGCTACTGGATGTGTTGCCGGGGGGCCCATAAAGACACACCTGGTTGCAACGTGGGACTCCATGATAACCGCTGGGTCCCACTGGGCCTCAATATGCCTATTTACAAGAAAAGCAGGGACAATGATGAGGACTCATAGTGTGCCAGAGTGGGCAGATGTAGTGTGCATTTTATTTTCTGTTGAGAGTAATGTGTGAATGAGCTGTTTCCTGTGCCTGTGTGTTGCCAACGAGCATGTGTGCTTTTTTTGATGTATAGTGCTTAAAAACAGGTTGCTGTAACTAATTTGAAAATGCTGGATCTATGTACTTCTACTCTGCCAACCAATCACTAACACCCCTATTGGATACCCTCCTGAGGTCCTTAATGTTGTTCTGCACTTTAACCTTTAAAGATTGAATGGTTCTATCTGGGTACTGCTTGACTATTTTACTTTGAATAAGCATTCATCTTCATGAGACTAACTTATTTTCTGAACACCTCTACAAATGTCTCCATTTTTTTTTATAGCACACTCCAACCTGATTGTCCTGCACTGATGTTGACTTGTGCTGCAACATATAATGTTTGATAAGCATTACAGTTATATTTATCTCCCAGCATACTCATTGGCAATGGAAAACTTGTAGCGAGGGCACGAGTTGAAATATTTTCTCCTTTTCCCGTTACCATTGCTTTTACTGCTAACAATTCATGGGATGTTAGGGGGCGCAATGGCTCTGTGACCTGTTGGTTTTGAGATTGTTCTGAACCCAGATGTTTACATTGTACATAGCACAGAATACTATATATCATAACAGAGTGATGAATAATGGCACGAGTGTGATGTGAAATGCATTTATTCTTAATATGGGGAAAAACGCCTTGTTCTTTTTATGCTAACGCGTATATAGTGTATTGTGTACATGTATATACATGTACTATGTGAAGTGGTTGCTCCTGTTCTACAGTGGGACTCCATGCTAAACCCCTGTATATAGGTCTTCTCAAAATTTTAAGCGTTCATCTCCCTTGTGTGACATTTTGTTTCTCTATGGGAAACATTTGAATGTGGGAAGAGAGAATTTCTCCATCTTGATTAACTGAATACCATCTGAAAAAAAGACATTTCATTGCAATAGACTGTTTTCCAAAGCGTGTTTCAGATTTCTCAAAATTATTGTTAATGGCATTGCTGTGTTCTGCCTGTTAAGGCGTTTTACTTCAATAAAGTATATCTTGGAGTATTTGTAAGGTGCTGCTCTGTGCTCTTTTTATCCATGTTTGTATCCACAAATAAACCTTGTATAGTGTGCTTTGATAAACTGGATATTTTTTTTTTTTTTAAGTGGGGCCTCTGTGCACATTTAGCCCTAGATATCATGGGGTCAGAGATCTGTATATACATTAAAACTTTTGTGGAAGTCTATACAATGTCATAGAAATATACAAAGACTGAACAATTGTGTGTTACACTGTAATTACACTGATGTCAATCCACGTGGATGCAGCATCATGCAATTTCAGTTATTGATACCACTGAGGGGGGGGGAAGAAAACCCTATTCACTGGTATTTTTTGTCAACCATGATAATTTATTCTGCAAGTCTGATAATAGGGGTTACTGAGCAGTATTCAGCTGGCCATGTGATTTCACGTGAGCATATTTTAAATAGTCAGTGCTATTGTTAAAGGGAAACCTTTTTACATTTGGGGGGGGGGGTTAATCTCTTGCAGGTAATAATTTTTAAATGTCTAAAAATCGAATTACCTTTCTGATGCCTTGAGTACATAAAAAATGTTAGTAACTACTCAAATATCTGCGTTTTGTTTTGCTATACCGATCTCATAAATACAAGTGGCAATATGCTATTAAAACACTGTATACCAAAGTTCCTCTGCTTATGTTGGTGCTGAATTAATAATCTGATAAGTTTTTCCAAGTCTGCATAAAAAAATATAGGGCTTCATTGCTATTGCATCTCAGAGGTATTCAGTTTAATAATTCAAGAGGTCTGCTAATACAAATAAAATAGTCTAAAATTAAGCTGATACATTTTTAATATATATATTTTTGTCCAAAAACTAAAGATTGTGGTGGAAGAAGAAAAAAAAACTCTGGCCAAAATCCTGACCTCTCCTCCACTGGAAAATAATGCAGGATATTTATTCCCAGCCAGTACAGCTTGTAGTGGTTGATGAAATTTAAAGTGAACAAAAACTGCGATAATACTTGCTCACAATCTTTATAAAATACAATCCCTCTTAAAAATGTATAATCTCAAACAACACACACCAATAATATTTTTCATTCTCTCAGAAAAATCCAGCAACATTTACAGTAAGGTACTTTGAAGAAGAGCTGGTGAAGGTGCAATTTCATTCTTTCGTGAGAACTCAGTCCATCAATCGAACTCTGACGGCACCGAGTCAAGTCTGTCCAACAATGCTTTAAATGTACAATCTCTGTGCCAATGAACTTAACAGAAAGGATATTTGGCAATGTACACTGGATAATGTTCTGTGGTGTCTCTACAGTAAAATGTGAGCTACAGAGGATCAGAAATGTAAAAGTGAGAAGTAGTTCCCAACCATCTCATTTCTGCTTTAAACAATCCCAGTCTGCATTACTACCACACAGGAGATGTTTTTGGAGATCACACACTTCTCTCTGGTTTTAACCACACATCTATTTAGTGTCTATCTATGAGCAGTCATATGACTGGAAACTTCCCTTTTTTTCCCCCTAAAGCCAAGTTGACAAAGGTAAAGGTGATTATAATGGGGTGTTTGCATAGGTACAGCCCTGACTAACCACCCTTGACATCAGCGCTGCCCGGTGTAGGCCCGGAACCAGGACGTGACAGAGGCCGCTGCAGAGGAGATCATGCCGCCGGCATTGCCCACTGGCTGGGACGCCTGCATGCCGCTCTGGGAAAGATCCATAGGCTGGGAGGGGATATCGCAAAAGCGCGGGCTTGGAACGGTCTCCCAGTCAGTGCCCAGGTCTGTTTCTTCATCCGTCACAGCCTCGTCTCCGCTCTCCTCTGCAGGTCCGGTTGCCTCAGGTTCCACAAACTCCATTGAGTCTTCCAAGTCTGCACTCACTTCAAAAGGTCCAGTTCTGTGAGAGTGGAAAAGAACATGAGATGCAGAAGGGAGACATACTTAGTTCTGGATACACTTTCAGAATTAATTTTACTTAAAAAAAAATAAAATAAAAAAAAAACATGGAACATAGGGAGAAAGTATTTTAACACTGGAAAAAAATGTATTACCGCTTAGCTTCAGAAGGAAATAATGGAAGATGGGATTTAATATTTTAATCCTGCTATAATTTAATCCTTCATACAATGCAAATCATCAGGGTACAAAATTTTGAAGCTCAAAAAAGCACATAAAGTCAGCATAAAAGTAATCCATATGTCTTCAGTGTTTTAATTCGTGTCTTCAGAAGCGATACAAGTGTGGATGAGAAACAGATACATTTTTAAGTCCTTTTTTACTATAAATTATCCTCACTGCCCAGCAGGTGGCGATATGCATGAAGAATATGAATTGCCAAAAACAAAAGAAGAAGAACTCTTAGGAGAGAAGAGAGCTTAGGAGGGCTGTTTAAAAGTGAAGATTTATAGTTAAAAAAATTACTTGAATATTAATCTGTTTGTCACCCACCCCCCTATTATATTGCTTCTAAAGACTTGGAATTAACCACTGGAGTTTTATGGATTACTTTTATGCGGCCTTAATAGGCTTTTTGAGCTTCAAAGTTTTGGACCCTGATGACTTGCATTGTATGGACCTACAGAGCTGAAATATTCTAAAAATCTTCATTTGTGTTCTGCAGAAGAAAGTAAGTCATACACGTGGGATGGCAAAAGGGTGAGTAAATGATGAGAGTTCATTTTTGGGTGAACTATTCCTTTAACATTTTAGTGTTGTTAGTGCGATTAAATGTCTGTTCTACAATTTTAAAGTGATAAAACCGCTTACAGGGTTTTTGGCTATATTTTTCAAAGCATTTGAATGTTTCTGAACTATTTCACTTCAATTGTAAGTGCATCACTGTAACCACCATTTTTGCTTTTTGTAATTAAAATTATTTTTTGTGGTAATCAACATTATGCCACAAATGCTGTTGACTGACCTTATCTTGTACCAAGGGGTATTCCAGAAAGTAAGGTTAACCTACCGAGACATAAACCCTGAACTCTAGGTTGATTAACCCAAACATTGCCTACTTGCGGTATTCCGGTTCCAGAACACCTGAGAAGTTAATCAACCTCCGATTGGTAACCCAGAGTTAACGCGCACAGACGGTGAGTACAAAAAAGGCATTGTCAATGGAGCATTGATTTCAGAAGTCACCATGGAAACAGACACTAAAAAGAAATGCATGCCATATTTCAGTGATGAAGAACATGAAGTTTTAATGACTGCAAACGAGAATGATTTCGTCTTCACTTGTAATAGCGATAGGGGCTGCATTGATTTAGGACTGAGAGTTTGCATAAGGAAAGTATCCTGAATTAATGCATGAAATTTTAAACTATAAAGTTTTACCGTACATTTAAAAGTTTAATTCAACATTAAAGAGATAGTTCACGCAAAAATGAAAATTCCCTCATTATTTACTCACCCTCATGATATCCCAGGTGTGTGTCTTTCTTTCTTCACCAGAATACATTTGAAGAAAAATAGACAAATATCTTAGCTTAGTAGGTCCTTAAAATGCAAGTGAATGGTGATCCAATTTTTTAAGCTTAGATTTAGAGTTAGAGTACTTAAATATGTATCTTTTTTGTACCAAAAGCGATCGTGTCGCTTTAGAAGACATTCATTTAACCTGTGGTTGACATTTATGCTGACTGTCTGAATTTTAGAGCTTCAAAAATCAGATCCCCATTCACTTGCATTGTAAGGACCTACTGAGCTGAAAAATGTTTCTGTTTGCTGATAGAGTCATTGTATTAACTGTACTGTCAATTGTAGGATCTCCCACAGTTGTCATCATTTTCCATAGATTTAATGTAATGTTTTTCAGTAGGCCACAAATGATTATTCATGTGCATTATAAGATGAAGATCTGCTGTAACAGAGGTGGACAATGATAGGAGTTATACTGTATGTCCATTGTGTTCTTTTCTTATTTGGTGTGGAATTAAAACTTGCTGTCTTGTCCCCTAAAAGGCTATGGCTGGGCATTCTCATGTAGAGGGTCCATCTACCTCCAGCAACTTGGTGCTGAATGAAATGATGTTGTTTTAATTGAAGATCATTTGTCTGATTATACATTATAAATGTTCATGATCTCAGCATTAGGGAAAAGTAACTAATCTCTTCCTTGTTAATAGGAAGCTGTAAAAGATCCCTATTGAAATGCAGAATAAAAATCTACTTTAAAGTAGGACCATGTACAGCTTCTGATGGAGTCGAGGAGGCACTGTTCGTTATATTTTCAGATGATAAAAGAGTACAATGAACAAGTCTGGAAATATGTGCATTTATATGTACGGTACATGAATTAAAGTGATAAGAAATCAAGTCTCTAGCCTCTGTGCTATATCTGTGGTCCATGAAATGATCACATATTATCTAGTTAGTGAAGATCCTGTAATAATGAGTGATTAATTGCTTAAGCTTTTAATTGGCAGATATTACCTGCATATTGATACTATGGAATGTCATTTTATAAATAACATTAATTTTAATTGACTGAAGGAACTGTAAATAGAATGTGGGTGCTATAATAATTTTATTCTATGAAATGTATAGAATAAAATGTATAGAATAAAAATTATTTATTAGAAGGGCTAAACAGAAACACATAAAGCCCTGTCTTTACATCGAAGTGTATGGAGGCCTTTCCAATGTGTTCTATGTTAAAAAAAAATATTACAGTATTAAAAACTTACCATTAAAAGTTCAAGTACAATGTACAAAATTTGTTCACTTTTGAATGTAAATCTGCGGTGTGTGAAACTGGAAAAGCCGGAGTAAAGAAGATTTCTAAACTAAAGATTGCAGTTTACCATAATAATGCTTTAAAAGTATAATGAATATAATATGAACTTCCACACCCACTGTGTCACTGTTAAAAGTGCACACATGCGCTGACAACTTCCTACTTGAAATACATGAACTCTGGAACATTACCTGCTCCGGAACAGGTTATGTTCAGAGAGTAAGTTGCTATGGCTACTACCCTTACTCTCGGGTAAGTCATTTAACCTGCTTTCTGGAATACCCCCCTGATACTGGAACATTCCTTTCAAAATAATGTATGCTTTTACTATGGAGTGATTCTCTCACCTGCCAAGGTTCTTGTTTGCTGGAGACACTAAAAACATGATATTCCTCAAAGTATGGTGGGGATGAAGCAGCTCACTGTCAACATGCTATGGAGTGATCAAACATATAACATATACAAGGGATGTTAGCAGGTTCAGAATCAACCTCCATATAAGAAAATAGTCTCGGTTTAGAGATGTGACTGGAAGAGTTACCTGCGATAAGCACAGGTGCAGGATGTTGGTGTTGAGTTTGTTTACGACACGGGTGAATCTGTAACGGGTAAGATTATCACCACAGAATTCACTGTAGAGAAGACAGAGACAAAAAAACAGGGAATCCAGAAGTCAGGAAAATGTGAGCTTCACTTAACTATAAAAACAAAAAGAAAAAGATTTTTACTGTGTAAATTAGATGTTTTTTACTCTCCTTGAAAAAAAAAAAAAAAAGACAAAACGAAAATGCAGATGTAATGTGAAAGAGAGTTAAACAGCTGAAAGGTAGTTTTGACAATAAATACGCTCTTGTAACCTGTTGCACAATTTTTTCGGAAGGTTGACATCCAGAATATGAGACGAGATGTTGACAAGCTGTGTAGCATAGCAGAGGGCCGCACTGATGGTGTGTGCTGGATTGATGTGGTCCAGTTCTACACACACACACACACACAAAAAAGATTTTTTCAAGAAGAGAACAGCAAAACTCCACCCTACTATTTTCAAATTCAAAACGTTTTATCAAGTACAACGTTTGCACATTTGCAACACATTTAAAGGAATGTTCTGGGTTTAATACAAGTTAACCTCAACTGACAGCATTTGTAGCATAATGTTGATTACCACAAAAAATACTTGACTAGTTCCTTGTTTATTAAAAAACAAGAAAGAAGCAAAAATTGCAGTTAAAGTAAGGCATTTACAATGGAAGCGAATAGCCAGTAACATGTAAACATATAGTGCATGTTCTACATGACTGTAGTGTGATTTAGCTTTCAGGATTTACAGCACTGCAGCGTCCTGACAACATAGGTGTAAAATTGGATATAACTTTACACTGATAAGGTTGGTAAACGATTTTATCACACTACAATCATGTTAACACCTATCATGTTTACATCTTGTGGCTATACTTTTGAAACGGTGTTTATTTTAATGCTGATGGATTGGCCCTATTCCCTTCTACTGTAACTACTTTACTGTAACCATGATTTTTGCTTTATATAAATAATCAAATGACAAGTAGAAACTTTTTTTGTATTAATCAACATGCTACAAACATTCAATTATGTTACAAAGAATGTTCCTTTAAGTTTCACAATGTGATGTATTTCCAAGTGTAACCAAATATTTAGCAAGAAATAATGTAGGACGGGACTTTATTATCCATCATGATTTTTAATTATTGTGAAAAGTAGGCTTTGTAGTCTTCATTTGAAAGATCCTGATTTTGATTCTTAAAATCCCAAGATCAATCTTTTATTTTTAAGTTTACTTCAGTTTTGGTTTTGCTGATTATTATTTATGTTAAATAAATAGCAATTGAACAGCATAATTTGGGCCTTAATTTTATTAATTTTCATAATGTTCCATGTAGGGCTGTGTATCGATACAGATTTCCTGATTCGATTCACAACGTCTCGATTCGATTTGGATTTTGCTATTGATTCATATGGGTATATTTCATTTATAATGTCCCTTTTGCTTACATAAGAAATATATTCTCTCCCAGCTAATGCTGTGAATAATACAGAGGACCTTCTAACTAGGTAAAATATAAAAATATAAATTTTACTAATTATATTTTATTTGTTTTTCTGGTCACATTCCGCTTTTTAAAAATGAACAAATCAATGTATTTAATAAAAAAATATGATATTATATTGCATATATTATATTTTATTACATTTGTATTGTTTCATTGCATAATTTGTACTAGTTACAGGTATTTACATTGATTTGATGAACACGTGCTACTGTCTCTTTAAGGAACTCCGGCATTTCTGTAAACAGTGTCCTTAAATGAGCGCATGTTAACAAGAGACTCGAATGGCATTATCTCATCTGTGCTATGCCCGATTACAATAAAATGTTTATTTATTTTTATTTTTTTATCAACAACTGACTGTAAAGAACAGAAAGAGTATTAAAAGAGACATTATTGAATGACAAATGTCTTCTTTGGACACACATTACACGGAACAATTTTACTGTCAACACACATTGAAAGGATCTCGCTGCTGAATATTCCACCACTACACTACACAATTGCTGGTGAGTGAAATCTAAAGATTTACCAGCCATTTGCCAAATATATAAACTCTTTTTTTTTTTTTTTCACACATTATACATTTGCACATATACAGTGAAATTCTTCTTTTCACATATCCCAGCTAGGCTGGGGTCAGAGTACAGGGTCAGCCATGATACAGCACCCCTGGAGCAGATAGGGTCAAGGGTCTTGCTCAAGGGCCCAACAGTGGCATCTTGGCAGTGCTGGGGCTTGAACCCCTGACCTTCTGATCAGTAACCCAGAGCCTTAACCACTGAGCTACCCCACGGCATAGATTTTGCATAGTGCAAAATCTGGTTGCAAATGCGAGTGATTTCCTCTCATTGTAGTGGAGGGTTGCGCATAGAGTAAAAGATCGATCCATGGCTTTTGAGAATCAATATTGAATAGACCAAAAAAAAAAATAATTATTTAATTAATCGAAAAACCTATTTCTTTCTTTTTTGACCAGCCCTAGTTCCCTGTATAATTTACAGCACTATTTGAGAGAGAATTTATTAAATACATAAGCAAAATGGACATTATAACTGAAATACTGCAAACACAAATTAATCAAATTCCAATCAAATCATATCGCAATAAAATCGAATCGAGAGTTTGTGAATCAATTCAGGATCTGATCTGTATTGATTCCCAGCCCTACTAAAAGGTGATACTGAATTCTGTACCGGGCCCCTGGTTTCCACTCTTCTCCTCCACCCAGCTGTAATAGGCTGAGCAGTCTCCATTGCTGGGCAGTGTGACATGTGGCCCAGTGATACTGATGCTTGTCTCTCCGTTCTGATCATCCCAGATCCAGCGGCCTGAGTGGTATGTGGTTCGTCTGGCCTCTGCGAGTTCACTGACGGTACTAGAGGTCAGAGCAAGGTCATACTCCGCCACGACTGGATCAACAGGGTCCCTTCAGGGTAAAAAGGCTGTTAGGATGATGTTTCGGGTCAAACACTTCACGTTCAAAAACTGGTTTGTACCTGGAACCGAACAAGCTTAGTTTATGAACATTTGTCAGTGCCAAGTGATAATAAGCTAAGTGCATAGACAGTCTCCCTGGAGCAACCGGGTGCTAAGTGCCTTTCTAAAGGGCAAATCCATAATAGAGCAAGACAGCATTCACCATGAATACATGTGGTTATGAATTATGACCAATTCGATTAAATAAAAAAATAAATAAATAAAAAAAGATAAAGTAAATTCCTGAGACTCTGATTGGCTCTGACCTGCTGCCTTGTTTCTCCTCCTGTATGGGGAAGATGTGTGTGGTGAGCTCCAGGATGTGCTCCCTCCGAACTTCAGCCAGGGCTTCCAGCCTCCCCTGCAGCTCTTTGGATCTCTTTTCCAGTAGCTCGCCCAGACGCTGGTTATGACGCTTAATTTTGTCCCTCTTTTCCTGGTGCCGACTGGCCCTGCACTGCAGTCTCTGGCCCTCCTCCTGTGAACGCTGCAACATCTCCCTGCCTAAGGGGGAAAACAGCAATGATTTTCTTAAATGTTGTGTTGCTGAGCCATCATATGGAGAATTTAAATATGCTTATGATGTTAACACTTGTACAAAATACTACGGCTGGGTAAAAAGACAGATATTCCGATGCATCCCGATCTTCATTTGAATGATCTCAAATTCTCAATATCGATTCTTAAATCCTAAGATTGTTCTTTTATTGTATGCGTAACCCTCTGAATCAGTAGCACTTTGCGCTATGCGACTAAAAAAATCTGTGATAAGCCACTGGCTAGTACATTTTCAGATTTCCCTTACCATGATTGTGTTGTAATATGGCTAAAGAGTTCAGCACCGAGATACTTTCACTGCATGTTGAGAGCAAAAGTTTGATTTGACTCGTGTGTCCAAAGACGAGATCCATGCAATCCATTTGCCATTGAATAATATCTATTATTCTGGGGGTTTTTTTACAGACAGTTGTTATCAAGAACAAAACAAAAAAATAAACATTTAATTATACTCACAAGCACGGATGCGATTGAGACAGTAGCCTTAATATGCGCTCAACCGAAACACTTTTGTGAGCCGCTTGTTGAACTGCTGCTATTCTTAAAAAGACAGTACTGTTTAGCACTTGTTCTACATATCAATGTAAACACTTGTAAATAGTACAAATTATGCATGTAAACATGCAACAGTATATGCAACATAATATATACAAATTCAATTCATATTTATAAAGGAATGCATGGATTTGAAAAAATCTAAAATGTGACCAAAATGATGAAAAACTTTTGATAAAATACAATTTGAAAAATGTATATTTTCATAATGTACCTAGTTAGGTCCCCTGTGTATTTAACAGCATTAGCTGAGAGAGAATTTCTTTCATATGTACGCAAAATTGATCTTTTAACTGAAATATACCCAAATGAATCGGAATCAAATCTAAATCAGAATCTAATCGAGAGCTTTTGAATCGGAATCGATTTGAAAAATCTGTATCAACACCAAGCCCTACACAATGCATGCTTTCTTCATGGAATACATCTTTATTTAGGAAACTATAGACTCACAACTCTTCACTTCTTCATTGCTAGTGCATACGGCCTCTTTGAGTTGCTGGATTTTAATCTTGCATGACATAATTTTCCACCTCTGTGGTGAAACAAAATACACAAACATAAAGGTGAAATGTCTTAAAAATGGTCTTCTCTTAATTTCCAAAAGCACTTAAAGCAAAACTTAAACCAAAATACTTCAACAACAAAAAGACTTACAAGCTGGTCAGCCTGAACTTTCTTGTCCATGGCTTTGATGACACTGAAATGAAGGAAATTTCAGACTGTGGCTTCAAATCAACATAAACTGTACTTTGAATTGTGCATCACAGGATGCATTGATATTATACCTCTGTTGAAGATTCTCCTTTTCATTTTTCAGCCTCTGAAGTGTTTCAAGCTTTTCCGAGTACCTGTAGACAGAATATATCCATTTATTTCTGCAAAAATTGTAGCGATTTACAGGGGGTCATTCTTACACTATATTGCCAAAAGTATTCGCTCACCCATCCAAATAATTGAATTCAGGTGTTCCAATCACTTCCATGGCCACAGGTGTATAAAATGAAGCACCTAGGCATGCAGACTGCTTCTACAAACATTTGTGAAAGAATGGGCCGCTCTCAGGAGCTCAGTGAATTCCAGCGTGGTACTGTGATAGGATGCCACCTGTGCAACAAGTCCAGTCGTGAAATTTCCTTGCTACTAATATTCCACAGTCAACTGTCAGTGGTATTATAACAAAGTGGAAGCGATTGGGAATGACAGCAACTCAGCCACGAAGTGGTAAGCCACGTAAAATGACAGAGTGGGGTCAGCGGATGCTGAGGCGCATAGTGCGTAGAGGTCGCCAACTTTCTGCAGAGTCAATCGCTACAGACCTCCAAAGTTCATGTGGCCTTCAGATTAGCTCAAGAACAGTGCGTAGAGAGCTTCATGGAATGGGTTTCCATGGCCGAGCAGCTGCATCCAAGCCATACATCACCAAGTGCAATGCAGGGCGTCGGATGCAGTGGTGTAAAGCACGCCGCCACTGGACTCTAGAGCAGTGGAGACGCGTTCTCTGGAGTGACGAATCACGCTTCTCCATCTGGCAATCTGATGGACGAGTCTGGGTTTGGCGGTTGCCAGGAGAACGGTACTTGTCTGACTGCATTGTGCCAACTGTGAAGTTTGGTGGAGGGGGGATTATGGTGTGAGGTTGTTTTTCAGGAGCTGGGCTTGGCCCCTTAGTTCCAGTGAAAGGAACTCTGAATGCTTCAGCATACCAAGAGATTTTGGACAATTCCATGCTCCCAACTTTGTGGGAACAATTTGGGGATGGCCCCTTCCTGTTCCAACATGACTGCGCACCAGTGCTCAAAGCAAGGTCCATAAAGACATGGATGAGCGAGTTTGGTGTGGAAGAACTTGACTGGCCTGCACAGAGTCCTGACCTCAACCCGATAGAGCACCTTTGGGATGAATTAGAGCGAAGACTGCGAGCCAGGCCTTATCGTCCAACATCAGTGTCTGACCTCACAAATGCGCTTCTGGAAGAATGGTTAAAAATTCCCATAAACACACTCCTAAACCTTGTGGAAAGCCTTCCCAGAAGAGTTGAAGCTGTTATAGCTGCAAAGGGTGGGCCAACATCATATTAAACCCTATGGATTAAGAATGGGATGTCACTTAAGTTCATATGTGTCTAAAGGCAGATGAGCGACTACTTTTGGCATAGTGTATGTTCCCAGGGTCCTATGTTCCACAGATGTATAAGGTTAGGGGTTAGGGTTAAAATTTATGAAATATAAGGGGGCCTGGGTAGCTCATCGAGTATTGACGCTGACTACCACCCCTGGAGTCGTGAGTTCGAATCCAGGGTGTGCTGAGTGACTCCAGCCAGGTCTCCTAAGCAACCAAATTGGCCCGGTTGCTAGGGAGGGTAGAGTCACATGGGCTAACCTCCTCGTGATTGCTATAATGTGGCTCTCGCTCTTGGTGGGGCGCGTGGTGAGTTGTGCGCGGATGCCGCGGAGAATAGCGTGAAGCCTCCACACACGCTATGTCTCTGTGGTGACGCACTCAGCAAGCCACGTGATAAGATGCACGGACTGATGGTCTCAGATGCGGAGGCAACTGAGATTCGTCCTCCATCACCCGGATTGAGGCGAGTCACTACACCACCACGAGGACCTAGAGCACATTGGGAATTGGGCATTCCAAATTGGGGAGAAAAAATAAAAAATATTTATGAAATATATATTATATGGATAATATTTATGAAATATTTTAACTTGAAACGGGTCAAATTTGACCCAAACACGACAGGAGGGTTAACAGAATGCTGAAATGGGGAACTTAGGACCCTGGGAACATAGATACGCTCTCGATTTACAATATATCGGGATAAAACTGATATTTACAAAACTGTATAACAGAGTCCCATTATGCGACTAGAAATACAGTCGTACCAAAATAAGGAGATAACAAATAAAATACTCAATAAGGAACATTTTAACTGCTTAATATCCTTTTCTGAGCCACATGCAACATTATACTACTTCATATATGGTAAATATAATGAGACTAGAAATGGCAGAAATTTAACTCGCTGATATGCATTTACAAAGCCATTTGTAACATCATTACATTATCAGTATAATCATATATGATCAAGTCACATTTGTCAACATGACTAAGGTCAACACATTAGCATGTCAAATACTAATACGTTTATTTTCAAAGCATATATAAGCCATTACAACACTTTAAACCTTTTTCGTTTAATTAAACATGACATGAAAATTTGATGTGAGGTGAAAAAGATGACTGAAATTGAAATTTTTGTTGTCTGACAGTTTGTTTACAAAATGTAGCAGTTAGCAGATTCGCATGCTAAAGATACCAGATTAAGTCTCAAGTCAAATATTATTTTTTAAATCACAGTGGAAAAACATCTAATTAAATAAAATAATTTGACAAGAGATTAAACAAATCGAGAAAACTGAAAACTCCTTTTGTAAACAAACTGATTTAGCATGCTTATGCTAATTGTATTAGCACACAGTGTAAACAATCAAAATACACACATATATATATATATATATATAAAAAAGGGAAATAAATCTATACACACCTCTCCGGATTTCTCCCGTCAAAATACACGAAATCACCGGTCTGGATGCAGCGGGCGCAGATGAGTCTCCGTCTGGCCGTGTTGCACAGTGGGCATCTCTCCACGGCTACAAAGAGCCCCTCCGCATCATCCAGCGCCTCCACCATGGCCGCGGCAGCAGCGTTCATACACGCCGCGTGAATGTGCTGCTGAAGCGGCTGCGGTCGCACGGGCGACCGAGCTTCTGATCCAGACCCTGGATCCTCTTCAGAAGGCCCCACAACCCGGGGTTCGCCTTCCAGGGGACTAGCCATGATGATACAGACTCTTAGCAATACTATAAGCCCATAAGAAACGGTCTATGTGAGCTTTACATGGTCTGTGGTTGAAAATATAAAAAAAATATATCCTGGATCTAAATCCCCAACAGTCTGCTATGACTAGCTGTGTGTTGATGAAGGCTGGCTGTCCTATGCAATCCATGTGATGTGTGTGTGTGTGGTGGTGAGATACAGGTGAATGGGGGCAAATGTTGTTGGGAGGTGAGTGGTTGAGGGTGTTTGTAAAATGTAGAATAGTAATTGATCATTTAACAGGAATTATATCATGAATTATTTATATCCAAAGCATGACTAATAGCATGGACATGAACATCTTTCAACAAATATTTTGTCAAAATGTATGAATTCTGTGGGGTCCAAAAGTCTGAAACAATTGAAAAAACAATCAAAACTTATATTATCAGCATAACAATGAGTACAGTTGAAAAAAACTGCTGCTTTTTTTTTTTTTTTTATGATAATTTCAGAATTGGAAGAATTCCTGGAGAAAATGTCCCTTTGTATTTATAATGTCCTGATTTAATGGCAGCATGCACTCATGATGGACTCAAAGTTTTGTGAAGAGGATCCTGAGTGCTTCAGTGAAAGTAATCTAAACTTTTGTACAAAGGACTTAGTATGGTCAATGTCACAAATTTGCAATTAGTAACTTAGTGCAAACTCTTAAATATTTATTATTATTAACATTAGTATTAATATAGATTTTTTTTTACTGTTTAAAAATCAATTTCTTTTTTTAATAGTCCTGTGGTGTGTGTGACAAATATTTTAAAGTGTACATATATTCCATGTATTCTCACAATTATTAATATGGGGTCATAAAAACTGCATGTGTAATAATTGCACAAGAATTATAATATGCTGTTTAAAATAGTTTTAGATGCATGTCACACTGCAGAACATGTACTTACATTATCAGTTAACATGTCATGTCAACTACTCTAATATACACTTATTATAGGTTCATTCCCCTTGGAGCAACCTGGGGTTAAAGTGTTTTGCTCCAGGCCAAAAAGGTGATAGTTAATGAATCTGCCTGAGTGGGGCTTGAAACTACAACCTCTCAGTTATCATTCCAGATCATTAATCACCACACTATTCTGGATGGTTCAGAAAAAAATACAATAAAACATGCATTTCATGTCACTGCTTCTGCAAAGGAGAAATGCTCATTGTTTATTTTTTTGCATCACCAAATTGCAGTTACAACATGTAAAAAAGGGACAACCTCTGTGGATATGTCTCCATGAAAGAACCCACATAATATGGAGCTGAATATTTTAACAAAATATTTACTTTCCACAGTGCACTCTTGTTATCTCACACTCTGACCCCCACAAAACATAGACAGCACAAGTAAACTTAAAGACATTACACAATGCAAGTTACATATTTATAACAAAAGATTTGATTTAATTATTAAATTAGTATGGCATTTTTTCCGCTTTCAAGTATAATGAAGACATGGATTATTAGAGGTAAATCTTATTCACATGTTTCAGGTGTAAGTGGATTGTTTCTATTGTTTTCTGAACCCTTTCAGGATCGGGTAGATATTTTCAAAGGCTTCATAGATCTCTGACCGCTCTTTCGCACCTAGAATAAAAGAACATAAGAAAACTAGTTACAAAATCTCAATTTATGGTTGCAACATATTTTAGATTGGACTGTGCTACATTCGAGTAAATCCCAGGAAAAAAATTATATATCTATATCTATATCTATATATATATATATATATATATATACAGGTGCATCTCAATAAATTAGAATGTCGTGGAAAGTTCATTTATTTCAGTAATTCAACTCAAATTGTGAAACTCGTGTATTAAATAAATTCAGTGCACACAGACTGAAGTAGTTTAAGTCTTTGGTTCTTTTAATTGTGATGATTTTGGCTCACATTTAACAAAAACCCACCAATTCACTATCTCAAAAAATTAGAATACATCATAAGACCAATAAAAAAAAACATTTTTAGTGAATTGTTGGCCTTCTGGAAAGTATGTTCATTTACTGTATATGTACTCAATACTTGGTAGGGGCTCCTTTTGCTTTAATTACTGCCTCAATTCGGCGTGGCATGGAGGTGATCAGTTTGTGGCACTGCTGAGGTGGTATGGAAGCCCAGGTTTCTTTGACAGTGGCCTTCAGCTCATCTGCATTTTTTGGTCTCTTGTTTCTCATTTTCCTCTTGACAATACCCCACAGATTCTCTATGGGGTTCAGGTCTGGTGAGTTTGCTGGCCAGTCAAGCACACCAACACCATGGTCATTTAACCAACTTTTGGTGCTTTTGGCAGTGTGGGCAGGTGCCAAATCCTGCTGGAAAATGAAATCAGCATCTTTAAAAAGCTGGTCAGCAGAAAGAAGCATGAAGTGCTCCAAAATCCTTGGTAAACGGGTGCAGTGACTTTGGTTTTCAAAAAACACAATGGACCAACACCAGCAGATGACATTGCACCTCAAATCATCACAGACTGTGGAAACTTAACACTGGACTTCAAGCAACTTGGGCTATGAGCTTCTCCACCCTTCCTCCAGACTCTAGGACCTTGGTTTCAAAATGAAATGCAAAACTTGCTCTCATCTGAAAAGAGGACTTTGGACCACTGGGCAACAGTCCAGTTCTTCTTCTCCTTAGCCCAGGTAAGACGCCTCTGACGTTGTCTGTGGTTCAGGAGTGGCTTAACAAGAGGAATACGACAACTGTAGCCAAATTCCTTGACATGTCTGTGTCTTGATGCCTTGACCCCAGCCTCAGTCCATTCCTTGTGAAGTTCACCCAAATTCTTGAATCGATTTTGCTTGACAATCATAAGACTGCGGTTCTCTCGGTTGGTTGTGCATCTTTTTCTTCCACACTTTTTCCTTCCACTCAACTTTCTGTTAACATGCTTGGATACAGCACTCTGTGAACAGCCAGCTTCTTTGGCAATGAATGTTTGTGGCTTACCCTCCTTGTGAAGGGTGTCAATGATTGTCTTCTGGACAACTGTCAGATCAGCAGTCTTCCCCATGATTGTGTAGCCTAGTAAACCAAACTGAGAGACCATTTTGAAGGCTCAGGAAACCTTTGCAGGTGTTTTGAGTTGATTAGCTGATTGGCATGTCACCACATTCAAATTTTTTGAGATAGTGAATTGGTGGGTTTTTGTTAAATGTGAGCCAAAATCATCACAATTAAAAGAACCAAAGACTTAAACTACTTCAGTCTGTGTGCATTGAATTTATTTAATACACGAGTTTCACAATTTGAGTTGAATTACTGAAATAAATGAACTTTTCCACGACATTCTAATTTATTGAGATGCACCTGTATATATATATTCAAAATCTCAAAAAAGATCACCCAAAAATAGATATTATTTATAGTACATTTTATTCTTTACAATTTTATTTTATTCCTATTATTAATTTTATTCTTTATAATATTGTATATACTATAAAGTGTATAAAGCATACATTTAGGAGCATTAAGATTTTTCACATCATTGACATCATTTTCAAGGCCAGTTAAGCAAATTTCCCAAATAACAGTACTGCAATAAATACTTTTTTTCCCCACTGTAATAGATAGATTTTTTAACTTCTCAATGGTCCTTAAAATATGCTTCATTTTCTTTAAGTTAAATATGATTTCTTATTCCTTTCTTTTGATTTTGGGGTGAAATATGACCTGGACATGTTCTTGACCATTTTCAAGAGATTCACCCATTAGGTGACAGTACCTGTGAGCACAACTTTTCCAGATACAAAGATCAGCAAAACAATACGTGGCTTCACCATGCGATATATCAAACCAGGAAACAACTCTGGCTCATAGCTTGAGAGACAAAACAGTTGCCAGATAGAAGACAGATGTTATTGGGCAGTCGGGTAACTACTGTGGGCCTGTAAACATCAAACTCTTTGTAAGATATACAGTTGCCTGCACAGACCTGCTGAACTGCTGGTGAGTGAGAACCAGGCCTTCTAAGCGTATAGGAAAACAGACGTCACAGCTTCCAACCATGTTTTGGATTTTGAAGTCAAGGAATTTGGCAGGAAAGCCAAGCTTCTGTACCACCCGTGCGTATTTCCGTGCAGCAAGCCGAGATTGCTCCTCACTGCTTAGAAAGATAAACAATGGAAAAGACAAAAACAGGTTAACAGACCCATCTGAGACTATACTGTGCTAGGTTGATCAATCTTACAGTCATGTTACAAACATGTCATGTTAGTGCATCGTAATTAATCTGAACATTACGTATACCTCTTGGCACCAGTGCAGACCATTTTTCCAGAGCTGAATATGAGAGCAGTAGTTCTTGGGTCACGGATCCGCATTATGACAGCAGCAAAACGCTAACATAAGCAAAGTTACAGAGCTGAAAGATTGTTTGCCATGTTGCATACTGTACATACATATTTTATGACACTTTGCATTATACCAAAGAGACATGCAGAGTCTGTTCGCTAATATGGTGTAATACAATTTTGTTCAGTTTTGTTTGTTATATTGGGCTCAACAATTCTGAAACCACATTGAAAATCTGGGATTCACATTAAATTAAATTCAACTTAATCCTGGCAATAAACAAAGCTTGGGAATTTTGAAAAAAACAAACAAACATAGAAACGTTATGATATTAAAAATGAACAAGACATATTTAAGACTCTGCCCTATTTCTAGGTCACTAATCAAATGTAAGTACATTTGTGATATTGACCATGTTAACTCTTTTTGTTCAAAAATTCATATTTACTTGCTTCCACTGAAGCAAACAAGATGCTCTTTGGAAAAAAACTCAAATCATGACGGATAACACGGATAATCAAGTTTTGCATTAACTTGTGGAATCCATGCCAGCTTGAATGCATGTTATCATTAAAGCAAAAGGGGGGCATGCCATATTCTAAGAGATTCTGAAAATGTCAATTGTTTTAGTTCAACTTTATCTTCACACTCAAATTGTGATAATGATAATACAATCTGTAATGGGAAACACTGTTTCAAATTAGAAAAATGCAAAATACAAGCATTTTTACTAGTGGTCTGATACTTTTGGACCAAACTGTATAAACAAGAAAAATGTACCTTTGGATTGTATTCAGCATTTCGAGCTTGAAGTGCAATGGATTTTAAGTCCAGAGGGCAAGCAAGATTCACTGTTGACACAATATTCCTGGGGATAATCAAAAACAGTGTATATATACAGTATATATATATATTGTTCACTCACCGACCACTTTATTAGGTACACCTGTACACCTACTTATTCATGTGATTATCTAATCAGCCAATCGTGTGGCAGCAGTGCAATGCATAAAATCATTCAAATATGGGTCAGGAGCTTCAGTTCATGTTCACATCAACCATCAGAATGGGGAAACATTTTTTGATCTCAGTGATTTAGACCGTGGCATGATATTTGGTGTACTGCACACGCGCGCACACACACACACACGCACACACACACAGTATATAGAAAATAGAAGCAAAAAGTAACTTACTAACTGTAGAAAAGTTTGGCTTTAAGGAATGTTCCAGGTTCAATACAAGTTTGACATTAACAGCATTTGTGGCATAATGCTTATTACCACAAAAAACAATTTCGACTCGTCATATGTTTATTTATTTTTTTTAAAAGCAAAAATCACAGTTTTAGTGTGGCATTTACGAAGGAAGTGAATGGGTCAGTCCATAAACGTTAAAATACTCACTGTTTCAAAAGTATAGCCAAAAGACAAACATTATACATGTAAACATGACTTTAGCAAGATAAAATTGCTTACTAACCTCAACTAGATCAAGTTATTAGCCAACACCGCAATTACATGGTTTCTTTTTCATGACAATGGAGTAGTAATATTGGATATAGCTTTATACAGATAAGGTTAATAAGCACTAAATTTATCACACTAAAATAATGTTAACATGTATAATGTTTATGTCTTGTGGTTATAATTTTGAAACACTGTGTATTTTAATGTTTATTGACTTGGCCCCATTTACCTCCATTGCAAGTGCCTTAGTGTAACTGCATTTTTGCTTTTTTAAAACAAACAAAGGGACAGGTCTAAATTATTTTTGGTGGAAATCAACATTATGCTACAAATGCTGTTAACTGAGCTTAACTTGGATTGAACCCGGAACATTCCTTTAAAATATGGAGTCAAAATATTTTACAGTCTTGGAGCTACACAATAAATAGACCTCAGGGCTAATTTGTATGCTTCCATTCATGATTTTTTTTTTTTATTTATTTATTTTTTTTATTCTCATATATGTTTTCACACTCTTCACATTTTCTGTGTAAATGTCTTACTGTAGTTGTGGGATGATGCCTGAACTCTCCGCCACTGGGGTCATGGGGGTCATAGGGGTCATGGGGGTCATGGGGAGAGAGCAGAATTGTGATGTGTTCTGGGCAGCATTACTGGTGTCAGTTTCTGTCTCTGTCGACTCTCTCGGTGGACAGTCAGTGTAAATGCCACTGTCCTCATTCCTGCTGACACCTTCAACCTGCGATGGCTCGTCTTGGGTGCTCAATTCATCAGGTAAGAAGCTCAGGTCCAGATCGTCTGTGAGATCTTTCTCCTGAGAGTTTATTCCAGAGGAGAGTAAAGAGGCATCCTGAAGCTGTGGACCTGGACCCTTTAGACCGTGATCCCCATCAAAAATGTAATCAGAGGGACCCTTAGAAGAATAAAAAATGCTGGGTGAGCAGTACATCAAAAGACTTGAATTAAATCCATAATACCATGATAGAAAATGCACAGACACATTCTTATGGAGGAATAAACATGCAAAAATGGTTAATAAATAAATAACAGTGGGGCCTGGGTAGCTCAGCGAGTATTGACGTTGACTACCACCCCTGGAGCCACGAGTTTGAATCCAGGGTGTGCTGAGTGACTCCAGCCAGGTCTCCTAAGCAACCAAATTGGCCCAGTTGCTAGGGAGGGTAGAGTCACATGGGGTAACCTCCTCGTGGTCACGATTAGGGGTTCTCGCTGTCAATGGGGCACGTGGTAAGTTGTGTGTGGATCGCGGAGAGTAGCATGAGCCTCCACATGCTGCGAGTCTCTGTAGTGTCATGCACAGCGAGCCACGTGATAAGATGCACGGATTGCCAGTCTCAGAAGCAGAGGCAACTGAGACTTGTCCTCCGCCACCCGGATTGAGGTAAGTAACCACACCACCATGAGGACCTATTAAGTAGTGGGAATTGGGCATTCCAAATTGGGAGAAAAGGGGATAAAATAAAATAAAATTATAAAATAAATAAAATAACAGTATGAGATATAAGATTATCCATTTCCAAATTAAGAAATTGTGAAATACATTGTTACTAAGCATATTTTGATGTATTAATTTGATGTATTTTTTATTATAAAATATATATTACTTTATTTTTATCATGTATTGTATTTATATACTCATATATTTTATTTTCAAAAATAAATAAATAAATGATAAATTTAATAAAACCTTTTAATCTTGGCTAAATTTAACCCTGAATGTGATACCTGCATACTACAATTTTGGTAAATGTTGATTTGATATTTACATATTATTCTAATATTTTATTGTATTCATTTCCTTGCAAAAAAAAATATAATTTAATGAACAATTTAATCTTGATTAAATTTAATCCTGAGTATGTTATTTGCATGTTAGAAGTATTTGGTTCAATTTTGACATTTCAATTTTACTGAAATATTTTATTGTATTAATTCTACTTCACTAATTTCTGTAGGCAGGAATACATTACATTTATTTATTCTTATATATTTATTTCCGCATTTGTATTCCTTCATGTATTTATGTCTATACGTTTTACTCTGTATTGATTTGTTTATTTCAGTATTAATTACTTGCTCCATACTTGTGGATGAGGGCATAAATTTGGCTTGAACATTGGGGGGGTTATAGTGTGAAGAATTTACATTGATCATTGTATAAATATTGGAGGTGTTGTACTTGGTTGTTTTGATTATTGAGGGGGATTAACTCCCCCCATCCCCCCTGGAATCTACACCCCTGCTTGTGGAGGCTGCTTACATGTAAAATTATAAATTCAATAATAATAATAATAATAATAATAATAATAAAGGGCTTCATAACAGACTTTTGAGTAATCACAGATCTCAGTAATATTTTGATCTGAGCTTTCCACAAAAAAATAATAATAAATTAAAAAATAAAACAAATGTACTTGTTAGACTATCAGTCTTCTTATGTTTCTAAATCATATATCTTTAAATCTTTTGAACACTTGTTTTTCTGTTGTTTGTTTGTTTTTTGCAGAGAGAAAATAGGCACCAAAGTCATCAGTGTTGCTGTCACTACAAACGGATATGCAGATGCTGTAAACAGGAATCGCTTTGTGATGCAAAAAAAAGAAAAAAGAAGCATTTAATTTGCCAGTTTCCTCTATGAATTCAACTTACAGCAATAGTCTGGTCAAAGTAACTTTCGAGGGCTGCCTCCTCATCCATATCCCATAAGGTCCATGAGAATAAAATGATTTACAGAAAACGAGGATGGAAAACTTTCCCAAATCTCATCAGAATTGTGTGATGATCCCAGAGGAGGCATGACACTAATTGGCAACAAGTGTGAAGTTGTTCTTAGAGGCGTGACAAATAATTTCATCAAAACTAAGGAGCTAGTCCTCTCTGTCATGCTCAAATGTATTATTTAGGTGAAAGCCAAACAACAAAAATACTGTTTCGTTGACCGTTTGCTGTAACATAAATTAATAATAACACAAGAAAAAATAAACTAAACTAATTTTGCATGCAGTACAGCCTTCAGCCAGTAGAGGGAGCCAAAAACTCTTTCTAACTCTGTCACTACTGCGCATGAGCGGAAGACGATTTCAAAACACATGCGAGGTGTTGCAGCTGTCACTCAGCAGTTTTGAATTATAAACAGTTAGATGTGTCATTTGAATTGAATGGCATGTTTTAAAAAGCTACATAAGAATAGTTACGCACGTATGGAAACGCAGTGCATAGTGAATATTTTGTAAGAACTGAGTAAACATGTGAAGTGCGGAATGGATGCAGTGAAAGAGTGCTTGAGAGATTTTCCTAAAGAAGCTCGGGGTGAGTTCATCTGTTGACACCTAAACACATCCATAATCATATCCAAACAGCAATGTCCAATACTTAAATAAATAAAATAGTAATAATAATAAGTCGCCTTTTCAGCCTCTACTGATCTTTGGCTTACTCTACAGAATCAAAGGGATAGTTAAAAAATATCAAAACGAAAAAAATAAAAAATTCTCTCAGAATTTTCTCATCCTCATGCCATCCCAGATGCGTATGACTTTATTTCTTCTGCTGAGCACGACCGGAGATTTTTTAGAAGAGTATTTCAGCTCTGTAGGTCCAATCAATGCAAGTGAATGGTTGCCAGAACTTTAAGGCCCAAAAAGCACATAAAAGCAACATAAAAGTAATCCCATACGACTCCAGCAGTTTAATCCAAGTCTTCAGAAGATATATGATAGGTGTGGGTGAGAAACGGATTCATATTTAAGTCCTTTTTACTATCAATCTACACTTTCACATTCAGCCACCTACTGGTTGGGGCAAGCCAAAGGTGGAGATTGATAGTAAAAAGGACTTAAATATTGATCTGTTTCTCACCCACACCTATCATATATCTGTTGGGGCCAGACGGGCTGGTTTGAGTATTTCTGTAACTGCAGATCTCCTGGGATTTTCACGCACAACAGTCTCTAGAATTTACTAAGAATGGTGCAAAAAATATCCAGTAAGTGGTATTTCTGCAGATGGAAATGCCTTGTTGATGAGAGAGGTCAGCAGAGATTGACCAGACTAGTTCGAACTGACAAAGTCTACGGTAACTCAGATAACCACTCTGTACAATTGTGGTGAGAAGAATATCATGTGGGTTGGCGCTGTTTTGGTGGCACGAGGGGGACCTACACAATATCAGGCAAGTGGTTTTAATGTTGTGGCTGATCTGTGTATATATATATGTACGGTATTTATTGCTTCATGATAATTAGATTTTGTTTTTTCACATTACAGTAGGCTGTAAATTGTAATTCTCATTATATGTCATTAAAATCTAATGAGTCTCATGAGATTCTCATAACTGTAATAATGTAATCAGAACCACCCTATCAGGATATAATGACTTCTTAAAAAATAAAAATAGGCATTATATTAGTACAACAAATACTTGTATGATGTATAAATACTTTACAATTTAAATAATGTCATTTTTTTTTTTCTATATTACAATAATGGCAATTACTGGGAGGGGGAAATGTGCTCACGTGACATGAAATCAATGTTACAATGCAAAACATCTTAATGATATAAAAATAGGCTTCAAACACGACATAGGTATGTTCTTGACAGGCTACATGAGACCTTGATGATGAGTTATATTATATATGTCAATATCAATACGTCTTCTTTCCCGAAGAGCTTTATCTAAATGATGTGGTGCCATACCTGGATGGCCCCCTCTCTCCACTTCAGTTTTATCGAGACTGGATTGGTCACAACAAGCCATGAATCATTCGCAACGCCTTCAGTGATTGGCCGGCCTTGACTAAATGGAACACCTACATATCTCAGGTGAGCCAATCAGATGGCAGCTTGAAATAACTGTACTTGTTAGACTATCAGTCTTCTTATGTTTCTAAATCATATATCTTTAAATTTTTTGAACACTTGTTTTTCTGTTGTTGTTTGTTTTTTGCAGAGAGAAAATAGGCACCAAAGTCATCAGTGTTGCTGTCACTACAAACGGATATGCAGATGCTGTAAACAGGAATCGCTTTGTGATGCCAGAGGAGCGTCACATGACCTTCTCTTCTCTGCTGGACATCATCGAGGGAAGGTGAAGAGCAGCGGAGTCTTTTATGTTCAGAAGCAATGCTCTAATCTGACTGAGGAGTTGCTAGAGCTGATCGGAGACATACAGACTCACATCCCCTGGATGAGTAAAGCTCTTGGTACCGTCACACATTTTACATCTAGTTTGAGCAACACCTGGATGTGCTTTTGGTTTAAAAAGCAGGAGGATGTAACTTGTGAAATCTGTACAATGATGTTAATGATTAAACCTCTGCACTGCACTTTGAAAGCTGGAGAGATGCTGTACCTGCCTTCTCTGTGGTTCCATCATGTGCGACAGTCCCATGGCTGCATAGCAGGTAACACCATCAGTGATGTTCCTATCTTGCCTGTAAGATTAGAACAGAACAAAACTTTCCCAATGACACTTACCTGGTTTGCAAATACTGTTTTCTGCAAATACGGTTCTTAAGTAATGAAGTGTCAGTATCAAATTGCAGAAAGATAATTTTTATATTTTTTTGTGAATTTAGCAGTGATGCATCATCCAAACAATGGTATCGGCAGAAGCAATTATCTGCACTGATCTGATCAGGAATTGGCCGATTTGTTCAAAACAGCTGATGATCGGGGCCAATTAACCCTCAGGGGTCGACGGATGCACCGGCGCGTCCTGCTGGATTTTTTCCCTCATAACAGCGGAAACAACTTAAAATATTTTTGGGCATACAGATAAGTGTAAGACATCATTAGAGACTATAAACGGTCTACTTTTATTTGTGTACACTCACAATAACAACAAAACCTTGTGGGCTTTCAGCCGTCTCTGTCTCCGTGAGCAACTTTCTGAAACTGAAACTCCGCGAATACTAATCAGACAAACATGAAACATATGTCTAAAGAAAGCTTAAAATGTCCACTTTTAAGTAAAACAATTCAAATTTAAAACAAATATTCTACTGCAATGTAATCTGGATGAAATAAAGCGATGTACAGTTTCTCCTGGCTCTGCTAATTATCGCAAATGTGCTCCCACCCACCAGCAGAGCACGCTATTCAAACGGTAATGTCCTGAGGCGATCGATGCAAATGGTAAACGCCCCAACAGTGCCTTAAAAAGCATCAAGTTCATTCACTTTTCTGTGCGTTTGGAAGATGGCACGCTACACAGGTGAGGAACCTCTTCAGATGGTCCTGGATAGTGACGAAGAGTTTTCCTCAGAAGAAGAACGGGACTCCGACGATGAACATTTGAAGAGCGACTTGATCCAGCCAAGGATACAATTTTGGATGAGTAAGTCTTTACTTACATTAGTTGACATACTATTTTATATAAACATGGACATATTTTACTAGTTGGACTATTTCCAGACTTGTCAGCCAGGATTCAGAGTATTTACATTTGAAATATGTCCTAATAGGCAAGTTTTAGTTACATTAAATGTTGTTTTGGCTAAAGCAGGTATTTAAATTGTATGCTGTATGATATAAATATGATATGTAATAAGATATCAAAATAATATGAATGTTTAGATTATATTTTAACTAGTGTTTATGCTGCCTCATTATCATCAACAAAGCTTGTGCTTGCAAATATCTGTTCGGGTGTAAATGTGTAAAATGTGCTGTAAATATGCCCATATTAGAAAATCAGCATATCAGAATGATTTCTGAAGGATCATGTGACACTGAAGACTGCAGTAATGATGCTGAAAATTCAGCTTAGATCACAGGAATAAATTGCATTTGACAATATATTCAAATAGAAAACAGTTATTTTAAATTGTACAAATATTTCACAATATCACTGTTTTTGTTGTATTTTGGATCAAATAAATGCAGCCTTGGTGAGCAGAAGAGACTTCTTTTAAAAACATTAAAAAATCGTACAGATCTATAAACTTTTAAACGATAGTGTAGGTCTAAAGTTTTTAAGTAAAGTCTTTATGTAAAGAAAATGTATAGTCAGATTACCTCTTTTAACTTAAACTTGATTTTGTGAATAAGCTACAAACAATACATTCAATCATTAAGTCTCCTCACATTCATTCTCTCTCAGGGGAGGGATCTTTGTCTCCTCATGTGTGAATCACATCAATATTCATGATCACGCCTCCTTGCATATGGCCTTTCTAACACTAAAAGTGTCTTACAAAAGTTAAATGACTATATTGTTTTGTATGAATGAGTGATCAGGATGGTTTTCACATCATTTTGTATGAAAAACTCTAGGCTACAAGATCCAGTTCTCAAAAGTCTTGTGTACAAATGTTTAGTATGTGTTATATGGCCATATTTCAGTGACTTAAAATTTTTGTTTTTTCAAAAGCCACGCATATACGTTATTTTCTCAAAAATATAAACATGTACATACATGTTCACATATTATTGTAGTCCAGTTTGTGCTGAATACAGTGTTATCACACTTTAGCCATTAATATGTTTTTAAGCAACTGAAAAAAGCACAAATGTCAAAGCATGTCAAAACTTCTCAAGGGCCTAAAACACCCTCAAACCCCAAAGGGTTAATGCTTACCTCACGTGCTGTCAGAATTATTGTAAATACGAGTATCTTCGAAAGTTGTACATGAACATCCCCTCAGGTCGTAATCACGACTGGGAAACTCAAATATAATTTTGATACATGAGTTTCCGAGTTGGGAGGAGACGTAAACTTTCAACTTGGTGGACGAGCTTATTCATTTGTCAAAATGCAGCTACCGTTTTATGACTTGCATTTTTTAGTCATGTACATTTACGTATATCAGTAACTATTTAATGCTTATTGTACATTTTTACACAGAGAAAATAGCATGTATTTGAACAAAATTCCATTATCATCAGCCAGTTGGCTAGCATGTATACAAAATGAGAGTTCCCCAAGAATTATACATGAATGAACCTGGCGCCCTTCATGCTTCCAACAACAAAGCACTTGAACGTGACGTTCTCATAATTACAAGTTCAGAAGTGGGAAATAGGATAATTACGATATTAGGTAAAGGCAGCATAATTCCTGTCAAAAGGGGCAGATGTGTCAGATAATTACCTACAACTCGAGCTGTGTCTGAAAAAAATTTCTCTTGTGTGGAGTTACTTTGAATTTGGTGACAATGACAGCAGAGATGAAATTTGTAAGGAACTATTGTTAAAACTTATTTGTTAATGCACCTAAAAGCTTGACACAGGAAGGAATATGATGAACTTGTTGAAGTAAAAAAAAAAAAAAAGAAGAAATCTTACCAATTTAAATGTGCACTCAGTAACTTTGTTTGTGTCATCTTGGACTTAGTGACATCTAGTGGTGTGGATGCAGCATCATTCAAAATCAATAGTTTTTAAATACAGACGCCATTGTAGAAATTCACTAATCACAATCAGCCATGATTCATTTAATCCAAGAGTGAAAGTGTCCAATAACAATATGGTTACTGAGATTATGCGAGTAGTATTCAGCTGGTCATGTGATTCTAAAATGGCAGCCCCCATGAGGGCGCCCCTGCCCCATGTAGAATAAAACAGCTTTTATAAGGTTACTGATATGACCAGTACACCTTTACTGTAAGTGTGAATAGAAGCTATTCAGAATTTAGTTAATTTGAGTTAAGTTTAAGTGCTCTGTTTTTAATGAAGACCACTTACTCTGAAACATGGAAAACATGTAGAGAAAACTTTTCTCTCAGTCTAAATTTCTTTCGAAATTGTATAACTAAATATCAGTGATTTGAAACAAGGTAGCAAAAAAATGCAGTACCACCAAATGATCTGTTTTGGCAGATGTTGTTCTGAATAATTGAAAATCAGTATCTATGTCATATCAGTAAAAATGTTGCATCGGTGCATCCCTAAAATTTAGATAAATATGGTGTAAAAATTTTTTATTTAATTTCAGCACATAATGTGTACAGTGTTCAGTGTACTTCATTGCTATAATCTAATTGTATTAGGCTATATATCAGATGTATTGACATCATAATCGACCATTGAAAACTCCATATCAGTCAATCACTAAAAAAACATTACGTAACCAACAATGTATTGTAACTAATCATGTATGAATGTTACGTTTAACCTGTTTTTGTCTCTGCAGTGAATTTCTGGTATGATATGGAATATGATATCAAATACAGTTATGTCCAGCTGGTGGAGTCCCTGACAAACGCTGTGGGATCTCTATGAGGCTGTTATCACAAAAAGGATCTGATCTGCTTGATAAAATAAAATGTCGACAACCAGAAACATCATGCGTGTCATGAGAGGTGTTTAAGTATATGTTTACGTGTTTGTATGACATATGGCAAAAAACAATGCAATTTACCATGTAATAAACAGTTTTATTTGTTTGACTTCTCTGAGAAAAAGATTTCGGATGATAGATTGTATGAACATTGAGGATAGAAACACTTGACTTCAGTTTGGAGCGAAAGATAAGACAAAAGTCACAAGTTTCCAAAAAGAAACAAACAGTCTTAGAAACCACTGGTCCATCTGTATTCCTAGACTACAGCTTGTTCAGTTAGTCATACATTAGATGAGAGCAAAGCTAGGTCACCACAAAGATAGCACTGAAAGCTGAAGGTTTGAGGAGCAAATTAAGCATTCAGCCGTGCATTCCAGTTTAGGGTGTAAGTCGACCCTAAAGCCCACCGTTCTTCATGCATAAGTAGTGTATTCATGCTAAGAATGGAGTGATGCTCATATTATATTTACTTTATTACAGAAGCAGTCCTACTGCAATCATTGCAGTATGATTTTTAATTCTTTTACATTATTGATGCCCACTAGCTAGCTAAATCAAGTCTGTTCGAGTTCACATTATATTGTATTTTTATCTCATGCATTTCAAAGTCTTGATTAAAGCCATAGCACTTTTCATGACATCGGGAATGTAAGCTTTTTTGCATACTAAAATGTGCTGAAATGTATTAATCATTTTAATATCGGTATACAGTTCTGCAAAACACTATGATGTTTCCTGTGACAGATGGGTTTGGCTCAACTATCATCAGATTCAGAGAAAACTCTGAATCTGATGTATGATCCATGTATGATCCACATTTGCTTGGACAATTAAAAAAACTTCGAAGCCAATTTTCTCAGTTTCACTGTTGGCTTAGTTACTGTGTTTTGGCTTTCTAAGGCAGAACTGTTTACCACATGAATGCAAATGCAGTCCCTCATTGAAACAGCATCACTGAGAGCATTTGCATGATGATCTCGCACTGATTGTGCTTAATCAGTGGACAACGAGTGCGTTTATATGCACACCATTACACTGATAACTTTCAAAAACCATAGCATTATCATAAGCATAATCGGTGTGAGAACGTACATGAAAACATGCTGGTTTGTGTAATCGCATTAAACAGCTTTCTTTTAGCAGGGTAAGGTCATAAACGGTTTAAGCTAAAACTGATCATCACAGATCGACGTAGTTGCATGTAAATACCTTTACCGGTGTAGTATCCAGTGTTCACAAGTGTTGCATGAATGCCTATTTACATTTTGACGAGAATAATCAGATGATTTCAAATCTCATTTTTCTTGTGCTGTTGAAATTTTTGAATATGCTGATTTTTGTTAGTAATTAGCAAATTGGTGTGCATATAAACATGATTTTGGTTTTGGCATCGTCCTTGATAAATAGTACAGCAATCGCACATTTCATGTTTCACTAAACATTTTTACCAATAGAGCCTGAGAGAATGTGATCCAGGTGGAACTGCTCACTAAATATAAAATTTCAATAAATTTAATTGTTGCATCTCAGGCATCGAGCAAGTTGCAGCTATTTTGAACTAGTTGCAGTGTTGACTAGTTGCTAACATAGTTGCAAACATCTCTTTGAAACAGTACAAGAGCATCTGGATTGTACAAAATATGTGCAAAATCCATATAGATAAGAAATTACAGTACACTTAACATAACGCCATCGTTTGAATTAATGTTAGCTTAGTTAAAGTGCTTTACTGTACATAATCAATATTATGGAAAAGATAGGTCCACACCTCATCCTAGTTAGCAAGGGATTGTTGGTAATACAAATAAGGATTTTTTTTTTTTCTCAAGAAGTCAGGATAGAATGGCTGAATAAAAGTTCAGCTCTTGGGTAAATGATTAATAGCATGTTTATGACAATAAAACGTACATTTAAGAAGTAATCCTTGGAAAAAACTGAAACAAGCCAAGTTCTCCAGTTAAAAATGCTTTTCTGTTCAGGACAAAGGTATTGGACAAAGGTAAACCCAAATACTGAAAAATAGGTAAACTTTTCTTATAATTTGTTCAGAAAAGCAGATATTTCACAAAATATGCCCTTCATTGTCTTGGTATCTTTTAGGACAGTGATTCCCAACTGGTGGATCACACAGACAGCGGGGAAAATGCAATCCTAAATATAACTAACTTGTGCATAGTTAGAATAGCGAAATAAATAGGTTTATCAATTTTAAAAATGGTGGAGAAAACGCTTACTATACACTGATGAGCCAAAACATAACAGTATGACCACCTGCCTAATATGCTGTTGGACATTACAAGACCCCTGAAGGTGTCCTGTGGTATCTGGCACCAAGACATTAGCAGCAGATCTTTCAAGTCCTGTAAGTTGAGAGGTGGAGCTGCCGTGGATCGGACTTGATGGTCAAGCACATCCCAATGATGCTCAATCAGATTGAGATCTGGGGAATTTGGAGGCCAGGGCAACACCTTGAACTCTTCATCATGTTCCTCAAACAATTCCCGAACAATGTGTGCAGTGTGGCAGGGCCATTATCCTGATGAAAGAGGCCACTGCCATCAGGGAATACCATTGCTATGAAGGGATGTACCTGGTCTGTGTGCATCCAATCAAAATCTGCCACTTTACGTCCAATATAAAATCAAAACCAGTTGAGAACCACTCTACTAAGATATCTTAGATATCCTACTAAGATATCATCATCAGTGTCACCAGAACAATCAATTCAATTCAGTTGTTTTATGGCAGGTTTGTTTTGGTGTTGTTACCTGAAATTAATCATTTAGAAGAGGACGGCATCCAAATAGAACTGTTCATTTCATCATATAACATGTTTGAATTACAAATGCCGGATTATTCCTCAACAACAAATTGCTGGTCTAGATTAAGGCACCTGTATCCTTGAGACAATTACTATTTCAAGTACAAAAAGCTTCTGCAAATAAAATGATACAAAATGATTCTTCAAAATTTAGTTAGGTAAATAAAAACTTCACACAAAACTTTCCTCCAAATTTCACATTTCTGGTGACACCGAGCTTTCTTCTGGCACCAAACCGACCCTTCTGAGTATCGTAAATTAGAAACTGTACAATGAACATGCTCTCAAGAGACTCACTGACCTATCACATGAGATTAAATAAACATCCCAGTTCAACTTGAGAGTATCATCACAAACACAACATACAGTATAAAACCATTCCATAATAAAAGGTAAAAGTGAGACAAATCTGCCTTGTTAAGACTTCCAGGGACACCAGTCCCTCTGAAAGAGAAAAATTTGAGGAAATCTTTAAATATCACTTATAAGTTCAATTCGAAACATGATGCTTGCTGGAGAGGCCTCCCAACAAGTTTGTTTTCACTGTAACAGTGTTGAACTTCAAAATTTGACTGAATATTGTATCCATATAATGCTTCTTATGCGTCTTTGTCTTTAAAATGGTGACCATGGAATCCTTTTTGTTTCGGATACGCTGTACCATGCAGCCAACAAAAACTTACGAGGAATAACACATGCCACCATAACAGTATGCTAAATGTGGAGGTAGGATAGCGGCATTTCAGTTCAATATTTTTATTAAAACTCTTCGCTATCTATGTAGCGTTATGGCTTGATATCTGGTTGGAAAAGTCAGATTTTGTTGTCCATTCTTTTCTCCACCGCAGTAAGGAGCAGTTTGGAATACTGCTCTAGAAGTGCTAGCGTCCTATTGTCACCCAGAGTCGCATCACTGTTAGCTATCATGCGCATGGTGCCAGCACTTGGTGATTTTGAAGGAGCACAGGGCGGCAGGGAGTTCAGCTCGGCTCGCATCGACTCAAAAGCTTCGCTAAGCACACGTGTCATCTTCTGCTGCTCGTCGCTGGAGTCGTTGGAGTTGCTTAGCTACAGGAGAGCACACATATAAGCAAAGTTAGATTCAAGTCACTGGCACTGAGCAGTTTAGACAGATGTGTGGGCTGAAGAGCAGCCTACACTACAATTACATGTGAATGCGGTCAAATGATAACCTACCATTTTGTAGAGGTGGGAGGCTCTTTTAAAACTGCTCTGCAATTCATTAGCAACCAGCTTACAAGAATCAACACTGAGAGATGTGTCTGTAGAGGAGAAACAGAGCAATGTTCTAAAATGAGCTGAATAACAAATCCGTACATTTGTATGACAATTGTGACAAAGCATGCTGAGAAGTATGAAGGCTGTAAGGGACAGATGGTTTAGAGCAGTGGTACTCAGCACAATGAGATTTACGCAAGTACAACATAGATCAACTTATTTTGTTGTACCTGGATCAACAAATGAAAGACGTAATCAGATTAATCAATTATCAGAATGTTGTTCCAGGCCCTAGCCCTAACAGGGGTTCTCACCGAATACATTTTTGCATTCAGACGTTTTTGGTCATTGCATCACATCTCTCTGTTTTTTCAGTCATTTTTTTTAGGCGCTGTGTCAAGTTAAAAGAACTTCAACATATAAAAACATGTCTCGAGACACCTGTGTTCTATTCTAATTGTTGTGCTGCATCTAACATTTTAGCGAAAAACATGTTAGGTCTGAAAAGCTCCTAACTTTAGAGGACAATGATTGGTTGATAGGAATTATATTAGAAGTCCTAACCCTAAAATCAATGGGCAATGATTTGTTTACTGAATCGTTGTTCCAGACTCTAAGCCTAAATTCAGCAGACAGTCATTTATCGGAATGTTGATCCAGGCCTCTATTTGCAAACAAAGAATTTGTCAACTTGGCTCCTGAAATTGTTAAAGGTACAGTTCACCCAAGATTGAAAATTCTGTAATCATTAACTCTCCCTGATGTTGTTCCAAATCTATATGACTCTCTTCTGTGGAACACAAAAGGAGATGTTAGGCAGAATGTTCGCTTCAGTGACCAATCACTTTCACTGTGTGGAAAAAAGTGCAATGAAAGTGAATGATGACTGAGGCTAAAATTCAAACCAATTTCCCATTTTGTGTTCCACGTAAGAAGTCCCAAAGTAATGGGTGAACTTTCCCTTTAAAGTTGAGTACCACTGGTTTAGAGGGAGGATGTTACAGAAAGTGTTAGTAAGGGCATGCCTCACCCTGCAGGTAGTAATGGTTTATGGATGGACAGGGTGAAGACGAGATGAGAGAGGTTATGGAAGATGTGGAAGAGGTGGAGAAAGACCAGAGCCCTTTGGTAAGGAAGTGTTTAGACAGCCCCAGCCGAAGCATTGAGCAAGACGGAACGAGGGAAGACGGATGTCCCAGCAAACCTGAATTCTGAGACTGAAGAAGACCAAGACTGGCCTGGCCCATGGCATTCTCAGTTTCCTCTTCTCCTGGTTTCAAATGTGACTTTAGGTTAGCTTCCATTAAGTCTATAGGTTGGTCTGGATTGAGTCCCATATTAAGCTCAATCTGGTCTGAGTCTGTGGTTTCAGATGGGGTTAAATGTACAGCTAAGACCGGCTGTACGATGCTGCTGGGCAGCTGAAATTTTCCAGAATGTGATGGAGTTGTTGGTGTTCTACTTGAGGACTCCTTGTCATTTTGTACAAGCCTGGGGCTCTTGTTGCTTGGTGAGAGGGTGGATATGGAGAGTTTGTCTGGAAGAGTATTGGGAATGTCTATATGGAGCAGGGGGCGAGCATTGCCAGTCAGTTTGGACTGGAGACCTTTAGAAGCTGAGCTTCCAGTTGATCCAGCACTGAATGTAGGTATGACAGCTGCATGGGGCGTGTAGGGGCCTGGAAATGGGGATGCAGGGGAGGAGATGAAGGTGACAGGAGTGGTGGGCTTGCTCTGGGAGGTGCTCTGAGGTTTGGACGAGTCATATCCAGAGGATACAGTGTCTTCTCCAAGTTCTGCTACGTTCAGGCTGTCCCCCATGGACACTGAGCGGGACATCTTGGCCATGGAGCTGGTGGTGGGGCTCATATAAGAGCGAGATTTAAGCTTAATGGGCGTGGTGATGTCTCTTGGCAGGGTGGTCGTGGGACTGGTAAGTGGGACGGTGGGAAGGGAACGGCGTGGTGTAGAGGAGACACCTCGTTCAGGGGTCTGTGGCTGAGGGTAGACTTCCCGAGAGGGACGAGTGGATGTTTGGACAGTGTCAGCTGTTGAGAGGGATGGAGGGAGGGATAAGGTGATTAGTAAATTGAGAAAAGAGGAAACTTTAATATGATAGTTCACCCTATCATTTTCGTTTACTTACAATGTTGTTCCAAACCCATATGACTTTATTCCGTGAAACACAAAAGGAGATTATACTGAACACATTTTTGCGGCCATCAATGCAGTTTTTTAATTGTTTTTGTACATAAACATTTGCTAGACGGACGTCTTTGACCATTGCGCTGCACTTCCCTGTTTTTTCTCAGTGTCTTGCACAGGACCGCCGTGTTTTTTAGACGGCTTGTCAATCTCAACAGCCCCTATCATTAGAGGATACCAATTAGTTTATAGTAATGCTGTTTGAGGCCCTAACCATAAGGGGTCATTCACACTGAATGCATTTTTCGTCCGTCTGCCCTGTACTTCTGTTATTTTTATATAAAGATGGAATACACGGATTTCTTGCCTTCTTTTCTCGCACAAAAGCGCTGTGTTTTTTTGTATATGTCATGTCAATATAAAAAGAACTTCAAATGTTAAAAAGGCTTTCAGTCATCTGCGTTCTGTTCTATTCATGGCGCTGCATCTAGCTCTTTAAGCACAAGGATGCATTCAATTTATTGCATCTTTATTTTCATACAATGAAATTTAATGGTGACTGAGGCAAAAATTCTGCTTAACACCTCCTTATGTGTTCCATGGACGTAAGAAAGTCATATGGGTTTAAAATAGCATGAGGGTGAGTCAATGACGACAGAATTGTTCATTTGTTCATGTTTTCATTTTTCAGACAGATAAAGACTGTAGCTCAACTTATTAAAAAACCTGCTGTAGCTTGATTATAACTGTGCGTGTTCACCAACTGAGTGACTGAGTGTGCAGACTGTGTTTGTACTGACAAGTTTTGCAGTTAGCAAGTTTTCCAAATAATAATTTCAGCAGTATTATTGATATTTACCTTCTGAGGAGATGTTGTGGATAGATTGGGCTTTTCTCATTCCTGTAGAACTAGCATGATTTGCAGCAGCTTTAGCAACAGGGCTGATCAGTCTGCGAGAGTCTATGGTAGGTGTGCGTTTCTTCTGGATTAAACGCTGACCTGTTGTCTTCTCAGAGCCTTGGGACTCCTGCTGTCTGCCTTGACTCTTATTCTCCATGAGAGGGCGCACTTCTGAGATCAGGGGACGCACCATTCCACTGGTGGTTTTACCGTCACTGCTTTTGTTTGAATGGAAAGGGAATGTAGGTCTTGTACAGAAACAAAAGACAATAGTCATGTTTTCGCCCAAGTCAGAATGTTATTGAGGGTCAGTGTTATGGCTGGATGAGTTTTAGTCTCGGGGTCACTGTGTCTTACCTGCTGGGAGAGTTTTGAGAGAGGAACTTTGATGACATGCTGTCAGAAATGTTTGAAGCTACTCTGGTTGGACTTGCTGGAGAGACAACCACAAAAAACAAAACAAAATTTTTCTTTTTTTGAGAATAAATTATTCCTACATTAAAGTTGCAATTAATAGCAATTACCTTGCAATTCGTTTAACATATAAAGACCCTACCAGGATTGTTGCGGTCTGATAGGTTTGCAAAGTGTTTTTTGAGAAAAGCCTCCTTGTCTGGGGTCTGAGGCACAGGAGCCTGAACTACATTCTTCCTCAAGCTGTCCTCTTCTTCCTCATCAAGATCTTCCATATCCAGTTCTGATGAGTTTCCATCTACACTCAGTGGTTCAGTGGGCTCAGAATCTAAAGGGCATGGACAAAAATATTAATTCCTGAAAGTCTTATTTTATTATTAGGTTGTAGCAACTTCTGCAAATGAATCAAATACTGTTAAGAATTTCCATTATATGATGATGCAATGGATTTGACTCCTGACTGAGAATAACAGCTTTACTGAGGAGTGTGTGAGTGTACTATAGGTCTAATTTTTACCTTCACCAGGGTGCTCAGGGCTGGACAGGCGACTACTAGAGTACTCCATGGAGCAGGCACTATCTGGACTCTGCTTCTCAGGGCAAGAGTTCACTTTAGCATATCTCGCTCCATGAGGGAACCTCTTAACCTGATACTCACTTTACACAGAGAGAAACATCTTATGCATCTGAACTGCACATTAAAAAGCAACAACCTTCTAATTATACTACAGGAACAACAACAACAAAAAAGAGTGTTGCTGTAGTTTTGCTTAAACAACTCTGTGAGAAGATTTCCAATGTGAAAACAAACCAATGTGCAGTGATCCTTAAAGATACGACATCCATCTAAAAATAACTGACCTGTCGGCAAGACTGATCTGGTCATCGCATCCTTCAGGATACAGCACCTCTGTGTCTTGGGTTTGAGGCAACAGCTGGATGTAATGAGGACGAGTTTGTCCACCTGGTCCATTCTCTTCCGGTACCTAAAGAGAGGATACATACCGCAGAGGTGCGCATATTTTCATCAGTCCGTGGAGAAACAAAGTTTAGTTTACAAGTTACCAGGCTGCTACGATGGGTAGTTTCAAAAAAGAATTTGTTGCAGGATTTGCCGAAGTTTCAAAGGCTTTTTTTGTTTTTTTCAAACATTAAGTACTGTAAAAAAAAAAATGTGGTGGTCCTATTACAATCTGGTCATAGATGGCAGTATTTGGCTAGAATAAGCTGCAATGACTTACACCCTGTCTACACCGGACGCGAGGGATGTCCACACTGGATGGTTAAAGCGAACGTTTTAAACCGTTTATTTGTCTTGTTGGCTGGAGTACAGCCAGCGCATGCAGCGCAAAACAGAACGGGGCATCCGTTTACTGCCGGCGTGATAAGGCGACGTGACGCTCGCATCTGGTGTAAACAGAGTGTTCATCAAAAGTGCTAATAGTCAAAAGTCTGACCATGCAAGACTACACTGAATATTAAATTATTATTTGTTATTAAAGATGTATGTTTAACTTCTTTATAAAGACATAGCATGGTTTGAATACTTCTGTCTCCTCACCCATGCAGCGAGGGTCTGCAAGCTGATGGTGCTGCCCAGTTCCTGGTTCTTGGCAGATGGAGGTTCTTTATGAACATCAGGGGTTTTGCTGGGAAAAAAGGGCATGGCGAAAGACTCCAGTTGCCTCAGATCCAGCATGGACTTCACCTTCAGATCCATACTGCCTAAACGTCTGGACCAGCGGCGCCTCGGCCGTGGACCTGAACCCTCGCATTCAGTACTGCTGTTGGATTGCTGAGAAAGTGAGAGAGTCTGTGTGTGTTAAAAAAGACACTAAATGAGAATAAAAGCTGAGATGATGTGAAGTCGTCACAGACTTCCTCACCTTCCTCATCTTGGAATTAAGAGTATTGCGCTTCTCCTCTGATGATCCTTGAAACAGAAACAAAATGCTAATATTGCAAGCTCATGAAGCTCAAAATAAATATTTGCAAGACGTATAAACCAATCAAATCTCACAGAACAACCCAACCCAAAAGAGCCGGATGTGGTATGTACAGCAGAACTAGCCAAACCAGTTTACTGTGACTGCTAAAGAATGTCAGGTGAATTACCAGTCTCCTCGCTGGCACTGCTGCCTGATGACAGGTGTGGAAACATTTCATCTTCTTCCTCAATACATTCCTCTTCCTCCACATCTTTGTCACTGTCAGATGACATGTTAGCAATGACTGGAGCACTGTGGATTTCTCTCCTTGTGCTGGCAGAAACCAAGAACACAAAAACATTTTCAAAACACTTTTTTAGGATTTTGTGCAATAAATGGGTAACTGACATGAAATTTCCAGCAGTGACTGTTGTTCAGTGTGACATGGTACACCTCTTCTAAAATTATTTTAAACATTTTCTACTTATGCTTTTAAAAATGCATTTTTTGTTACATACATACTCATGTATTTGACTATTTAAGTGAACAGCAAAAATTTGATAAATGGTGATTTAAAATGGTGAAAAACTACACTTTTATTTGTACTGTACATACACTCAGTGACCACTTTCTTAGGTGCACCTGTACACCTATTTATTCATGCAATTACCTAATCAGTCAATCATGTGGCAGCAGTGCAGTGCATAAAATCATGCAGATACGGGTCAGGAGCTTCAGTTAATGTTCACATCAACCATTAGAATGGGGAAAAAAATGTGATCTCAGTGATTTCGACCGTAGCATGATTTTTGGTGCTAGACGGGCTGGTTTGAGTATTTCTGTAACTGCTGATCTCCTGGAAATTTAACACACAACAGTCTCTAGAGTTTACTCAGAATGGTGCCAAAAACATCCAGTGAGCAGCGGTTCTGCGGACAGAAACGTCTTGTTGATGGAGAGGTCAACGGAGAATGGCCAGACTGTTTCGAGCTGACAGAAAGGCTACGGTAACTCAGATAACCGCTCTGTACAATTGTAGTGAGCAGAATAGCATCTCAGAATGCACAACACGACGAGCCCCGAGGCGGATGGGCTACAACAGCAGAAGACTACATAAGGTTTCACTTCTGTCAGCCAAGAACAGAAAGATGTAGCTGCAGTGGGCACAGGCTCACCAAAACTGGACAGTTAAAGACTGGAATAACATCGCCTGGTCTGATGAATCTCTATTTCTGCTGAGTTACACATATGGTAGGCCCACTGCATCCTCAGCTTTCTGTTCTTGGCTCACAGAAGTGGAACCCAACGTGGTCTTTGCGATCACTGTGAAAGCCCTTGACATTTTGATGTGCACCCTTTAACCTATCCATTTGTATGTGGTTTTATATGTGTGCATGTTTTTCTTACCTAAGTGTGTGATGTTTGTTCGGAGGGGTCTTCTGAACTGGTTTGGTGTTTTGTTTCAGGTCTGAGAGCCGCTGTCTCATATTGATGGTCAACTCAGGACATAGTCGCCACACGAATATACAACTGAATGCAAAGGAATACACAAGCAGACAAACATAATATCATAATTCCATCAAAACATGCAATGTAATATTCTGAATTAAAAGACAAAAATATTGCAACAGATTCTTCATCTTTTAAAACAGGATTTCAGAACATTCCTTGACCCTACCTGTCTCCGGACACAGATATCAGATGCCTACAGTCATTAGTAAACTTCATTCCTGTTACAATCTCTAATAGAGAACATCAGAACACAAAGATAACAATGCTTTAACCTTAAGATATACATATAGATACAAAGAGTTTTGATAAATATTCAAAACAGATATTATAGTTGCATAATCGCACACACAACGCTTTTATTATTATATATCATGTACCAACAGACTCTTTTGAAGCATCTTACCAGAATGGCCAAACATGGTAGCCACACATTCTCCAGTGTAGAAGTCATAGATACTGATGTTTTTGTCCGAGCAGCTTGTGGCCACATACAGACCAGAGGGATCCGTCTGGACCTAATAAACACATTCACATTCATTGTGCACTGCTTATTACTTGTATGTTTGAGATGAAATGCAACATCTGAACTAAGAGTTTGTCTAAAATCCCATTGATTTGTTTTCATTCAGGTTCTGCCTACCTTGATAAGGGTCCCATCTTCGCCCTGAGAGCCCTTGTAGACTTTCTTCTGTTTGCCATTGCAGATGTTAAAGATCCTGTAAACAAAAGTGAGGTGTTTTTTTTTTTTGTTTTTTGTTTTTTTGTAGTTTGACAGCTTTTTGTCACACGGCTGGTTAAATAACTAAATAAATCACAAAGTGTACAATATGGCCCCTTTAAATCTTTGACTTGGCAAAAGTGCTGCAGAATTTTATTTTGCCCCTTTCTCCTTCAGCCACTGAGGGGCGCTATGTTGTCATGCCTTCAACTGCCTCCTCTTATGGCAGATCAAACAACCGCACTGTCAGCATTGGGAGGAGCACAACCAATGAACCCCTCAGGCTTCACATGACTTACACAGGGAACAAAACCAGCCCGTGCCTATTAGAGACATTTAAAACCCAGAACGTGCTCCAATGCAGAGGCTAACTGCACTGACTATTGACTAAACAGGCCTTTTTCTTTTAAGTTGATTCATAACCACTGCACCAAACAGCGTAGAAAGGATGTTGCTTACACTAAGAATGAGACAAAAGGCAAAAGAGACAGAAATGGTAAATGTCCGGCTGTATTATATACGACATTCCTGACATTTTTCTTGCCCACAGAGCAGAATAAATTTGAGGCCGTTGTTTGAATAAACAAAGGAAACCCGTTGAAAGTCATGCACTGTGTTTGTTGCTTCGTAATGTTGCCCTTTTGTGTAGGACTGCACAAACTCACACAAAACACAATGAGGCAAAGGGTGCCAATGCTGTGGAGTATTGAGGAAACTCAACATGATAAAAGATGATAAATTCAGCAGATGGGTGAATTTAACAACACCTTTGAAGAACATGTCCAGGTCATATTTCACCCCAAAAATCTAAAGAAAGAAATAATAATATATATTTTGCTTACCAAAAAATGAAGGGGCCATTACTAGTTTGTATGTGACATTGATTTCAAGACTATTCAGCACATTTTCCCCTCAAATTCTCATTACTGTAATGGGAAGAAAAAAAAAATCATTTCCAGGACTGTAAAGTAAAAAACAATTATTGTGCAAATGGTCAAATATTATTATTTTGCATTTATAGTATTGTAATAGAATTGTAATATATTATTATTAATAAATACATATAGTATTTTGTATATACATATAGTATATATATATATTGTGTTATTAATTGCTGTACTGCCTTTCATTTATGCTGATTTTAATGTAAAAAATCATTATATTTATGTATTTGTAAAATATGTATATCTTGTTTTTTGCACCGGCTTTTATTTATGATGATTTTAATTTAAAAAATATTTGTATTATCGTAATTGAAAAAAAGAAGAAAAAATAAATACAAATATATATATTATATATATATATATATACTACCAGTCAAAAATTTAGAAACACTCATTCTTTATTATAATTTTTTTCAAAACTCATCAAAACTACGGAATAACATAAATGGAACTATGGGAATTATGTTGTGACTAAACAAAATCCAAAATAAATCAAAACTGTGTTATATTTTAGCATCTTCAAAGTAGTCACCCTTTGTCTAGAATTTGCAGACATGTACTCTTGACATTTTCTCAACCAACTTCTTGAGGTATCACCCTGGGATGCTTTTAAACAGTATTGAAGGAGTTCCCATCTATGTTGGGCACTTAGTGGCTGCTTTATTATTTGGTCCAAGTCATACAATTTCAAAAACATTTTTTTTATTTTATTAAATTTTATTTTTATAATGAAATAAATTAATATGTTGGCACAATTATATTTTTGTCTACAAAACTAATTTCAAACATTTAAGCATACACCTTCAGATCAAAAGATTTTTAAGATCAAGAGAAACATTTCAGTCAAGTGTTTCAAAACTTTTGACTGGTAGTGTATATATACACATACACACAATATATATATATCACATTAATATTTGTTGTTGATATTTTCGATGTCTTTTTGCTGATTTTGCTAAACTGTATTTATGTATCAGTATAAACAAAAATAATGTAGTACCATAACTGTTTTACTAAAACCCATTTAGTAAAAAATAAGAATCTTATGAGAATCGTCAGAGAGAATAATGAGAATTACACATAAAAAAAACTTCAAAAGAACTGTCAAAGTAAGAAGACGCATTACAGTAATGAGAATTTTGAGGAGAACTGTGCTTAATTGTCATGAAAATAATGTCATAGGCCAAAACTGTTTTCTTATGCAAAATATCATTTACATTTTAATTTTTTTGCCTTTGGGCTGAAATATGACCTGGACATGTTTTTGTGCGATTCACACAATGAGACAATCTGATTGGTGTGACAGTTTCGGACAGGTGAGTCACAGTACAGACTGACTTAACGTGTGTGTTTGCATGCGAGTGTGTGCACATGGTCTACAACATGCTTTAATATGACTAGATTAATCAGTCAAGCCTCTAATCCCATCCTACTGTAAAAACAGTGATAATCTGATAACACTGCAAGCCACACGACAGACAATTGTAACGCCCTGCCACATGACCTCACAGCCCCAGATATATCCGAACACATGTCGAAACAGTCAAATCCCTACACAAATAAGTAAAAATATTTAATTTATACTTAATTTATACAAATCAATGCATATATTAATATCAAAATGCACGTAAACGGAGAGACCATTAGATAAGCAAAATATCACTGGAATTTCCTAGTAGACAGACTCAACTAGCAGATGCACACAAGGAGGGGGTTAAAATTATAATAACAATATGCAGATTATTACAGGGATTAATATTGCAAAAAACACAAGAAAACAAAGAATTCAAACCTGATGCTGCGATCCTGACAGCCAATTACAGAGTACTTTCGTGTGGGGTCGATATCCATGTCGTACAGAGTAGTCTTCCTCACTATGTGATGAGTACGTGTGAACTGTGTGCCTTCCTCGGTCTGTTTCGGGATATTTAGTAATTAGTTATGTGCAAAGAATTCCTTGATTTAACCATTTGATTCTGTTTTCTTACAAATACATTCAGGTGAGTATAATGTGAAAAAAAATAAAAACTAAAATATGAGACATATTACTGCTGAGTTCAATATTGAGTTCAAATCTTTTTTCCTTTCCCTTGTTTTCCTTCCTCATTAAGAACAAAATAGATATTTTAGCATGAGATTGTGGATTTACAAGCTGTTTGTTAATGAGCCTTGATCCAGTTTCACACCTCAAGGTCAGAAATACAAGGTTCTTACAAACAGATTAAACCAAATAGTGCTGGTGATTTTGAGTGGCTTATATTAGTTACACACCTTAGAATGCCTTGCCTGATCACTATTATATCCATCAGTTTTTCCAGTATTAAATCAATTTTCCACCCTAATCTGTTTTTATGTTTGGATTAAAAGCTGTTCTGTGATGCATATTGCAGAGTGACTAAATCAAGTTTATTTTTTACTCAGTTAGATTTTGCTCTTATGGAAAGAAATTGGTACTTTTAGTCACCAAAGTGGCATTCATCTGATCACAATGTATAGTCAGGACATTAATAACGTGAAAAATTACTATTACAATTTGAAAAAAAATGTTCAGAACTTCTTAAACTACTTCAAAGATTTCTCATCTAAAAATCCTCCATGTGCAGCAATGACAGCTTTGCAGATCCATGGCATTCTTTTCCAATTATCTGTTGTCCAATGTCTGTGTTTCTTTGCCCACTCTAACCTTTTCTTTTTGTTTTTCTGTTTCAAAAGTGGCTTTTTCTTTGCAATTCTTCCCGTAAGGCCTGCACCCCTGAGTCTTCTCTTTACTGTTGTTCATGAAACTGGTGTTTAGCAGGTAGAATTCAATGAAGCTGTCAGCTGAGGACATGTGAGGCGTCTATTTCTCAAACTAGAGACTCTGATGTACTTATCCTCTTGTTTAGTTGTACATCTGGCCTTCCACATCTCTTTCTGTCCTTGTTAGAGCCAGTTGTCCTTTGTCTTTGAAGACTGTAGTGTACACCTTTGTATGAAATCTTCAGGCAATTTCAAGCATTGTATATCCTTCATTTCTCAAAACAATGATTGACTGATGAGTTTCTAGAGAAAGCTGTTTCTTTTTTTGCCATTTTTGACCTAATATTGACCTTGAGACATGCCAGTCTATTGCATACTGTGGCAACTCAAAAACAAACACAAAGACAATGTTAAACTTCATTTAACAAACCAAATAGCTTTCAACTGTGTTTGATATAAATGCAAGTGATTTTCTAGTAATTGGCAATTTAGCATGATTACTCAAGGATAAGGTGTTGGAGTGATGGCTGCTGTCTAGATTTGATCAAAAATGACTTTTTTCAAATAGTGATGGTGCTGTTTTTTACATCAGTAATGTCCTGACTATACTCTGTGATCAGCTGAATGCCACTTTGGTGAATTAAAGTACCGATGTCCTTCCGAAACAGCTAAATCTGTACATTATTCCAAACTTTTGGCCGCCAGTGTATATATAGACTACTCTAAGCTTGTTTCTCAGGATTCTTGTTTTTAAATCCTAAGTATATATGAGAGTTAAAAAGAACTGCTGCTTGTTTGTGTTTCCCACTTAATCACTGTCTACTTGTGGATGATTTGGAAGAGGGTGTTAAGTGTTTGTGTGGCTATTTAAATCAGCTGTTCTTTGAAGCACTGGCTCTGGAATTCTGAATCGCAACAGTTTCTTGAGGCCTGACGAATTTAACAGCTCTGAATGAAGCCGCTGTTCAAATTCACAGTGACATTTGTTTTTTTACAATGAAGGAAACAAGCATAGAAAACACTTTGAAGAACATTCAACTACTGTATTGCAGTTTTAAGTCTCACCTTCTGTGCTGTGCGGAAGTAGATACTTTTATCAGCACCACAACTGATCATTCTGACTTTGCCATCATTAGCTAAACAAAAACAAAGGTGCCGCATATGAACATTTGAGCAGAAATAACAACTGTGAAGCTCCTACAGGACAGGTTATCTGTCTGACAGAGTCTCACCAGCAAATCGGACAGCAGTGATAGAGGACGAGTGTTCATCCAGTGTTTGTAGCAGACCATATTCCTGCTCCACATCCAGCACATGGATCAGTCTGTCTCTACTAGCGGTGGCTAACAGCTTCAGCCCTGCAGACACAAGCAGACACAAGCAGACGCACACACACACACACACACACACACACAGTACAAAGAGTATTAGTACTTATCTGCCCTATGCATAAAAAATTAAACTCCCTCTAAATTATATTCTTCACCTAAATGAATGCTGTCATTACCTCCTACGTATCCCTTACAAAAAAGTATTATAATATTACCGTAGTGTTTGGACATGTTACCATGGTAACACTATGGGTTTTTTTTGTTTTTTTTTGGACATTTGTTCCATGGTAATGTTTTCTGAAAATTCTATCATGGTATAAACATGATTTTTGAGACATGGTAACATAGTAGTACCATGTTTTTTCTTTTTTTTTTTTTTTGGACAAATAGTACCATGATAATACCATGTTTTTTGACATAGTACCATGATAACACCATGTTTTTGGACATTGTACAACAGTAATACCTTGTTGTTTGGATCTAGTACCATGTTTTATTTTGGAAATCCTATCATAGTATTACCATGATTTTTCTGATAAGGTACTATGGTAATTTTATTTGAATTTTTTCGGGAATAGTGCCAAGGTAATATCATGCTTTTGGACATAGTACATTTATAATACCATGATTCTGGACAGGGCAACATGCTAATATGTTTTTAGACATCCTGTCATGGCATTACGATGATATTTGCAAGTTATCATAGTAATATAATGTTTAATAGTTTTAAATAGTAGCCTACCATAGAAATTCCATGATCTTTTGGACATGCCATCATTGAAATTCAATGTTTTTGATACAGTGTCATATGTTTTTGTACACAACCACAATGGTAATACCGTGATATACTTTGAAGTACTTTAAAGTACCGAGAAAATACCATGGTACATGAAAAATCATACAGTAGTACCATAGTACATACATTTAAGTTCCATGGTATTATCATCTGACACAATCATTGTACTATGGTACTTCCAAGTTAATTTTTTTGCAGGACATACTAGCTAAACTGCATTTCTGAAATAGCTAACTGTGTTAAAAAGTTCAATATCCGGTGAACTGTGTGCTGTTCTCATTCTCATACTTTTCACACCACATGCTGATCCTCTAACACGCATGTGTGACTTCACAGTGAGGGAAGAATGCAAATGCTTTTCACAGCATGAGAACAGAACATCATGAGATGTTTCTGCAACAGTACGCGAAACACCAACAGCCCAGATATTCCCAAAATGAAAGCTCTCATCATATTCTAATGTTTTTCTCATCATATTCTCAAAATGAAAGCTCTCATCATATTCTAATGTTTTTAGAGCTGTCACACAAATGATGATGTGATGTTCTTTAGTGAACAATGCAGAATCTAATCAAAATGCTTCCCCACAAGGGTTTGCGTTCCTCATGGACAATTTAGAACGAAGCAGCTCTCACTTGCTCATTACCGCAGTTGTTTTCTGATGTGCATGTTGAAAAGATATAGTACCCGAAAGAGAAAATGTACAGTGACCGCTAAAGGGTCCTGAATAAGAGACAGATAGACTGATGGACAGATACTGTATCTGGACTGCAGAGTAGGCAGTTTCATAAGTGTCCTGAAATATGAATGTTTTTAGTCATCATTTATTTTAATTATTTAAATATGTTAATGTTTTTTTGTTTTTTTGTTTTTTGTTTTTTTTGCAGATAAGAGTTAATTAGACACATTTTTACAGGTATTTTTGATATAAGTATATGTACTGTATAGGCTACATGTCATAAAATCAGTGGACATGCTGTAATTACAATTTGTGCAAAATCTAATGGTGTTTTCAAGTGGACTTTTTAATAAGTTATTAATGATTCAATTCATATCAAACTTTACTGGCAACAGAAATTTAAGTGTACACTGCCAATGCATTATTAGACACAATACATACAGATATAAAATGTATTAAATGCTGAAGTTTAATTTGCTGAAGTTTAAAATCTCAAAACTATTATTTTCTCTGGCTGCCGTTCAGTCTCTACAAGTTTACCTGACTGCAACTTGCTGAATGGCCAGGTCTATCTCAGTCTCTGCTGCGCATATGCTGGGTCTCACTCGGGCGGATTTGCTTTTGAAACCGTTTCAGATGAAAATGAACAAGTGTTTTCGCACGATGCAAAGAGATCTCACGCACGCCTTGCTCACCGCTTGTGGGTGAAGTCTCCATTATCCATACAGTTATGCCTGGGACACGAGTCGCGCTAATGAATAAGCGCACACTGCTTCACACAAACAGTTTTTGTGGTAGGATGTGCAGTCGAGTCGAGTGTGTACCTCCTAAAAAAATTATATATGCCAATTTTAGCTATAGAAAGTGGGGAAAAACATTAGTGAAGTTTTTCCCCAATGTACAAATGTGCCTGGGTTTGTTCCTGGTAGGCAGATGCCCTAACCCCGCCCCCACCCTGATCAGAGCCTGTAAGGCTGAATAGCCTGCCAGGAACAACTCGGGACACCTTTCTCCAATCGCTCGAAATTTCAGGAAGTTAAAAAAAAAACAGATAATGCATTAATTGCGTTCATTTTTTTACGCGTTAAACAAAAAATAATAATTGCAGAAATTAACTAAATTTCCCAGCCCTAACAATAAACAATATCTTACCATGTTTTTTCAAAATGTTTTTTTTTTTTAGGATGCAACCATGATGGCAATCAGTGTCAGAAATTCACTTTTATATTATGGGGCAATTTTTGCCACGATGGATTAAATTTTTGGGGCACTTTTTACCTTTATGAGAAAATTTTAAAACCATTTAAAACATGCAACTGTGTTTCATCCATTTATGTCAAATGCTTTATTAAGAACTGATTTAAGAATTTCTTACCTCTTACCATAAGAATTAAATCAACTTCTATTCATATTTTATGCCATAATAAGTGTAACTAGGACTATATTAGGAAGTATATCAGATGTTACAAATAAAACACAGAATAATTCATTACAATGGCATTCCCCCCGACCCTGATGGCAATACCATGGTATTCTTTAAATACCATGCTTTGGAGTACCATGTAACAACCATTGCATTTGAAAATAGTAATCATACAGTACAATGATGAATATCAGAGTATCATGGTATTACTAACTGATACCATCACTGTACCATACTGTACCAACTGTACACAGTTATTTTTTGTAAGAGCTTGCTGTTTACAAAGTATATAATCTTGTTTGCTTGGTCTGATAGAAGTCAACTATGACTGGTATGTCATTTTCCTCTATCTGTGTCACGTCAGCATCCACTCTACTTAATAGATATCTACTGCTCCTTCCTCTGAAAAAAAAAAAACATTAACACAGAAAATAACTATATTCAAAGTAGAATGTTTTTAAAGCCAAATGTATTGTCAATTTTTTTTCTGTAGTAATCCAAAGCATGCCACAGGTGTTGTAAACAACTCTGAATATTCCTTTATAGAAAACATGGAAACACTACAATAAGGTTCCATTTGTTAACATGAGTTAACTACATTAGTAAACATGAACTAACAATGAACAATAATTTTACAGCATTTATTAATATTGGTTAATGTTAATTTCAACACATACTAATACATTTTAAAGCAATGAACTAACATGAACTAAAAAAGGAACAATTGTATTTTGTAAACTAACATTAACAAAGATTAGCCTAATAAATGCTGTAAAATATATTTTGTCCACTGTTAGGTCATGAAACCTAATGCATTTACACAAAGTAAGATCTAATGATATTTTAGGACTATGCAATTTTGTAATAATCTGACACTTTAAGTTTGCCCTGTAAAGTTTAAACTGTAAACACTGGTTGTAAACTCTGCTGGTGGCATACAGTATGTGTGAAGTGGTGACTCCAGAATATAAAGCATCTGCTGAACATCTGAGCTGGACCATTATTTCCACTTTACTGGGGCATTAAACAGCTCCTCAGTGCAGGATTTAATTATAAAGAGATGTTTGAAGAACCTCTGAGCTCTCAGAACATACCGGTCTCTGGTTTAGAGTACTCCAGACACAAGATCTCAGAGTCATGGGCCTGAACATCCAGAATATCTTCCATGCTCTCCAAATCGTGGATTCTAGAATCAAATAAACAGCAGTTTAGTGAGGGGCTTTTTTTATAAATTCACACTTTGTAGCACTTTCTCTGTAGTCAGACAAACTTAAAAATCTATGAATGTCTTTGCATTATATAAGAAAATATCAAACCAAGTCCATGTTAGTATAACATGTCAATAGTTAATGTGATAAACTCAACCTGTGGTCACTCTGCTAGGACACCTGTGTGAACTCAAGAGGAACGGACTTACATACTTTAAATAAAAATCACTTTGACACCACTTGCTTACAATTCATAGCAAGGATGGCTCAGAAAAGTGAAGCTAGTTCTAAAAAAAAGCTCTAGCATCATTTGTTTGCAGGTGACTTGTGGTTAGATATTTTCTTATCATATGCAATGGAATTTATGCATTTTTAAATTTGATTTTTAAGTGTCAGCTTTAAAGAGTATAATGCACATAACAATTGCATTGTTTTAATGCTTTATACTCTTATAACCCTCCTATTGACTTTTTAATTTTTTAATTTTTCCTATTTTTAATTTTAAATACAGCAGTTTTTGGTACTGGAATCAAACTTTATGACTTTGTCAAGACTATCAAAACAAACAAAATAAAAAAAGAAAAATTATTGTTTGCATTTAATTGTTTTTAAAAGTATAGTAACATGATTTTATATGATAGGGTATAATGGGGCTAAAGGTCCCCAATGGTAAAATATCTATTGATTATAGAACTATTACGGCATCTTCATAAACCCCTGTAAAACTGCAAAAAATGGTTTGACATTAGTGGGAGGGAATGGATTTGTTGCAATGGACGTGCAAAGTGTGCCAATTGCGACTGCTAGAAAACGCAATAGAGATTAATTTATGAAACAGACAAGTATTAAAATTGTAACTCTAAAATGTACACTGTTGTTTTTATACAAGCAGAATAAATTAGACATTGTTGTAATATAGTTAAGATATTCTAAAATGCCAAAATTGATTGAAATAAATGTCAATTGAGACACCCTTGGCCAATGTTTGCCAAGTTTTTAAACCTTTTTTTATTTTAAGAAATTACTACTCTAAAATAGTTACTCTATTAATATTCAGGAGATAAAATCATTTTAAACATTGGGATCACAATAAAACAGATTTTTGTTAGGTGGGGTTTTTAGTACAGTCTGAGGGTAATGCAATGTTATTGTTTCAAGTACCATGGTATTACCATCTGATACCATCACTGTACCAGAGAACCACCACAGTACTTTTTTGTGAAACCAGTTAAACTGCATTTCTGAAATAGCTACTGCTTTAAAGAATTTATGCATTTTGAACGGTTTTCAATACGGGTCAAAAATGACCAGAAGGACAAAAGGATGGTGCAGCTTAAGACAATAGGAGGGTTAAAGGTATAACATGAAGAGGTATATAAAGTAAATACGCTTTATAATACATTATAACTGTAGTTACAATAATACACAAGAAAATTATTATAATGTATAATACAATATATGCATTATATATAAAGGCTTTATAGAAAGTGTTATCTAACATTTTTGTTAAGTTTGTCCTTTAGTGAGGACTCTTGTTTTGAAAGTGTTTTGTAATCAAATTTGTAAAATTGCAACTAAACGGCAGTGAATGAGTCTATTTAAGGCTTGGCCAGTTGGACAATGTAGCCCCTTTTTTTTTTTTATTGTTGGTATGCAATAATATTCTTTACCCCAGTGTACCTACATACCCATGTGATTTCATTCCTCACAGGGAACCAAGTGCATCACAAACACATTTTCCTTTTCAGTTAAACCTCTGAGGATCAATTTACTCAAATCAATTAGTGTAGAAGTGTTAAGCAGTGGGGCCAGACCTCAGTGTGCCGTTGCGGTCCCCTGATGCCAGGTGCAGCCCGTCTGGACTCACACACATGGTCCTAATGCCCGTGCGGTTCTCAGAGGTCTGCGGGTCAGCCTTCTCTGAGCTACTGGAGATGGTGCAGTCTGTGTCTAGCAAGGTGGAGATGTTGTTGTCCATATAAATGACCTTCTGAAGGTCCTGTGGCGAGAAGAATCAAAAACATAAACTGTCTGTGATTTGTTCAATTGAGTGTATAGCTACTGAAAACATCAAAGGAAGTTGAATGGTTTAAGGAAGAAGTTGGAGTTGATGGCAAGGGTTATGTCCAGTTTATATTTCACAAGAAAATCAAAAGGAATCAATAGTAAATTATATTTTGCTTAAAGAAAATGAAGCCTATTTTTTAGGACCATTAAGATTTTTTGCATTGTAATATTATTTGCATGACAATTAAAGCACACTTTCCCCTGCCAAATTCTCATTACTGTGACCATAATGTAAAAAAATAAATAAAATAATAATGTGGAAAAAAATATCGAAATTGTAAAGCATAAATAAATGTTAAATATAAATATGTATATTAATACTATTTTATATTTATAATATTCTATTGATAATATTATGTTAAATATTAATATTTAGATTTTATTTTAAAACAAAATCAAAAGAAATCAATAGTAAATAATGTTTTGCTTAAAGAAAATTAAACTTGTTTTTATGACCAGGATTTTTTGCATTGTGCTACCATTTGCATAATTAAGCACATTTCCCCCGCCAAATTCTCATAACTGTTACCACAAATATTTATATAAATACTATTTTATATTTATACATTTCTTTGATTAATTTTATGTTAAATATGAATATTTAGACATTATGTATTTATATTAAATACATTATTTATATATACAGTTGAAGTCAGAAGTTTATATACACTTATGTTGAAGTCATTAAAACTCATTTTTTAACCACTCCACAGATTTAATATTAACAAACTATAGTTTTGGCAAGTCATTTTGGACATCTACTTTGTGCATGACATGAGTAATTTTTCCAACAACTGTTTATAGACAGATTGTTTCACTTTTAATTGACTATATCATAATTCCAGTGGGTCAGAAGTTTACATACACTAAGTTAACTGTGCATTTAGGCAGCTTGGAAAATTCCAGAAAATGATGTCAAGTCTTTAGACAATTAGCTTCTGATAGGAGGTGTACTGAACTGGAGGTGTACCTGTGGATGTATTTTAAGGCCTACATTCAAACTCAGTGCCTCTTTGCTTGACATCATGGGAAAATCAAAAGAAATCAGCCAAGACCTCACAAGACCTCAGTCTGGTTCATCCTTGGGAGCAATTTCCAAACACCTGAAGTTACAACGTTCATCTGTACAAACAATAGTACGCAAGTATCAACACCATGGAACCACGCAGCTATCATACCGCTCAGAAAGGAGACGCATTCTGTCTCCTAGAGATGAATGTAGTTTGGTGCGAAAAGTGCAAATCAATCCCAGAACAACAGCAAAGGACCTTGTGAAGCTGCTGGAGGAAACAGGTAGACAAGTATCTATATCCACAGTAAAACGAGTCCTATATCGAAATAACCTGAAAGGCTGCTCAGCAAGGAAGAAGCCACTGCTCCAAAACCGCCATAAAAAAGCCAGACTACAGTTTGCAAGTGCACATGGGGACAAAGATCTTACTTTTTCGAGAAATGTCCTCTGGTCTAATGAAACAAAAATTTAATTTTTTGACCATAATAACCATCGTTATGTTTGGAGGAAAAAGGGCGAGGCTTGCAAGCTGAAGAACACCATCCCAACTGTGAAGCATGGGGATGGCAGCATCATGTTATGGGGGTACTTTGCTGCAGGAGGGACTGGTGCACTTCACAAAATAGATGGCATGAGGAAGGAAAATTATGTGGATATATTGAAGCAACATCTCAAGACATCAGCCATGAAGTTAAAGCTTGGTCACAAATGGGTCTTCCAAAAGGACAATGACCACAAGCATACCTCCAAAGTTGTGGCAAAATGGCTTAAGGACAACAAAGTCAAGGTATTGGAGTGGCCATCACAAAGCCCTGACCTCAGTCCGATAGAACATTTGTGGGCAGAACTGAAAAAGCGTGTGCGAGCAAGGAGGCCTACAAACCTGACTCAGTTACATCAGTTCTGTCTGGAGGAATGGGCCAAAATTCCAGCAACTTATTATGAGAAGCTTGTGGAAGGCTACACAAAATGTTTTACTCAAGTTAAACAATTTAAAGGCAATGCTACCAAATACTAACAAAGTGTATGTAAACTTCTGACCCACTGGGAATGTGATGAAAGAAATAAAAGCTGATATAAATCGTTCTCTCTACTATTATTCTGACATTTCACATTCTTAAAATAAAGTAGTGATCCTAACTGACCTAAGACAGGGAATTTTTTCTACGACTCAATGTCAGGAATTGTGGAAAACTGAGTTTAAATGTATTTAGCTAAGGTGTATGTAAACTTCTGACTTCAACTGTATATAAATTAAGGTAATATTTGTTGGACTATCGTTAATTTACACTGATTTTAATAAAAATTGTTTTACTTTTTTTTTTACTATAATACAGTTAAAAATGTATGCATTACAATAATGAGAGTCGTATAAGAATCAACACTGAGAATTGAGAACAATATGAATTACAAATTAAACTGTCAGAAAATATTAATGGTTATATAGGTTTATTTTCATTATGCAATTTTTTTTTAATCTTTATTGTTTTTATTTTAAGGTATAATATGACCTGGACATGGATTCACCCAAGTATGATGTTTGCTTTTTGTAAAAATATATAAATAAATGAAAATAAAAAATGTATAAAAAAATGTAAATAAATACAAAAAATCTTTTGGCATGACAAGGCAAGTTACTTTTGTAAAATAGTGCTGAACTTGATAAGACAGAAGATTAGATTTGTGAACTCTAAACAACTGAGGTCATGTGACGCACATTGCTGATTACATTTCGGCTGAGTGTAGTGTTCTGAGCATCTGTGTTCCATAAGCGGATAGTGTTGTCAGATGAACAGCTGAGGAAACATCCTGGAGACAAACGGGGCTGTTCACCATCCCTCGACTCTGGGTACACCTGCAGGACAAAGGAAGATTAAATAATTAAATCCCACAATACAATACAGCATCACATCACAAACACAAATATAGGTGTATTTACTAACTCATTTTTCATCATCTATGAGGTCATCGTTAAAAAAGCGAGGTCACTAATATCTAAAAGCACTGGGCATTAATCACCCATCCTACACAGGCATAAATGTGACACAATATTAACATGAATATTGACAGTTTTCTTTACAAAACAGTCTGAGGGTAATGCAATGGTATTGTTTCAAGTACCATGGTATTACCATCTGATACCATCACTGTACCAGAGAACCACCACAGTACTTTTTTGTGAAACCAGTTAAACTGCATTTCTGAAATAGCTACTGCTTTAAAAAGTTAATCAATTACCAAACAATGAAGAAAAACAAAATTTAGGAGGCATTTCTGACACCAATACCTTGCTAATATAAAGCTAGTAGATCCTTGAGACCCCGTTTCCACCTGATATTAAGATGTGCTTTTGGTGATCGGATCACATGTGGTCAGCGCTGTGTGTTTTATGTTGTTTCCGTTTCTTTATACCATTTAAAGTTTACAGTGACTGCTCAGCCGTTTTCCGCCACCTCCTTTCCCTCATGCAGAGACTTTACCTGTTACATTGGTACTGAAACCCGGTATGGAGGAGGGATGCGCTGTTGGAGAGCCCTCTTCACTGATGGAGGGTCACGACGGCGAGGAGGTATGGTCCGGTGGTACTGGGGCAGTTCGCCAGAAGGTGGAGGAGCCCGCTGCCGTCCGCCAGGAGACGGAGGAGCCGCTGCTGGCCATCATAGAGCAGAGGAGCCGCTGCCGTCTGCCAAGAGGCAGAGGAGCCGCTGACATTTGCTGGGAGGCGTAGGAGCCCGGCGTCGTGGAGGACTGCTGCACAGCTGGCTGAGGACTATTCGACAGTGTGTTCGGGACCGGCGAGACAGTTTTTTTTTCTCTCTCTCTCTCCTCTCTCTGTCTCTCCTGCTCGCACTTTCCCTCTCCACTCCCCCTCCCCTCGTCTCTCTCACAGATTCTCAGGAGTTGGGGAGGATCATCGGGTAGCGGAGCGGCCAGAAGGGCAGCCAGACTACAGTTTGCAAGCTTGCATACCTCCAGAGATGGTGAGGGGGAGTAAGCCAGTCTGGATGGCACCCCTGTTATGTTTCAGTTTCTTTATACCATTAAAAGTTTACGTTGACTGCTCAGCCGGTTCCCGCCTTCTCCTTTCCCTTAAGCAGAGACTTTACCTGTTACAAGGTCTAAACGGGGTCTAAAACATTTTGTGATTGGATCACAAAAACCACATACATGGTCAAAAATGCATCTAAACGCATCACATTTGATGTGTAAACGCTAATCCGTCCTGTAAGTGTCCCGGCATCAGCGAAGCACCACCCCTCACCTGTCAATCAACCACTGCGCTAAAACAAGAGTTTAAACTTTGTCAGATATGAGCAGTTTTAAAAGGAATAACAGTCCGATCGATAAAAAATGAGAATACACACACACAAGCATGAGAACTTCACAGATCTTCTTCAGTGTGTCTGAAATCAACACGCAGTGACACTGATGAGAAGCAGGAACATCTGCAGCACAGTTTAATACAGGTAATCCACTAAAACAACAGACAATTCTGCTCGAAATTTTGATTTTGTTATCAGATGCATCAGGGAGAAATAGCGTGCCATTTTTTCACACTTTCTTTGTCTTTTCTGTCTTTGTTGTGCTTTAATGTCACGCAGGAACACACTGACATAGTGACTGCTGTATGTTGTCATGAAACAGAGTCCCTCCCCTCCAAATCCGATCACAAGTGATCACAGAAGACGCATTTAAACGACCAGGTGTAAACAGCGATGTGTCTTATCTGACCACATGTGATCGGATCACCCAAGACGCATCATAATACCAGGTGGAAACAGGGTCTGAGATTCCTTCTCAAGTCAACATGAAACAGCATCCAAAATCCATTGATGTGACATATTTTAAATGAATACAGGATATTCAATGAGACAATAGTTATTACACTAAGAGAACGTTACAAAGACAAACATTTTCTTTTTGGAGCAGCCAGTAAAGACACTGTAAATCATTCTTAATAATACCAGGAAAGCACATTAAGACAGTAAATAATGTGAATTTTAATTTCATGTTGACTTTAATATTTGCGTTAAATGTTTGTCAAAACCTCTTGATTCTCACCTCTACACTCCACACACAGGATGAATGGTAGAGAGCGGAGTAAACCTTCCCCACTTTACGAAGATCACGGACGTCCCACACGTACAGACTGTGGTCGTTATACACACAGGACAGCCAGCGGTTCGCAGGGTCGTAGGACACAGCTACTGCATCAGGATAGCGCACATTTTCCTTGTATGCAAAGAGGTGACTGTGAAGAGAGACATCTTGATGGATTGGCAGTAAAGACAGCTGGTCTGTGGGGTCACAAAAGGTCACCCGAAAGTGTCATACGAGAATGTTCAAGCAGAACTCGCACTTAAACGACTGCTGTTTACTGAAAATTATTCAGCCTAATCTCATGAAGATTGCATGACCGTGTCCAGCATGGCAAGCCAAACACAAGTGAAATGGTGTAGTAATCAGACAAGATTTTACGTTTTTTTTTTCTTTTATTAGATGGTGGTTTTAATGAGCAAAACGTACCTCGCTAACCTAAAACTTGAACCTAAACCTAACCAATAGACCCCAAAAGGCAAATGAGAGGTGAACAAAACAGACATCCTTACCCTAAACCAACACCTAAACCTAATCGATAGTGTCCTAAAAGCAAATGCGACATGAAAATCAAATTTTCTGAAGCAACCACGTCATTTTGTGTTGCTTCTTTGATGCTTTCGTCTCATGTGTCAGTTTGCGTGTTTTGTTGGGCAATCCAAGTCCAAAGTCCAACACTTTATCAGGTGCGCTACCGTGCAAGTTAATCATGTTAGAATAATTGTTTAAATGTAGGTGGATCTGTAATACAAGCATTAAAATGAGTCATTGTTTAAATGATGTGTTAGAGTGAAAGTGTTTCGATATCATAACATAGCAGTGTGTGAGTAACAGTGCGAAAAATGTAACATTTATAAAGTCATAATTAGCCATCGTACTCATGATTGGTGTGAAAGTAAATAAAACGCACAGTTGTTGTAGCGCATCTAGCATTAATTTCACCAGGAAACTGCGGCAAAACGTAGAATGTGGCACGTTAAAGTCAGTTTGCAAAAATGTAGTTATAGTAACGCTCATTCTATGAGACTAGGTTGCAATTATAATGAGACAGACAGGATGACAGAAATGTGTAAATTCTGTGCCACTATCGTCACCAAACAGAACTGCAAAAATAATCACTGTTTGAACTGTAGCTTTTTTGCAGTCAACTGAAATGCATCATTCACTAGTCAAAACTACAGTGTAAAGAATGTAAGTATCAGCTCAAAATCTCTCTCAAAATCAGTCTCACTGAATATAATATATAATAGAGGTCAAGAGTTTCATCTGAGCCTTCCAGCAGAGTCTTTGCATATTTATGGGTGGTAGACTAAGAGGTCTTGCGTGTTTCTGACAATTTGGAGGGAAAGCAGAGAATGCTAAACAGATGTCACAGGCTAAGCTTCTTCATCTATACTACATGAATCCAGGCTGAATCTTCAAACAGACAAAGATTTCAGGATCACTTCAGGGTATTTGCAAATGTATGATGTTAGACACAAGACAGCAGCTCATCCAGTAGAAAAATCTCTAGATATTTCTGGGTCAAAACATTTATCCTGCTGAGCTGACTTTCGAAAACTGTTGCACTGTTACAGCTCTGATTTTAAACAGAGTTTACAGTACAATGCAAGTAAAGTTCTCAAATACATTTACAGGTCATTGACATGATAAGTTTTTTTTTTTGTTTGTTTTTTTCAGATCTATTAAAAATTATATAAAAAATGCAATTACAAAAAAGTTACTTGAATCCATCTCTACTATGATTCACAGTAACTCAAGTCAAATCATTTTTATTTGTATAGCACTTTTCACAACAAATATCATTTTAAAGCAGAAAAAATTATTCATTACAATAATGAAACTCTTATAAGAATCACCATTGAGAATTATTTACAAAATATTTTCAATTTCCGAGTTCAAAGTTGTTTTGATTTTTTTTTTTTCTGGGGCTTTAAATCAAAAATGTGGTGTAAGTTCATGTAGCTATAATGTCATCCAAAAAAAATACAGAGAGGACCCCTTTAGACTCTCAAGACTGTGTGTGAATTTTGCATATTTTGTTCATGTCAAATGGAGTACCCCTAACTTATTGATATTCGTGACTTAAAATTATTTAATAAATAAATAAATAAATAATGATGTAAAGCAAGAGTCTTCAACGGGGGGGGGGTCCACGATCCTTAGGGGTTCTGCAAATTATTGTTTGATCCATCATTGGCACTTGTAATGATCACTCACATGTGAGCGACAGAGATAAGTGTAGGGCTGTCACGATTATGACATTTGCCTGACGATTAATTGTCAAACAAATAATTGCGATTATGACAATTAATTGTCTGTTTTAGGGCTATGACGATTGATTTCCTCGTTTTCACAATGAATTGTCATATAATTGTATTTTTCTTAAGGTGTGTTTTTTTTTGCAGGTGTGCTTCATACACCTTAAGAAGTCATTTTTGAAACATAAAAATCAAATACTAAAATAGGAATGTGTGATTTCCTTTTAAGGCTTTAAAAACATGAATGACATGAAAAATTATGTTTTAAATATCAAAATATTTCTAAATGCTTAAAATATTTCTCTCTTTTTGGTCAACTTTAGTTTTGGTCAATTTTAGTTTTTTGAATATTTTACATTATATATTTGTTATAATATATATATATATATATATATATAATATTTATATAATATTTTGTTATATTATGCTATAGTAAAATATTTCTGTCCTAATTTCTTCACTTTCACATGTTATTTTAATGCTCTGATTAAACCCATGAGCCCTTGTTTCTCATGAAGCAAAACCTTTGTCTCCTCTTTGACGGTTTTTTAATAATCGCGACAGGCCTAGATAAATGTTATGTGTTTTAATCCTTAGGCACCTGCATGCCAAATCTTCCTATTTCTTTTTAATCGTTGCTCATATTCGCACATCCTGTTTTATTTAGATATGAATTGATTGGAGCTAAACACTGTTAAAGTGTGACGAAATGGAGCTAGTCAGCAGAAGCGTGCAGCCCAGACAAACCATTCACCTGCCCATGCTCATTACGAGCCACTCAAAGCGCGACACACATCAGGTTCAGCGGTGCTGCAGTGGACGGTCGTGTGAGTAACATGTCTGCTTTGTTGTTCGCGCTGTGCGGATGAGCAGATGACAGCCTACAATTTATTTTTATTATTAGTTGTGTTTTACTTTCAGAACAATAGCCTACTTGCCTGGTGTAAATAAATAGTTACCACTGAGATTATCAAGCTGGCATACACGGTTCTTAACCTTCCACACACACACACACACACACACACACACACACACACACTGTCAAAACAACATAATTAAAGGTGCACTCAGTCATTGCAAAGTTTTACTCCTAATGAAATTTAATTTTAAAATATATGTATAAAATTGATCACTCACATGAGATGAAGACTCCATATTAGTAACCTTATAAAAAAAATAAAATAAAAAAATTCTGCATGCACAGGGTCTGTCTGTCTATCTATCTATCTATCTGTCTGTGTCTATCTGTCTGGCAGTCTGTCTGTCTGTCTGTCTATCTATCTGTCATCATAAAGTATGTACATACAATAATATGGTAGCCTACCATACACGTTTTTATAGGCATAAAACACAACACTCAATTTAACACAATATGTAACAGGGGTCCCGGCTCCATCTCTCTACCCACCAGGGGGTCCTTGGTCCGAAAATTGTTGAAGACCCCTGATGCAAAATGTACATTTACATGTATTCAAGGTGCAAGGAAAGTATTTTAAAACCTTTTACTTGATGGTATTCCACTTGACATTTTTAAAATGTCTAAATCTTTTTTGGTACAAAATTCTATAATTATTTTTCAAAAACGTATGAAACCAACATAGGCACAGAATTTGATTTTTACGAACTTGACAAGTTTTTTAAGCTAGATTTTTAAAAGATTTCTAATTTATCACATCAGATAACCTTATTTGTCAATGACCTTTACATTAATTTTATCAACAGCAATTTACACTGCATTCAAGGCATACAATTTTTAATCAGCATGAGTGTTCCCTATTAACTGAACCCATGACCATGGCCTTACTAGCACCATGCTCTTCCAGTTGATAAAATAAGTTGTACTTTTAACCAAAGAAGTACATCTAATAACAAAACATTAATTTTCTCATTTATCTCATCTATTGTATCATCTTTTCCTTTGTGGTCAGATGCAAGTTTCTTGCACTAAAAACAGCTTTAATGTAGTTTTACAATTTTCACCTACCCTCTGACCTTTCGTATTAAACAGGCTGTTTTTGCTACTGTACTGTACCTTTAAGATTTCTTTAAGTAAATGTTGTCTGTTATGATAGGCTAACCTCTGTATACCGTAACACACCTGGCTTCATCTTACCTGGCCTCAGTAACAGTAGCGATGTCTGTGCCCAGACAGTGAGGGTGAGGCAGCGTGCAGATGAAGTGCAGATCGATAGGACTGAACGCTCTCACGGTACCATCAGCACAACCACAGAAGATCAGATCCTCAGTGACTGACAGAGACGTGGCCATGCTAGTCTAAAAGAGAGAGAGAGAAATGGAGTTGGAAATAAACAACAAATTAACAAGAAAATCCTGAGATTTTGGAGTGATATCTGAGGAAAGTCAATATTACAAAAGACGTTGGATGAATTTTAACAACAGACAAAATGAGAGCTATGTCTGTGAGATATACCGTCTCATGAAATTCCTCTGACAATGTTATGAAAATATATATGCAGCCTGTAAATAACAGCTGATGAGATTGAACCAAAAGTAAGGCAGCATTGAAGCAATATACTGTATATCTGTTTGTGTGTAAGAGAGAATACATGGGTTATCCATGTGATTTTTCATTTAAACGCATTAGATGAGATATCTTATGTCTCTTTCACAAATATCTAATTTAATTTCGAGAGGTTAGGTACAAACAGGGAGATATTTAGCTATGTAAATAATCTATATGTTGAAAGAACAAGGTACATTTTTGGATAAATCACATTGTGTATTGACCCACAGTATTCTTGAAGTTGATAAACTGTTAGACAGAGATGCTTTTGTGCCCCCGTCTCATTCTCTCTGTATCCCTTTCTTTCTGGCACTCTTCCTCTGTACGTTTTCTCAGTGCAGTGGGTATAGGGCCCACCACAAAAGCAGAATTGTGCAAGCGCCCTCCGCTCTGACCATGACCCACTTTGGCAGTTTGTGAGAAGGAGCCAGATCAATATCTTTGAATCATGTGCTTCAAGGATTAGTTCACCCAAAAGTGAAAATTCTCTCACCGTTTACTCACCCTCATGCCATCCCAGATGTGAATGACTTTCATTCTTCTGCAGAACACAAATTAAGATTTTTAGAAGAATATCTCAGCTCTGTTGGTCCATACAATGCAAGTGAATGGTGACCAAAACGTTGAAGCTCCAAAAAGCATATAAATGCAGCATTAAAGTAACCCATGCGACTCCAGTGGTTTAATTCATGTCTTCTGAGGTGATCCAATCGGATTGTGAGAACAGACCAAAATATAACTCTTTTATCACTATAAACCTTAAAATCAGCAGTCTCCTTGAAGATCACGATTTTAAACTCGATTACACTTCCTATAGTGCCATCTAGCGCTCTGCACATGTGTCAAGCAATAGGAAGTGTAATCGAGCTTGAAATCATGATCTCCACGGAGACTACTGATTTTGAGATTTATAGTGAAAAAATTACATTTTGGTCTGTTCTCACCCAAAACCGATCAGATCGCTTCTGAAGACATGGATTTATCCTCTGGAGTCATATGGATTTCTTTTATCTGCCTTTATGTTTTTTGGAGCTTCAAAGTTTTGGTCACCATCCACTTGTATAGTATGGACCTACAGAGCAGATATATTCTCCTATAAATCTTCATTTGTGTTCTGCAGAAGAAAGAAAGTCATAAACATCTGGGATGGCGTGAGGGTGAGTAAATGATGAGAGAATTTACATTTTTGGGTGAACTTTTCCTTTCAGGTTCACAACACGATTGCGAAGATTTAACTGTCTTCTGATAAGACAAGAACCCTCCACATTCCAGAAATTCAGTTGTGTCCTCCTTACAGAGATACAGTAGATCTTTATTCAATAAATGTTACTACTTTTCTAATATTTTCCCCTCTGAAGACATGAAAAATAATGTAATATGTAACAAAAATGAAATAAAGCACTGGTGAATGAGTATATTGTGTGGTTTAAATTAGGACTTGTGGCGGACCGATATGGGTTTTCAATAACCGATGCACATATCTAGACAGCAGGGTGGCCTATATAATGGCAATATATGAATATAATACAAATATTATGTCACATTACAATTACAATTATATGACCAAAAAAAAAAAAAAATGTACACTATATGAACTAAAAATTCACACAAATATTTGAAAACAGAAAATGGATATTATCCATTTATGTTTTTTTTTTTTTTTTTTTTTTTTTAGCCAACACTTCAGCCAAGCAGGCTTGATGATCAACTAATGCCGTTGCACTCAAAATGGCCAAATATCAGTCAAATAATCGGCTTGGCCAATAAATATCGGTCTGTCACTAGGATGTAAGGACTTTAATGTGTGTATTAGACATAAGGCAGATGTAAATGTGCAAGTGCCATAAGTAATATGAAATTCTTTCTGATATTAGAGTGAAAACTATTACAGTATAAATCTAAGTGATGTCACTACAGTGAGGTGGGTCAAACAGATGAGAATGGTGAATGATCATTCAATGCGTTTTACAATGAGGCATGAAAGCCGCAGCCCAGATATGAGACTTACTGCGAAACTGTCATTTCTCTGTGCAGTGTAAGAGGAGAGGCAGAACAGACTAATATTAGACAACAACAGCAGCATTGATATTAATTAGCACAGACACACATTCCACACTTGTTTTACACAACAGACAGTTTAGAAACACCCTAGGAGCAGAAGGGCTTTGATATCAGCAAAAAAACAAAAAAAAAAAAAAAAAAGAGAGAGAGAGAGAGGAAAAAAACACCAACAAAGTTCAATTGCAAATAATGAGCTTGAATTATGTCGCTGCTCATGTGTTTCAAACTTCTTTTTGGCTCTGAGCAAAGAATGAAGAAGCACTTCGCCAGGGCCTTAAGTTTCACAAACAGTAAACAAATATCCTGTCTGGTTCTTGCGTGCCACGTGACCAAATGTCATGACATCGTGTCGTAAGAATCAATTCGTTTTTATTTTAATTGACATAGCTGCCATATAAAATTTCAGTGTTGCTTATGGACTTTATTAATGATTTGATTTAATATGATTTTAGAGGGAATAAATTAATGGTCTATCCATCATACAAAAATTTAGTATGACTTCAGAAGTCTTGGAATATGATGCACGAGTCACATGGACTACTTTTATGATACTTTTGGGTGCTTACAGTAATTAAATTCTGATGTGAGTCAGTATGCACTTCCATTGTACTGAATTCAGCCAACGGGACATTTGTTAAATTATTTGTTTTGCAGAAGAGAGAAAGTCATGTGAGTTTGGAACGACATTAGGGCAAGTACATTTTTGGGTGAACTATTCGTTTAAAAAGAACAGAAAAATGTATCACTCCGCTTGTCTGTGTTTAAGAATTCCAATTCTACAGTTGGCGATACTGTAATCAAGCTATATAAATGACGCTTTTCCTTCCAGACCCCTACTGTTAAACTCTATTACACCTGCATGCATATTTATGACTTGTGAATTCTAAACAGACCAATCAGCATCCTAGTCACTCACCCTAAGCTCCACCCACTTGTCCAGCATTCTTTTGTTGTTGAATTCACAGAGCAGCCCAGAGGAAGTGATGCAGAATGTGCTGCTCAACTTCCGGCCCTTTCCACAGGCCACATCGCTGAAGAAGTTATTCCGCAGCTCTCCGAGAAGACCAGAGCGGCCCAGTAATGGGACTGTGGCGTTCACCTGAGAGATGGATGAGACATTCATCTAGGACCAGGATCATCTTTAGTACAGTGTTGACAAACTGCAAGTTTATGTAGTGTTAGACATTTTGAGCTGAAGCCTTTGCTGTCTGTGGTAACAACTAATTGAGAGCTAGAGACAAAGTGTTGGCCAGAGAGATCTAATCTGAACTATATTTGGTGGAGATAAGAGGGTTGGCTGCAGTCTTCCACGTCTGCATCGTGTACCTTGGAAGACTTAGTGTGGTCAAGATACCAGAACTTCACATGTCTGTTTCCTGCTGTAACAAAATAAGAGCTGTCATCCGAGAAAGACACAGCTGTCACTTTACTGGACACTTTGTTGGCGGCAACCACTACGTTTTTCTGAAAAAAAAAAACATTAAAATTAGGTGACAAAGCAATTATTTTTTCAAATCTTCTATTACTTTTACTCTGATTCATGTGTCTGTGTGTTACAGTCTTGATTTAGGATTTTTGTCTGTCAAAGTGCAAATACCAAGATGGAAAATTTGACTTTTATATCTTTGATATTTGACTTTTGACAGTTTAACTTGTTTAATTGACTGTTTTCCCTGGCAACCAGTTTTCTAACATAGCAGTGCTAGTTTTATGTCTCCCGTATCACTAAGTATTCTCTTTCTTCTCACATAATAACAAAAAAAAAAAGCAGCTATGTTGAGTGTTTTATGGCTGTACAGATATTGCTAGTCACCTTCCAGGCCCAGACGTTGACAATCATGTCATGCTGGTAACCCACGCTGACGATATATTTGCTGTTGGGGGAGAAAGCCACACAGGACACGCCGTACTTGTGTTCCTGCAACTCCGCCACCTGTGTCCTCTCTGCCACATCCCAGACACGCACCGCTGGCATATGACCACTCTATAGAGATTAAGTATAGAGATTTTTAGGGTTCACACTCACCTTTTGACCAATATATTTTCATGATCTTGTAAAAATGGATTTACAAACATCTTTTTGAGAACGATTTACTAATGAATCACTCCAGGGCTAAACAATAATGATGGCCCGCTGGCTCTGGGTTAGTGTCAGAGTCAGATAGTTTCAGGCCAGTTGACTGTACTGTACTGTCACCAAAGTTTTCTGTGAATGTATTGGTGTTGCAAATGTAGTCGATTTAAACCTGTTAGGATAAGATTTGTTAAGAAAAACATGGTTCGCTATCATATTCCAGCAGAAGTGTATTTATGAGTTCATACATTTTGGCTATACATTTTTCAGCTTTATTCCTAATTATAGAAGAAAAAATTACTAGGATGTAGTATTTTAATTAGAAATAAAATTATAAATGAAATTAAAATGTAAAAAATCCAAAGAATTTTTTTTTTTTTTTTTTTTTGCTTTTTTGTAGTGAGGCCAGTGAAAATGTTGGCAAGTAAAAATATGAACTACTGGCCTGACTGGGTCAGCAGAAAAAAAAAATCTAGCAAATTTTATTTATAATATTATATATAATAAATAATATATAGCTGGTAAAATATTTCAGAGCACAGGGTTACTAAAAAAATGTACAGGTGCATCTCAATAAATTAGAATGTCGTGGAAAAGTTCATTTATTTCAGTAATTCAACTCAAATTGTGAAACTCGTGTATTAAATAAATTCAGTGCACACAGACTGAAGTAGTTTAAGTCTTTGGTTCTTTTAATTGTGATGATTTTGGCTCACATTTAACAAAAACCCACCAATTCACCATCTCAAAAAATTAGAATATGGTGACATGCCAATCAGCTAATCAACTCAAAACACCTGCAAAGGTTTCCTGAGCCTTCAAAATGGTCTCTCAGTTTGGTTCACTAGGCTACACAATCATGGGGAAGACTGCTGATCTGACAGTTGTCCAGAAGACAATCATTGACACCCTTCACAAGGAGGGTAAGCCACAAACATTCATTGCCAAAGAAGCTGACTGTTCACAGAGTGCTGTATCCAAGCATGTAAACAGAAAGTTGAGTGGAAGGAAAAAGTGTGGAAGAAAAAGATGCACAACCAACCGAGAGAACCGCAGCCTTATGAGGATTGTCAAGCAAAATCGATTCAAGAATTTGGGTGAACTTCACAAGGAATGGACTGAGGCTGGGGTCAAGGCATCAAGAGCCACCACTCACAGACGTGTCAAGGAATTTGGCTACAGTTGTCGTATTCCTCTTGTTAAGCCACTCCTGAACCACAGACAACGTCAGAGGTGTCTTACCTGGGCTAAGGAGAAGAAGAACTGGACTGTTGCCCAGTGGTCCAAAGTCCTCCTTTCAGATGAGAGCAAGTTTTGTATTTCATTTGGAAACCAAGGTCCTAGAGTCTGGAGGAAGGGTGGAGAAGCTCATAACCCAAGTTGCTTGAAGTCCAGTGTTAAGTTTCCACAGTCTGTGATGATTTGGGGTGCAATGTCATCTGCTGGTGTTGGTCCATTGTGTTTTTTGAAAACCAAAGTCACTGCACCCGTTTACCAAGAAATTTTGGAGCACTTCATGCTTCCTTCTGGTGACCAGCTTTTTAAAGATGCTGATTTCATTTTCCAGCAGGATTTGGCACCTGCCCACACTGCCAAAAGCACTAAAAGTTGGTTAAATGACCATGGTGTTGGTGTGCTTGACTGGCCAGCAAACTCACCAGACCTGAACCCCATAGAGAATCTTTGGGGTATTGTCAAGAGGAAAATGAGAAACAAGAGATCAAAAAATGCAGATGAGCTGAAGGCCACTGTCAAAGAAACCTGGGCTTCCATACCACCTCGGCAGTGCCACAAACTGATCACCTCCATGCCACGCCGAATTGAGGCAGTAATTAAAGCAAAAGGAGCCCCTACCAAGTATTGAGTACATATACAGTAAATGAACATACTTTCCAGAAGGCCAACAATTCACTAAAAATGTTTTTTTTATTGGTCTTATGATGTATTCTAATTTTTTGAGATAGTGAATTGGTGGGTTTTTGTTAAATGTGAGCCAAAATCATCACAATTAAAAGAACCAAAGACTTAAACTACTTCAGTCTGTGTGCACTGAATTTATTTAATACACGAGTTTCACAATTTGAGTTGAATTACTGAAATAAATGAACTTTTCCACGACATTCTAATTTATTGAGATGCACCTGTATATCAATATATCACTACAAAATTTTGGTAACACTTTACAATAAGGTTCCATTCGTTAACTTTAGGTATCATGAACAAACAATGAACAATATATATATATATATATATATATATATATATATATATATATATATATATATATTAATCTTTATTAATGTTAGTTAATAAAAATAAAATTGTTTATTTTTAGTTCATGTTAGTTCATAGTGCATTAACTAATGTTAACAAGTACAACTTTTGATTTTAAAAATGTATTAGTATATGTTGAGAATAACATTAACCAAGATTAATAAATGTTGTGAAAGTATTGTTCATTCTTAGTTAATGTTAACTAATGTAGTTAACTAATGTTAACAAATGGAACCTTATTGTAAAGTGTTACCAAAATAATTTGTATTGATTTAGGAAAATTAATTTCCATGACCATTTCAAAATTCCCTGACAATGGGAACCTTGGATTTGGATGTTAGTACAGCAAACATGCCTTCAAGGTGGACCATTTGATTTTTGCCATACATGCGTGCATAACACTTTAACAACTCGTAAACGGAGAAGTCGAGACAGATCAGGTCAATTCCATATTATGCAACTCAAATCAAGTCAGATCAGGAACCCTAACAATGACTCAAGAGGATTTACAAAAAGTGATTCTGATGAATTGCACAAAACATGCTGCTTTAAAGGAATAGTTCATAAAAAAATAAAATAATAAAAAATCTGTCATTATTTATTCACCCTCATGTCCTTCCAATCCTGTATGGCTTTTTATCTCCGTTGGAACACAAAAGGAGTTATTTATGGCAGAATGTCCAAGCTGCTCTTTTCCATATAATGAAAGTGAATGGTGACCATGGCTGTTCCTGGTCTCCACTTACTTTCACTGTATGGAAAAAAAACAGCATAAACATTCTCTCCCTAACATCTCCACATAAGATAGAAAGCCATACGGGTTTGGAACAACAGGAGGGTGAATAACTAATAACAAAATTTTCATTTTTGGGTTAATTATGATTAGCATTCATAGCTGAGGGAGTTTCATAGTGAGAATGTGGAGGTCAGAGGTCAAACCGCAGTGAGCAGACACATGCAGAATCCAGACTGTTCTTGTCTATTCCTCCAGGCACACTTTCTTCTCATTTCCTCCCTACATGCTCTCTTGCTTGCCCTTTCTTGGCTCTGCCTTTCCTTTCACCTTTTTATTACAGTAGACACAGTCTGTGTGCAGGCTGGCAAGTTGCCGCCTGTTGCCATGACAGCCAGTAAGCACAAACTCACATCACTTTCACATGCTGGAGTAAGAAACTGCTCCAGAATGGAAAGGATTACTTTTGCACACACACACACATACACACACAAATCAGCTATCCACATGATTCAGTAGATTAAAGAAGCAAACACAGGATCTGTTTTTGTGTTCAGCCTTGTAAACAAAGTCCACACAGATCTGAAAACTGTCCTGAGTGGATATATCACACTACTGTTTCCATTCATAACTGCTTCCATTCAATAGTTTCACATCAATTGTGCACTTTAAAAGACAACGTGAAAGTAAAATCGATCCTTATTGTGCATGATTCCTCAAATCTAAACATTGTTTTCATATTTAGTGGTGCACTTTTACTGTGGAATTTAAAACCAGACCTGGCAGACAATAAAATGGATGAAAAATATCCCATAGACTTGCAATGAAAGAAGAACCTGAGCTATATAGGGACCAGAATATAATAAAGACTTGGGGGTGGGTTCTTTTAACTTGGACCTGACAGAAACCACCTAGTACAAACCATCCAGAACACCCTAGCAACCACACAGCAACACACTAAAAACCACTCTGAACACCTTTGCAAACATATGGCAATGCCCTGTCAACCATCCACAACACCCTAGCTAGTTTTTCCACTAGTAAACAACACTCACATTTTCTTCAGAAAATTAAGTCTTTCTTCAAAATGTATTCACTTTCTCTGCCTCCGAAACAACTATTCTTTATCTATTCATTATTTCCTACTGAATATTCGGTTTCACTTGGAAACACTTCACATTACAGAAGTTAAATGGGTTGCGAATGCTGTTTCATGTTGAATTTAAACCAAAAACAAGAATTCTTAAGCCAGATTTGTTTTCGGTTTCCTAACATCATCGTTTGCCAAAGTATGCAGTTATGGAGACCATTTTCGAAAGTCTCTGATTTCAGGGGATGAAAACGGCATTCTGGTATGGATGAGAGGAAACGTATTATCAAATCAAATCAAATCACTTTATTTTCACACAGCCATATACACAAGTGCAATGGTGTGTGAAATTCTTGGGTGCAGTTCCGATCAACATAACAGTCGTGACAGTGATGAGACATATACCAATTTACAATAACATCAAATTAACACAACACAATTAAATTGGGGGTGGGTTATATATATATATATATATGTATTAGTGTGGACGTGGGTTTATTTTTATACTCCATTTCATGTTAAAAATAAAAATTCAATCATTTATTGTTAGTTTGGACTGCTTAAAGGATTATTGGTTGCCCCCTGCCCTCCTTTCAAGAACTGTACACTTCCAGAGTGAGGAAAAGGGCTGGAAAAATCACTCTGGACCCCACTCACCCTGCCCACTACCTTTTTGAACTGTTGCCTTCTGGCCGATGCTTCAGAGCTCTGAGCACCAGAACCGCCAGGCACAGGAACAGTTTTTCCCTCAGGCTATCCATCTCATGAACAGTTAAAACTGCCCCATAGAGCAATAATTATGTGCAGTACACAGCTTAGTCTTTTTATATTATCCAACACATCCAACCTCTTCTGCCATTACATTCCCTTGCACTGTATATAACCGATTTGTATTTAGATTTGCAGTATGTATGTGTATGTATGAATGTGTGTGTCTGTGTATGTATGTGTGTGTGTTTGTGTATATATATATATATATATATATAGTCTATTGTGTATTCTATATATACTTTTTTCTTTTCAATATTTATTTAATTTTTTATTCCATTTTTAATTATTTTTTAAAAGTCTTGTTGCTGTTTTTGTATTGTTGTGTACTGAAAGCTCCTGTCACCAAGACGAATTCCTTGTATGTGTAAGCATACTTGGCAATAAAGCTCATACTGATTCTGATTTGGTTTTGTTCTGGAGTTTGTAATACTCTGTCAGTTTTTTTTTTCAAGCTGGACAAAGTACACAACTTGCATGCTTTTGTATGATTTGTATATAGCATTTTAAGTAATAAATCCCTTCCAATCCAAATGTTAGTGCAAAGGGAAGGAAATTGCAAGAAGGAAAGCAGTAATTGTCACATTTGTCAGTATTTGACTCCACTGTGACAACAGACAAATGATACTGATAGTTAGTCATTGCCTGCAGGGATTACAGAGTACTGTACACTTTAGAGGCCTGAAGGTGTAAGACAGAAAACTTTATTTTCATACACTCTGGCTACATCAGCTTTATCTAAGTGTGAGATACTGACTTCCATCTGGATTGCACCATTTTTTGAGATGTTGAAAATGGGAGTACTCACCTCACCCGTGACCACATATTTGCCATCGGGAGAGAAGGCGAGCGTAGTGATGGCTTTCCTGAGAAGGGAGAGAGTAGACGGAAGTATTTGAGGCAGTGTTGAAGTGTACACATCCTGCCAGATTGAGAGATTTCCTGTCCGTCTGGCTACATATTGCTCATCACAATTATAACAATGGCTTTCATTAAACCACATTGCAGTCAGTGGGGTACATGCTTATAAATATACATATATATATATATATATATATACTGTGGTATACATTTACATGTACAGATTATTAAAATAGACAGATGTAAAAACAAAAACAAAACAATCACCTAAAGGCAAGCAAGCAGAAAGAGTATAAGAGTGTTTAGAAATGTACTCTGGCATGCACAGTACACTAGTGCAGCCAATGAGCCATACGATGTGACATTTGTTCATGTTCATGGAGGTCTCACCTGGAGCTATTGAGAATATGATGCTGTTTGTTTTTCTTAGGGTTCAGTAGCACCACCACACACCTATAAAACGACAAAGAGAAAGATTTAAAATAAGATTAACAAGCAAATAAATAAATAAATTCAAAAATGCAATATAAAAATGCATCATATCCTTGGTTTGTTGGCTTATCGGTTGTTTGTTATAGGTTGTTTGCTTTTATAGATTTTGTGTTGTAAGAGTGCAGTACATGACAAAGACTCTGATCACAACCTCTGTGTCTTTCATCTTCAAATACGGATACAAAGAACCAAGAACAAACACAAGGCTTTTATATCCTGTAAATGGAAGCATGGGGCTCTTCTAAAGACTGAGACAATATCAGTGGGCGAAACAGCCTGCTGTATTGCAGAAAGAAAAGGAAGGTAGTGAGACAAACAGAATACAGAGGAAATACGTCAATGACCGCTGTAAAGATCCTTAGTATTTTCGGTATAAAAACCCTTCCAACAACAAAATCTATGCTAGCCTTTTTCTGCAGTAGGCTCAAAAAAAGGAACACAATGCAGATTTGCTAAATGTAAAATGCTGACACAGAGACCGATAGTGCTTAAACCATTTTTTTTAGAAAAACAAAAACATCATGCAATGCATTTCCTAAAACACCCAAAGGAGATGAGTCGTATTCTGTCTGATGATGAGTAAAGTAAGTCAATGCACTTTTTAGATATATTTTTTAAATGTGCTTTTGAAAATAAATGTCTAAAAAAAAAACTAAAAGATGATTTGAGGACATAGCGAAGTCCACCTTTCCAAGGATCAATTTAACTGGTCTTCCAGGAGCCGAGGTGCACAGTTTTTAAATCGTCTCGCTGGGGAAAAAACTGCTCAGCGCTTCTGAGTAAGAAGTCACTGGATTTACCAAAATTTGCTAAGTATGAGCATCAAATCTTAGAAACATATTCCAGAGATTTGTCTGAGTCCATACAAATCCACTTCTATTTGGAAACTCAGTTTTCAGTTTCCTAACCTCATAATTTTCCAAAGTATGCGGTACAAGAGAGCGTTTTCAAAAGTCTTTGTTTTAGTGTGGATAAAAGACGTTAAAGCGGCAAAATCAAAGCATTTTTAAATGAAAACGTATTAGTGTGGATGAAATCACAAGAAACAGAATGATTTGTCTCGTACAAATATGTATTACTTTTAGTCCCACAGAGAAAAATATATCAACCAACAAACAATGCCATAACCATTTTTCCTAAGTTTAACCCCTAATCCAAACCCCAAACCTGCTCATGAAGCCTAACCCCTCATCCAAACCCTAAACCTAACCATGATTTTAATGGGAAATTACTTGTGTACTACGGAAGAAAGAAAACATCAGGGTTTGGAACAAGACAAGGGAAGATTATTACAGGTTAATAACATACATCAGTCGTTTGAATTGTAAACAGAATAAATAACCAAATTTGTTCCCTGACATATCCTTTCTTAAATTAAATTATTGGATAGAAGGCTAGCTTAAATGTGATACCTTTATTGTATTGATTTGACATTCTGTGGCCACGTTCACACAGCAGCAGAATACGGTTGTCAGTTCTGTTTGTAGTGCTTAATACGATTACGTTCACACAAGGATGGTTATTTATGGGTGTAACAACCTCATTCTATAACCAAACTGACACCTGCAAATTTTCAGGTCTTACAACCACATTCTCGGCAAACCTGTGCTGTGTGAATGGAACTACACTGGACAACTAGTTGTTATTTACGTCATGTACAGTGAGAGACGCTGCACTGTATACGCGTGTGTTTCGTGTGTTTTATGTGGGGTTTTGTTAACTCACAGAGACGTAGAAATGAGCTGCATGTCAACCAAAGATTCAACCATTGTTTTCCACCGGCTACTCGCGGACATGAACCGCGCGACACAAAAGCTGCAATCTGCACGCAGTTAAAAAGCATTCAAAGCTGCTGTCGGTTCATTTTGATCTGATGGATGAACTTGTGCCTCGATTGGACTTATTTATTAAATAACACAGCGTCAATTGTGATAAGATATGCTGGTGTTATGGACATCGCCATCTTTTAGTCACTGTCACAATGGTTACAGCTGTTAGAATATGGTTGTGACTTCGGTTGTTCATTCATACAGACAGTTTTTGAACTGCTACTGTATGCTGTTGTGTCAACGGGACATTTCAAGATTCACACCTGTATTCACACCAAACACTGACTGTGTGAATGTAGCCTATTTGTTGATTGGTTGGGGTCTATTGAAATAAAAGTCGTACCTTTTCGTACGAGCCAAGTCGTACCATTTTTTACGATTTTGTCAATTTTGACGACTTGTGATGAGACTATGTTGGTACACCTGTAAATTCTGTAAATTCTAGCACAGTTAACTATCCCGGCCGAGAACAGCTGGTAATCGTACCATGCCAAAAAGTGCTCCAGTAGAAATGCTACTGGAACCATTCCCCACTGTGCTCAGAAAAATGCTTAATGTCTAACACTGTACCACTTGCAAACTTGTTGTCAGGACGAAAACTGTTCCACTGGGGCTTGCCATTCTAAAATCGTGGTATCATCGTTTTCAGATTTTCCCGTCGCTATATGTTATGCAAACAAAGTGAATCTGAGTTTCAATGATGGCCCCTTCCAAAATAAGTAGGCAGATCTTGCCAAGAAAAAGCTGCAAAGTGACCAGACTTTTGCCGACAGTCCAAAATCTGGCTCGGCGAAACTATATATTTAGCGTAAAGGTCCCTTCCATTGGCTGATTGCCAACTCTATACACAACACACACACACACACACAAAGAGTGAGCAAGGCACTGGGTGTCTAGTGAACTCTTTGTTCTGGTGTCAGTTCCAGAGATGTTTGAGACAAAGCCTCAAAAGCGGTCTGTCTCCCCAAGCCACAGGAAGAATCCATTTGGAATATGTTGAGTCAAATCCTCGCTGTCATCCAGCTCCGTGCTTTACGAGTGTGTAAACAAAGAGAGGAGACGAGAGGGACAGAAAAGACGACCTCATGTTTCAATAGCACATTATTCATGTCTCCATAAGTCAATCTTCCACAAGACCCTACTGATGCCAGAGACAGGGAAACGAGGACAGAAGCGGAGCTTCAGTGTTGGCAAGTAATACCATTAATGGATTTCCTGCACTATATATAAGCCGAGCTCCTGATAGGATTGACAGGGCTTGGATCAATGACTATGCATGACTGTTGTAAGAATGCCTACAGCTCAGCCCATTACAAAGATAGGCTGATGAGAATCAGTGCACAGTCAGCAAATATGCCTGACCTTGTATTTTCACAGACATGAGACAATTTAAGTATAGTCTCAACCTCAGACAGCATGCCCATGGATTGCACATGGACTGTCTAATGGATAATGCACACAAAATGGCAAGAAACATCAAGATACAATGTGATTGGCTTTATGTAATTTGAATGTAGTTTGAGGCACTGTCTAAGAGGGCTGTTCTAGGCCAAAATAAGCTGCAAAGTGATTCAGCTGCATAGAACAACATAAATTACATCAAAGGGCAGCAAGGATAGCAACAGTGCAACAATCAGCGCTTTTCCAACATTGGGCCAAACGGTTTGGAGCACGAGTAATGGTTCCAGTAGCATTTCCACTTGAGCATGGATCAGTACAGTATGATTACAAACCGCTCAATGATTTCTCACTGTACTCGGGACAGAGAGCTGTTGTGGGGAACGTTTGATGGCTCATGATTGGTCACTTGGCCATTTAAAAAATAGTAAACATCCAATAGCAAAAACAACTCAGTGTAGCTTTTTTTCCCTCAATTTGATGTTACATGATATACAATAATAAAAGCTGTGTTCCAAAACCTAATGAGCTGCCGTGCTGCCTACATAGGCAGCTGCCATCTAGGGCAACATTTAAACCATCATGCAACCTCATAAGTGAGTGATTTTGAATGCTGTACATAGGCAGCAAAACAGAGCTAGCAACAGATTGAAGGAGACTTTGACATTAGCATGTTTACATTTACATTTATTCATTTGGCAGACGCTTTTATCCAAAGCGACTTACAAAAGAGGAATAATACATCATAAACGATTCATCTTAAGGAGACAGTAGTACAAAAAGTGCTGCATTACAAAGTTTCATTAGCATCAGAATAGTAGTATCCAAGACAGATTAGAGTGCAACAAGTATATATATAATTATTTTTTTTATGAGAGCATGGTTAAGTGCTCATGGAAAAGATGTGTTTTTAGATGTTTTTTGAAGACAGAGAGTGAGTCTGCTTCACAGATGGAGTTGGTAAGGTCATTCCACCAACGTGGTACAGTGAAACTGAAAGTCCGGGAAAGTGTTTTGGTGCCTCTTTGTGTTGGTACAACAAGGCACCACTCATTAGCCGACCACAGGCTTCTGGTGGGAACATGGCTCTGCAGAAATGATTTTAAGTATGCTGGAGCAGACCCAGTGACTGTTCTGTATGCCAGCATCTTCAATTTGATTCGTGCATCAACCGGCAGCCAGTGAAGAGAGACAAGGAGTGGTGTAACATGTGCTCTCTTTGGTTCATTAAAAACCAGACGTGCTGCTGCATTCTGGATCATTTGGAGGGGTCTAATTGCACATGCAGGGAGGCCTGCAATGAGAGTGTTACAGTAGTCCAGTCTAGTTGTGACAAGTGACTGAACAAGAAGATGTGTGGCATGTTCAGAGAGGAAAGGTCTTATTTTCCTGATACTGTAGAGTGTAAATCTACATGATCATGCTGTCTTTGAGATGTGGTCTGTGAAACTGAGTTGGTTATCGGTGGATACTGCTAGATTTCTGACCGTTTTGGAAAGTGTTACTGTAGTTGAACCCAGCTGAATGGTGATGTTGTGTTCAACAGCAGGGTTGGCTGGAAAGATGAGGAGCTCAGTCTTCACTGGGTTAAGTTGCAGGTGGTTTCCTTCATCCAGGCCGAGATGTCTGCCAAACAGGCCGAAATTCGAGCAGTCACCGTGGTGTCATTGGGCTGGAAAGACAATGTTGCTAAGCTAATGATGTAATCGATACTCTAGTAAGCATAACAATACATAGCACACAAAAATATTGAGGAAAATAATAAATTAAATTAAATCACAGAACTATTTTTCATCACTATTTTTCAAATTGAGTGAAATTAGTTGTGTTTGAAAGTGGTGAACTTGCTTAGCATCATGTCCAAGCTACCAACAACTCTTCTCTTACTTTGGTAAACAGATTTTGAGTTACTCAATATTTCTTGTATTCGTGACATTACCTCTGACACACGTCACTACTGACTCTGTTTGTATCCTCCAGATCTCTTCACGGGAGTCCATTCTCTCAGTACAGTAGTAAAATCTCTGCTTTGGGGGGATCATTGTGGGATTGTACAAGGATAATAACGCTGTTTTGATTCAGTGAGCAGAGCTGGAGGAGAAATTAGGGCAGAATGCCTGGACTCTCAGAGATCTACTCGCGCGTGACTAAAGATTGACCGCACAGAGCCAACAAGGAGATTCATGTTACTGTTCGCACAACATGCTCACTGTCTCACAACATTATTTACAGTAGATTCTTCACTGAACAATTTGAACATTGAGCTTAACTTAAATTTACAGTGTACTGTTCAGAATTTCTAGTTCATGATCAATACATAAACCTGAAAAGGAAAATTTTCAATGAGTGGGTTTACATGCACAATCTTACACCAGTTATAATTATTAATTGAAATAAGCCATCAAAGTATACAGTCATTTAAATGGCTTAAAATAATTTTCCTGGTTCAATACAAGTTAAGTTCAAGTGACAGCATTTGTGGCATAATGCTGATTATCAGAACATTTCTTTGTTTTTGTTTTTTTACTTGTGCTTCCAAATCTGGGCACAAATCTGGGTTACAGTGCGGCATTTACAACGGAAGTGAATGGGGCCAATCCATAAACGTTAAAATACTCATGGCTTCAAAAGTATAGACACAGGATGTAAACAATATGTGTAATAACTTTTTATTAAAAAAAAAAACTATACCAACATTTTCTGTGTAAAGCTATAACCAATTTCACAACTTTCTTGCCATGACAATTTAAAGCCATAAACCCCAAAACGATTGTAAAAACACAAATCGTTTAAATTGTATTTAAACAACTTTACAGTGCAAATAATGCACAGTTATAAAACAATAATTAATGTAAGTGCTTTTATAAAAATATAAGCTTCACATTTCTGCCTTAAAATCCAGCAAAAATTGGCCCAATTTACTTCCATTGTACTGTAAGTGCCTCACTGTAGATTTGAAAATGGGGACTAGTCGAAATAATTTTTGTGGTGTATGCCACAAATGCTGTCAATTGAGCTTAACTTTTTAACCTGTATTTAACCCTGAATATTCCTTAAAACACATTCTTTAATCAGATTTAGGTCATAAATGGTTTAAGCAATACCCGATCGGCACACCTAGACTTTTTCGCTACGTGTAAATACATTAACCAGAGTTCTCAGCAATTTTGAAATCTCGTAAACATGGTTTTCTTGCATTGTTGAGTTTTTATAACGAGCCCCGTGAACCCATTTTTAATCGTTTTCAGTGTTTTTCCATAGTTTTTCTATGAAAACATGCACTAGACAGACGTCTTTGACTGTCACACCGCATCCAGCTGTTTTTTCTGGGTCTCGCACAGGAGCAGCACATTTTTTAGACCCTGTGATCGGTAAAACAGAACACATAGCATAGAGATACATGCATTCTGTTATACGCGTTGTGTTGCATCTAGCTTATTTTAGTGCAAGAAAAAGTTCAGTCTGAATGGCCACAAGTCTAATAAACACATCCATATGGATTCTGCACACGATTTCCACATTTCTTTTTTATGATTGTGGTGGAAAATTAGCAAAAATCTAAAATAAATACATGGTAAAATGTGTTAAATGAAACTGAGATTACAACACACTCCTATTGGCAGCTGAAAACATTTTAGCAAATTAACCCAAAAAGGTATTAAACAAACACGCAAGGTGTGGGGGTTTAGAACTTTGCAAATGTGCGAACATTCACATTCTGTGAAAACGTGCCGAGCTTTCTGTGTAATTCTATGGGGACAAATTCCTTGCAGCCTTCCTCGTAGGAGTCAAATGCTTGCAAGATTGATATCAAATGTCTGTCATTTTAGTATTTCATACATTTTATACATACTCTTCAAACTTCATTATAAAAAGCACAGCAATGAGGAAGTTTATATATACTACGATACAGTGTGAAAACAAGTAATCACCATGGGTCTTACGTCTGCATGTATTGGCCATTTTTCTGTAACTCAGCAGGGCCCACATGTGTCATCATGTGTTCCATCCTGCCAGGCAAGAGCTGAGCCAGCTCATTATCTCACCTAGCAGGAAATCAAATAAGTTAAGTCAAGTGTAACAGTGAATGTTTTGAACAAATGACTACACGCTCCAATGATGTCAGATGACCAGAACCCTCAATACTGTTCCCAATATCATAGTTAATAACCAAGTTATAATTAACTAATACAGAAACGTTTTGATAAAAGTTCAAGGCACATCTAAGAAACTGCATCTGAACATCCATCATGATCAAACAATATTTAAAAGTTGGAATACTATAAAAACACGCCACATATTTTTTTGCCTTTGTAAATTTAATTGAAAAATTAAATATTTAAAATTGCTGAAGAAAAGATTAGTGGTCCTTTCCCATGCAAAGTCCACCAAGTCAGGTCATTTTTATTTGTATGTGCTTTTCACAACACACATAGTTTCAAAGCATCTTTACAGAAAATCATGCATTAACAGAAAATGAAACGGCATTGCCACCATACATTTTCCTTGAGCCCGCCCCCCCCCCCCCAAAAAAACTTCTGACATCCCTCCTACCAGCAAATACTTGCCCACCCTAAAGATCAAAATAGTGTGATAAAATCAAGGATTTTCAGCATTATGGTGTTAATGAGATTACAGGGTTCAGCGGCATTATGACATCATGACAACAAAGTTATAATACTGAATACAACTTTACACTGATAAGGTAAGCAAGTAATTATATCACACTAAAATCATGTTAACATATATAATGTTTACGTCTTGAGGCTGTACATTTGAAACAATGTGTATGTTAATGTTTATTGACTGGTCCCATTCACTGCAATTGTAAGTGCCTTACTTCAACTGTGATTATTTTTATTTATTTTCGAGTCGAAAATGTTTTTGTGGTAATCAGCATTAAGTATGCTGTCAATTGAGCTTAACTTGGATTGAACCATGGAACATTCCTTTAAGAGGTAAATTGGTGCTTATAATAGAGATCTAATTATATAATTAAATACAGCTTTACTGTAAATTAATCAAATGCCATAGGAGACAGAGTCCATGCCTTCAAGGAGAGAAATAAAATAAGCTAAGCTACTGTAAAACAGAGGCTATAGATAACTGGATCCTAAACAGCTTGTGTTATGGTCTCAGGTTTCACAACTGTTCTGGGTGTAGACTGTTTTGGATGTGTATAAGAGTTCAAGAGGAGGCAGATCAAATGTTGTGGCCAATAAATAAGGACAGTTGCAGCCCTGGTCCATCTGGTGAGTGGGATAAACCAGAGACAGGTGGTCAGGCCTGTCTCTCTCTAGCTCTAACACACACACTCTGACTGCCTGTCAGACTCAAAGACCTCCAGGAGTATTGCTTTCCAACCGTGAACCCAGCCGTAAGTCTGGCTATAGCAGGCCTGTTCTCTCCTTAGCTTGGGCAGATGGTGACAAACTCCCTAATCCAAGAAGCCTGAGCCCAGCAGTCAACACATTCTGAGATGACTGGGGATTGTACACTGAAGAGATGACCTGGTGCTATGATATGCTTAGGGAATTATGCTTAGGGAGTTAGTTACTAATAGCACACTCCATACAAAAGTGAACATCACTATGCCCTACTTTATCATAAATTGGAATATTACTTTGATGAAGTAGCAGCAAAATTCTTGTTCATAACATTTACATTCAAATGTTTTGTTTAATTGAGATTCTTATTGATTCTCCGCTTGGTATTTGTTTTTAGTTTTTTAAAAAGCATGCAAATATGTAAAGGATATATCCCGCTGTGAGGTAAATAGAGGTTTGGTAATCATCAAATCACATGATCACTAACCAAGACTGATCTCACAGTGAAATCAGAAACAGTAGGTTGAATTTTCTATAGCTACATTCGGTCTGTGCTTACCGAAATGAGAAACACTGCCCCCAGTGGCCAAAGCGGTAAGTGTTGTTGGGCGTATAAGCATGTGTGAGCTTATTTTTCCAAGTAGGAATAGCTGCAGACCAGAGATCTCAAAATGGGGACGGAATCTCCAAAATAGAGCATGGTTTCTCCAGAAGGGGCGGGGCTACTTCAAAAGGGGGTTGCGCCAACTCCAAAATGGGGCGACACCTCCACAGACAGTTAGGGTTAGGGAAAAGTTTAGGTCTTTGCTGATGATTTGGAGCTCCCACACCTTTTTGGACCTCTGTCTGCAGCTATACCCTTCTCTCATTTTCTGGGTAAAATGTCCATGGAGGGGTGCCAAAAGTGAGTTGTGAAGCAATTTGTTTTCAGCTGTTCAGTACGTAATACAGTGAAGAAGAATTCATATTATTCTGCGATACTCATGTCAAAATTTTGTTTTCAAGAATTCTAGCTTTTAATTAAACTTCTTTTCTTTTCTTTTTCTTTTTTTACTTTAAGCACCAGAAAAAAATATATAAAAATAACTTTGTTCATCATAGAGGTGGTGTATTCAATTTATTGTTTTGTGTGAATTGCATTCTGAATAACAGATATGGACAAAAAAATGAGCGTCACATCATTGACCCAACTGCCTGAAGTGACCTTTGTGAAATGAATCCATTGCTCATTTTCATTCAGAACGACTCAGCAAATAGTGTTCCCTTTCCGCAGTGCCACTCAAGGGCATAAAACTGATGGACTCTGTGTGTGTTTTGACTATATTATTTGTATTTGTGTGTAAATATATGATCGTTATGCTATTTGGCAAAATTCTAAGAAAACATGCTCAAACTTGAAATCACTCAAATTCATCTTTACACTTCTCGAAGTAGCCAAGACCAGGGACAAGACGACTAGGCAACATGATTTTCAAAATATTGATATTTAAAATATTATCTACCCTAAAATGACCTCAAATATGAGTAGGTTCTGGGGATGTTGCATTCCCGCAGGCGGATTTAGATTGCGGCTCTCCCCTCTGTGAGTGTGTGTGCATGTGAGAAGTCATTAGGGAGTGTGTGGAGCCGTGGAGCCCTCACGAGCGCTGCATACTGCAATGCAGCAGAGAGGAAGACCACTCACACCACAGCAACACTGCTAAATTAACCTCTCTCTCTTTCTGCCGTCCTCTGTTTCTCCTCTTTTCTCACTCTTCTTGTGTCATTCTTCCTTCCATTAATCCATCATACTATCTCTCTCTCTCGTTCACCGCAATGATCCATTCAGCTCTAGTGGCCCACATTACTGCAGCACACAGGGCCGAGAGATTTTCATGCATCTTTGATTAACACAGAGTGATGTTTTCTACAGTGACCACTGCATTACACCAGAACTCATTCATCATTCAATCACACATGTACAGTTCACTGATGCTACTGAATGCAAAAATTGATAAATTAGTAAAGGATGCACTATATGAGGATAGCCTTATTAAATGACACTGTAGAATTTGTAATAAATTAAATACAATTTTTTTTTAAAGACTTTAGAGTTTTGTAGTTTACAGACAATGTCTGTAAGCTCTGAGATCATATACGTATATGCCAATGTACTCCTAAAAGTTGACAAAGTAAGTTTTAGCAGACTCATATATATTTAAAATGTATAGTCTTTCTTTTCTGAAAAAAATGATCAAAATACTGATCACTCATCTTGCACTCATGGGCATATACACATTTTTGTTTAATAAAATACTCTCTAGAATTAGAATGCCCCTTGATATGTCCCAACCCAACTTCCAGTTTCAATAGAAAAAAAGAAATAAAAACTGGCTCGTCAAGCAAATTCATGGTTTTTTTTAGTACACATATAGTATGTGCTGTGCAGAAGCATAATCCTTATGCATGTATGCTGTAATGACCTTGATGTTGAATTATGTTATGTACTATTTTGGTTGTAAAAATACAGTACTGAAAGCTACTGAGAGATTAACCTCATATTTTCCTTGCACTGTAAAAACAAGTGTATCTTATAACATCCTTTGGGTCGAAGAGGAAAATGTTGAGAATTCAAACATCAGATATGTGTCACTCAGCTTGCAGTATGTGCATCTGGCTTTTCCTGTTTTATCTGGTTTAGTAGAAGACTCTACTAAAGCATAGTCCTAAAGCATACTGAACTATTCACCCCCCTAAATAGAACTCACTATACACAATACTTTACAGTACAACAATGCCTAATATGGAGTTTTACAGTAATTTTCCTCAAGACAAAGAGTAAAAAGGTTGTATGTAGGGCTGTCACGATTATGAAATTTGGCTGACGATTAACTGTCAAACAAATAATTGTGATTATGACGATTAATTGTCTGTTTTAGGGCTATGACGATTAATTGTCTCATTAAGGGCTTTCACTATTAACACTATTGTCATCAGAGGTGCCATTATGGGGGTGCAGAGGATGCCAGCATATCGGCCTACCAGGACACTAGGGGGCCCCAAATCACCACTTTGGAATTAATTTTTTATTATTATTATAATTATTATTATTATTATTTCATGTTATATACACGAACACATTTTAACCATTAATAGTGTAGTAAAATAAAATAAAAATCTGTAAATGATAGAAAGTGATAACCGAACTTGCTCTCCTGTCACTTCAAAAATACAGCGTGCATGACCTTAACGATGCGAAGAAGAACATGATGGAAAGAGGCACTTGACGGGTGTCCAAAAGCAAAAACGTAAAAAAAGTAGGCATGAAGAGGTGAAAAGGATGAAAAATTCCCTTACAAATTGGTTCATTCAAAACCAGAATAAACTAAATATTGCTTGCGTTGATTCCAGTGACAGACAGGGAAAGAGTAGCGATACTAATGGTGACAGCGTCAGTGAGGATGCTAGCAGTGAGACGGGACAGCAGATTAGCAATAAACAAGCAACAATTTGCAGTGACGAAACAGTACGTCAGAACAGCATTCAAGTCACCCGCAGCACCAGCGATGATGACCTCAGGGTGACAGGACTACAAGCTAGCGGGAGGGAGGCCACAGTCTTTGACATTGAAGGCACTAATATGCAAGGTATACCAACTGTCAGCGGGAGTGAAGCAGGACAGCCCGACAGTAGATCAAGAACACCCACCACCATTGTCACTGAAGATAGCGAGGAACACCAAAGTAAAGAAGCACAGAACGTAAATGTCGAGGTGTTGCTCGATCATGACCCAGATCCCTTAAACTGGCCTTGCCCAGGTAAAGTCACTGATTCATTCCGTATGATGTTGACCGAGAATGGTCCTCCGAAATGCCCTGATGGTCCATTCCCAAAATCACAGGACAGTAATAGACATTTTTCAAAAGCCTACTGCTATAGACGATTAACAAATGGGGAACGAGTGGAACGGAACTGGTTGATGTTTTCCCATAAAGCAAACAAAGTATACTGCTTTGCGTGCAAAGTTTTCAGTGGAGAAAAAGCACACAACAGCTTTGTGAAAGGATACGGAAACTGGCGATGTCTGTCAAGTAGATTACAGCAATACGAAACAGGGCACGACCATATTGATGCTTACTTTACATGGAAAGAACTTGAAACTAGGTTAAGACAGGGAAAATGCATTGACAATCAACTACAAACTGCGACTGAAGAAGATGGAAGCAAGTGCTGACTAGGGTACTGGACTGCATTTTGTTTCTTGCAGAGAGGAACTTACATTTACGAGGTAAAAATGCCCTGATTGGAAATCCAAGAAATGGAAACTTCCTTGGATTAATCTAATTTTTAGCTCGTTATGACACTGTCATGGCTCAACATGTGCAAAAAATATTGTGTACTACATATTTAAGTTGGTGTACACAAAATGAATTCTTAAAATCCATCACAGATTGCGTGTTACATAAAATCAGTAAACAAGTCAAAGATGCAAAATATTTTGCTATTGAATTTGATTGCACGCCTGACGTATCCAAGCAAGAGCAAGCCTCAATCATAATTCGACATGTTGACATTGATGAAAACACATTGGCTAAGACAGAGGAATCATTTGTGGGATTCAGCACAGTTAATGACACTACAGGTCAAGGGAAACACTGGAAAACCTAAGGATTGACCTTTTGAATTGTCTGGATCAAAGTTATGATAACGGATCAAATATGAGAGGGATTCACTGAGGGGTACAAGCTTTGATTCTGGAAAATAATTCAGATGCATTGTTTATGCCATGTGCGAGCCACAGCCTTAATTTGCTATTGTGTGATGCTGCCTCTTCAAATAGTATGTTTTTTTTTTCTCCCTTTTTCTCCCCAATTTGGAATGCCTAATTAACAATGCACTCTAAGTCCTCATGGTGGCATAGTGACTCACCTCAATCCGGGTGGCGGAAGACGAATCTCAGTTGCCTCCGCGTCTGAGACCATCAATCCGCGCATCTTATCACGTGGCTTGTTGAGCACATTACCAAAGCCCGGCCAAATCGAGAACAGATGCTAAGGATGGCCGCAAAATATTTACATGCCCACAGCAATCGATGTCCTTCATAAAACCAATCGAGTGAGTAAGCCATTTGGTGATTTTCATGTTGCTGTCTAGTGGGCCTGACTCACTGAACATACACTTGACTGTCCGAGGAAAATGGGCGCTTTTTTCGTTTCTTTTTGTGTTGGTTCCACCTAGTGGCTGGAGTTTGTTTTGTGGAATAATACTCCCTCGGGGCAGTTGTGGATGAATCTGCATGTTCTTGGTGCTTATGCCTCCTATCGGCTGGAGTTTGTTTTATGGAATATTTCTTGCAGGACATTGGAGTGATTAAGGCATGTGTGGCCCCCTTTTATGTTTTCTTTTGTGTGTGTGTGTGTGCTGGTTCCGCTATCGGCTGGAGTTTGTTTTGTGGAGGAACACACCTTCAGGGCAATCTACAAGTTTTTTGTGTTTTTTACGCTTATTGGTTGGAGTTTGTTTTATAGAATATTTTCTGTTTATAATTCTGTCTCACAAAATTTATATAGAAGCACCGGACTTGAGCAATCCGACGGCAAAGTTGTCGTGGGGGCTCTCGTAGGCGTACATGGACCGTTTGAGTTTAGAGGGATGGACGCCGGTTGGCGCTGTCGTGCGCAGGGTTAATGCACACATTTTTCTTTTTTCTGTTTGTTTGGTTCGGGGGGAAGTTTGGGATTTTATTATTGCTCTAATGTTGGAATGTGGTCATTATAATTTTATTTTTGTTATACAATCTATTTTTTCTAATATGTCAAAATGTCAAATGTTAATATGAGTGGATTGTCTCTCTCCACGTGGAATGAGTTGGGGCACCCCATAAAATAAGGAAGGTTATTTCTCTTATTAAACATAAGAAATATGATATAGTGTTTCTTCAAGAAATGCATCTTTCCTCACAGCAAGCTGGAAAATTTGGGAAGATATGGGGTGGACATGTTTTCTTTAGTGCTGGCTCAAGTAAGAGCAGGGGAGTCATTATACTGATAAGAAAACATCTACAATTCAAATATCTCAAACAGATTAATGATAAAATAGGAAGAGTGATTATTGTTTTAGCAGAAATTCAGGGGCAAAGTCTTATTTTGCCTAATATTTGCGCACTTAACTTTGATGATCAGGACTTCTTTATAGATCTTGAAGGGATGTTGCAAGCCACTGGCACCCCTCATGATATAATATTGGGAGGAGACTTTAATCTTTTGATGGACTCAGCCCTTGATCATAGTGAAGCAAAAGTGTGTAAGCCCCCTAAAGCAACATTGACACTTCACAGGATGTGTAAAAATCTTGGTCTTACAGATATTTGGAGACTTTTGAACCCATCTGGGAGGGACTATACATTCTTTTCATCAGTCCATAAGATTTATTCTAGAATAGATGATGTTGTTTGAAAATATATCTTTTTTTTTTGTTTTTTGTTTTATGTATTTTTTTATGTTCTAATTGTTGGTGACCACTGTAGTGCGTGTTTTTGCCGGATGGGGGGTGTGGGGGAATGTTCGGGGGGAGGGGTTTAATGTATATAATTGATTCCGTATTTTATGTTATGTTTGTATGATTTATGTATGGAATCAATAAAAACTGTTAATAACAAATGCAATGTGCATGATATATAGGCTACCCGCATTTGTCGAGTGCTAATTTCATACCTTCTGCAGTGATTTAATATATCTGGCGACTTCCCAGCTCTATGGTTTCATAATTTCCAGATGTTGACGATCAACGTCTGACAATGAGTATCGCAATAGGAATTGTGATATTTGTCAGATATCGTCGATATCTGATTACATCATCCTATCGTCCAGCCCTAGTGGGTATGAATGGAATGTAAAGATAACTGAGAGATATACCTCAAAGGACTGTTGTATCACATTTGATACATGCATTTCAACATGATTTTTCTATAAAAATTTACAAACTTTTAACTAAGCACAAGTTGCTGCAATTCAGCAAATACTCAATTTGAAATTTTCAGACAGTAACAATATAAACGTTACTGTTACTTTTACTTGATCAAAATCAGCATAAATTTTACAGCAAAAAAGACATGCGCATCACAGTATGTATGCAGCCATTTTCAAAATGGTCTTCTACTACGAGAAGAGCATGGAAACTTTCACCAGGAGGCAGTAGACATCTAGTATTTTGCCTACAACATATTTTTCAGCAAAGTATTGATAATCTTGATGACATAGACGCATCATAAAATCATGTATCAAACATCAAAAGTAAAAAGTCTTGAAAACACACATAAAAGCCTGTTTACATGAGGAGCAAGCAAAACAATTACACTGTGAATGGCCCCTAAGTTCTTGCACACATTTACTTATTTAGGTTAAATCCATGAATATAGGATAGCTCCCTACAGTATGCTTCATCTTTAATTAATATAAATGGGTCTAGATGGATTAACTGCTCTTTTAGACCAGAGATAACGCTCTGAGATAAATTTCCCCATTAAGTAACACCTTTACAGGCATTCAGGATTTGATTTGGTCTTTGTTTGAGCTCTGAATGTAGTTTGACTTTGCATCAATTCTTCAGGTAAAAATGACAATAAAGACAACTGAGGTCAAATATAATAAATAATTTAAAACTACAGGTCAACCCACTGCTGAGGAACATCTGCTGCAGACAATCTGTCCACTGCTTAGGAGGATGGGACAACAAAAATGCAGACTTCCATACTTTCCATTACAGTACCTGCATTATATAAATACATCAGTATGTACTCATTTGAACCACAGCACCATAAATCTCAACCTCAGATAACCTCGCATTTGTACAGTCTTTGAGAAAAAGCATTGAAAACTATCTCATGGCCCTCGTAAAAAGTTGGGGGGGGGGGGGTCTGTCTATCTATGACAGCTGGGTAAGCCTGTGCTAATTTTCCTACCTAATGCAAGCCAAGACATCTGCACCAAACACTCACATTATGGAAGCTATGTTTACAGTAAGAATAGCACTGCTACTTTCCTATTCTACAGGCCTATGGAACTATGTGCATGTACAATAAATATTACAGCAATTTGCTTGTTATATTGTTTAACATACTGTTGATTGTTCAGCCCATTAAACATGGTAAATACGATTTTCTCCAAATTTTAAGTTGCCAAAAATCTCTGGATAACATGTATTATGAAACAATTATGCACGTCTGGCGAGGGTTCAATTCAAGCTGAGCTCAATCAACAGCATTTCTTGCATGATACTGATAACCACAAAAAGTAATTTTGACTTGTTCTTCCTTATTAAAAACAAAACTCTGTGTTACAGTGAAGCACTTAAAATGTAAGTGAATGGGGCTAATCCGTTAACGTTAAAATGCTCACTGTTTCAAAAGTACAGCCACAAGACGTAAACAATATGCGTTTACATGATTTTATTGTGATAAAATCACTTACTGACTTTTACTGTGTAGAGTTAAATCAAATTTTACAACTATGTTGCCATGACAACACAACACCGTAAACCCTAAATCCCTAAAACAACCATTAAAATTATGATTTAAACAACTTTACAGCTCAAATAATACATGAGTTTTAACAGAATTCATATTAGTGCTTTTATAAAATTATAAGCTTCACATTTCAGTCTTTAAATCCTCCAACTTCCATTGTAAGTGCCTCACTGTAACCTCGATTTTTGCTTTTTTAAGAAAAGGCGTGACAAGTTGAACGTATTTTTTTGAGGTAATCAACATTATGCCACAAATGTTGTTGATCGAGCTTTATTTGTATTGAACCTGGAATATTCCTTTAAAGTCCTCTGTCATGCATCATTTTTTCATAATACATGTAATCCCAAATTTTTTAAGTCACTGAAAATGTAGAGAAAACCATAATTACCATGTTTTGTGGGCTAAATGATCAGCAGTATAACATGTTAAACAAAGTGTACTTCCATCCCTCACAACCTCATTTTTTTGTTTGCGTCAATTTGATTTTGTTAAGACACTTAAAATACAACAATTTTACCTTTATTCTGAGGGTAGACACAGAGCAAAGCTAGTGTGTTTTCAGCAATTAATCTTTGTGACAGACCACTAAAATGGTACCCTATGAAAAGCAATTGATTGTGGACTTACAGTAACAAAGTGAATGAATCAATATTTATGGATGACTATGCCCCACAAGTTAATAAATATCGGAATTATGTATATGCTGTGATTGCAGAAATTCCAAAATCTCCTACTTATTAGGGAGATGGCATATTATGGCAACAGAGAGTTGGGAATGTTTTGAACACTCTGAGCACTAAAGCTTAAATGGTTAATCAAATTACAAGCATCATGCTGAGGATTCCTCCCCCACCAAACAACAACTGACTACTGCTTGGTACAGTTACGCTTTGGATCATTAATCAATCCCATGTTATTCTCTGAAAAGGGAAAAAATTCAGTGGCTTTCTGAAAGTTCCGTGAACATTTTTACCAGCAATATACCATAGTATTTACATGGCACTCCAAAGTACAGTACTTCAGAAGGTACCATGGCATTAACAGGATGCACATACAAAAAAAATGTAATCAATAATTAAACCCATGATTTTACCATGGTACATGTAAAAAAAATAATAATAATAAAAAAAGCCCATTGGCCTAATTGAATCCATTTGGATGACAAAAATATCTAAATTAAGCTATGTGTGCTCTGGGAAGACACAATGCACCCACAGGATGTTTCAAAAGCCAAACTGTTTCTGTAACATGGCAGATTAACCCTTAGTATAATGTGCACAAGAAAGGAGTCTGTAGGCTGTGTTTAAAGCACGCCCTTGTATAAATTGTAAAACTCCCCCTGAAATTTCTTTCTTGAACTTCCTGTTTGTACCACAGCAATTTCCCTCTGAGATCACTCATCTATTATCAGACATTTACCTCTTTCTATCTAGTTTCCTCTCTGTGGTCTCTCTCATTTTCTCCAATAAGAAAATTTCTGCTGTACCCAAGGATATGCGTGCATTCACAATAAATTCAATTAAGACTTTAATCACACCTCAGTCCAGTTTTATTGTAGTGATTTTGTAGCTGCAAAACTAACCACCTGATACAACAGGGTTTTGGCAGTGCAATTAAGTTCTGGAGGAAGAAAAACTTCCTCCAAGGCACGAACTGACTCACCATCATAGATCACAATGATCCACAAAATTTCTTCATGCATTTGTCTCATCAAACCGCTAAAAAGTCCATCATGTGAAACCAAGCTACTCACCCGGCTGGGTAGCCAACAAGTCCTGAGTGTGGGTCACACGCTAAAGCACGATTCCCAGCGGAAGTGATTCCCAGAACTTTCTCCAACGTTACCTGTGGAATTACAAGAAAAAAAAAGTAGTAAAGAACAATTATGATGGGCACTGCAGGTTTAAGTTCCAGAAAATGAGTTAATTAAAAACAAGTAGCCATCAAAGTCACACTATGTAAAAATATTCCCATATGAGTCTTAAAAGTTTTATTTCAACTAATACATGCCATGTCTTATTCTCATTTTTAGAAATCAGATATTGGCTTAATCAGATTAGGAATATGACCAAATTCAGTATGGTACTTGAATATTTTAGTGCATATAAACGGTAACGGTTTGCATTTTCTGAGTAGGTACACAAAATTGTGCTCTCAAATATTTCACATTACTCACATACAGTGTAGTGCTGCTCAGTTATGGCAAAAATCATAATCATGATTATTTTGGTCAATAATAAGAGCATGATTATATAACACGATTACTCAGTGACTTTGGAAAATGCCTTTATTGAACTTTTTAAAAAAACTTGTCTTTTTAACAATGAATTTCCTTGAACTTGAAATGTAAACTGCACTGGGTAGGGGAGGAGGCTATTGTCATATGATAATTATTTTATGTTACGTATGGTAGTCAAATAAAGAAAGCCTCCATCGCCATCATTTACAGCAGGGATGCTCATAGTTCTATGGAATGAGATTTACTTTTTCATCATGTTATTGCAGCAAGATTTACCATGTACAATAAAGGCTATACATTATCACAATACCAAAATTTCAGTCAGTAGAGGTTTCAAGTTCTTAAGTAATTATTCAAGACTAATAAACAGTCAGTAATAAAATAACAATAAAAAAACAGCAATGAATAGAAACAGATTAAAAATAATAGAACAAATTAAGCAAATTCAGTGCTTTAACCGCAGTAGGCTATCTAGTATTCAAGTAAACATTCAGAATGAAAAGCAACATAAAACTTCTACTGGTCTTCACTGTATGATTATAACATTAATATTTTTAAATGTACCCAGTCAAGAGCAGTGAGTGTTTTCTCATTTTCTTGTTATGGCTGTTTGATTATTATAATGACACACTAGACAGCAGCAGGTCTATTTATTAGCTTACATTTACACTTACAAGTCTGACATTTTAATACAAATCTGCTTTTTCTCCACTGTTTACGTTCACTTTAAACATCACTCTCTGTGTTTACATCAATACCTCACCACGACGGGCATTTTGGTGTAATTTTGAAATGTATTTGACCGTTCAGGCGCGCATTAGCACGAACATTTTCGGAACACACACGCATGTTCAGCACACACACATACACTGCCTGTCAATCAAACAGGGCACAGCTGTTACAAGATCACTTGCAAATTATAAAATGACGTGCTCTGGATTATTTTCAACAGCAGAATATATATTTAATTTTTTTTTCCTTTTTCTCCCAATTTGGAATGCCCAATTCCCAATGTGCTTTTAAGTCCCCGTGGTCACATAGTGATTCGCCTCAGTCCGGGTGGCGGAGGACGAACCCCAGTTGCCTCCGTGTCTGAGATCGTCAGCCCATGCATCTTATAACGTGGCTTGTTGAGCGCATTGCCACGGAGACATAGCACATGTGGAGGCTTCACGCCATCCACTGTGGCAACCACACTCCACTCACCACATGCCCCACCGAGAATGAAGCCCACATTATAGTGATCATGAGCAGGTTACTCCATGTGACTCTACCTTCCCTAGCAACGGGGCCAATTTGGTTGCTTAGGAGACCTGGCTGGAGTCACTCAGCACGCCCTGGGATTCGAACTAGTGAACTAGCGTCTTTACCACTGAGCTACCCAGGCCCTGCAAGATCGCATAAGTGACACAGGCCTTGGCTTTCACAAATATAGCCGGTTATTTTTTCATTATTGATTATCGTTTTAATCAGTCTGCTTGTCCGGTCGGGCAAGTAAAATTCTCTTTCACTTGCCCCTTAAACAATCTACTTGTCCCAGACAAGCGTTAATGTCGAACCCTGATTAAATATTATATTCAACATTCTCTGATAACAATTTTTTTCTTCTGCAGTATAGCTCCTAAATAAATGTACATTGTTTTAAAGGAGTTTTAGATATTATTTTGGAAAACAAGCCAAAAACAACTAATCAAAAACTTATTTTGTTCCAGTGTATAATGGGTTAAGACAACACCCTCTCACCTTTATGTTCGCTTCGATCCATCTTTAACTCACAAAAAAAAACCTTTTTCTTCTTAATAGACCTGCGTATTGCTGATTTTCTTCATGATAAGATACACAGTGAATGTGACACATATATTATGATTCACTACGTCACGAGCCATCACGTTATAATCTAGCTGCAGCAAATGAGTGTGAGTGACGAGTTTCCCCGTGCCAGAGTGTGCATCACCCGGGAGAAGATTTAATCTCTTCCCCAGTCACTTCACGCAACTCAAACACTGACTGCACAGATATTATTTGAACTTGAACTGAATAAAGGATGCTTTAAAGATATAATGCCGGGGTGTTTCACTGTGAAAAGGAATGCGGCACAATAATCGTTTTATCTCGATTATCTTGTTTTCATAATCACTGGAAGCCAAAATCGTAATTGAAAATAAAATTTGATTAATCACCCAGCCCTAAATAAGAGATCTTCTAATATTCATGAGGCCAAGTGAAAATTTGATACCAAAAATTCCAAGACAACCTGGAAAAAGACAATGCTGGTTTGAGCAAAATTTCAGCCACTTGAATTAATTCACTGTTCTGTAAATACTTTAGTTTAGAACAAAGTTCGGAGACTGTGATTGTAAATAAATTATGTGATTATCCAATAAACATTATGTCTGTTTGGCCATTGAGAGTATTGAGAGAAAATTACATTAGCAGAGGAGCTAATGAAAGCCATCATGCTGCAAATTTACTCCAATATTTTTTTACTTCCAATTATGACACCGACCTAAAATATTGTTTATTGTGCAAGACTTTATTTAAAAGGACCTGAGACCTATATTTTAAATGCCTGTAGAAAAGAATGAATCCTCTGTTAACAGTAAAGCTTCTAACTGTGTTGCTGTCTTAACTAGAAATTATGAATTAGAAATTTTTTCATGAACCTTTGTTAAGAAGGACCACACAAACTCAGGAACCAAGCCAAGTTGCAAGCACAAGCTTGAATATGAAACACATAAATCTACTATTACAACAAACAGGCAGTCGTAACATTTCAGCAACGACTGAAAGGAGTAAATGGTCAAATTATAATAGCAGTCAGTCACATTTTCCATTGCAATATCCATGTTGCAGTTTAAACACTAAAGTACTGAGTAACAGTAATAACATACTTTTTATGCAGCTATTTGGTGAAACAGCCTATAATTACACATTGTGCTTGCTATCACAATTGTTTATCACAATTGTGTACGATGTATGTGTATAATGGAAACGTAAAAATGTTAGGCTGCCACAAATAATGAGAAATCCACATGTATCATCTTCATCTTTTGAACATTTTAAGTGCAACAGCATCCAAACCAGCTTACTAAACATCTGCATCTGTCTGCTCAACATCTGACATCTTTATTATATGCATTCAAACCCTAAAGTCTGCCAGGTCACCTCTTCAAAGCAAGCATGGCCACATCCAAGCAAAGAACGCTCTCTCTCATCAATCACGGTCACTTTAAATATGGGCTAATGGAGAACTAAAAGAAAAACACCTGGTTTATGACATGGACTTCCCAGTGAGTCTAACTTAGCCATCTCAGACAGTTCCATTGGTTTATACTGTATAAAGAGAAGGATTATATAACACTAAAAATATACACTTAAAATCACCTTCAGATCAATTGCTTAAATGCAATTGAAAAAGTTGAAGAAAAGTTAAGTTGGCTCAGAGAAAAGGTTTAGCACTATCTGTTTGCATATACCACTTGTTTTACATATTTTGTTGATATAATGCAATGAAATTCAGATATTCACTGTAGATTGTTTTTCCACCCATTGCAATGTTTTATCCGTCACAATGTAGAAGTTTCATGAAATCCATAGACTGAAGTCAGCATTAAGGAAGCTCAAGCTGCAAGATTTTAAACACACAACTTCTTTCTCAAATGAAAGTTGACAGTAGCCACAATCCACGATATAGGCAAAAAGCATTATAATTGTTCAGCATATTTTTTGACAGATGCTCTAATATCCTAATATCCGTAAGTGCCCTAGAGTTCTGGAACAATGGAAAAAAGACGCACAATTTCAAATGTAAGCTGTTTTTAGCTATTACTCATTCAGCATCTCTGATGGGAATCTCTGAGCCAAAGGCTTTTTTACAATCCATGCATGTAGAATCCCAAGATAAATGCAAAGACCTTGAGCCAGAAGTAAATGAACTATGCAGCACCTGGAGGAATTGGTTTGATGCGATGCAACACAGCATTTAAACCTTGGAAAGCAGTAACCCCAGTCTAAGTAGTGAACAGATATACTGTATGTAGTCTAACAAAAAGCTAAGATTCCTTTGACTGGTTCCATACAGCAGAGACTCATTAACTCCTTTAGGCAATGGGAAAGACAGAAAGAGATGTGTTCTTTTGTACAGATCAAAGGCACCTTGACAGTCTTTTGCATACACTGTAAAAAAAAAAAAATCCGTAATTATAATGGTAAAAGACTGTAAAAATGCTACTGTAATAAAATGTAAATTGGTTAACAAGTAGTTCCCATAACAAAATTATTTTAATTTCACATGTGTTACCCTGATGGTGTTTAGTGTTTGTGTGAGTGACACTGAGCACTGTCTCAACAAGTTTGTTGGCTATTGCTCCTGGAATGGCCATTTTTGATTAACTTCATGTCATCATGTGCCTTTCTGTAAATACTACGGTGATTAACAATTCATTATAAAGTGAACAGCAGATTTTTACAGTTTCAGAAGTTTAATATATTAAGTTTATAATTTAATAATATAAACAACGGTACTGCACCGTAAAATATACTGTAAAAACAACAGTTTTAAACTGTAAAATTTACAGGTTGTTCTGTAAAGTTGTTTACATTTTTACAGTATTTTTTAACATAATTATTCTGGCAACCACAACTGCCAGTTTTTTGTTTTGTTTTGTAAAAACAACAGGATTTTTTATTTTTTATTTACAGTGTTGCGCTTAAATTGTAGTATTTATTTAATTGTCTGTGGAACAGTGATCATCACACACTCTGAATGTACTACTTTGATTTTTTTTTAAATGGCATTTAAGTTGAACTACATGTTTAATGTATGAAAGCGTCATTGATTTGCAGCAGTTGTCATCTCTGATCAATGCAACATTCAATGAGCCTTTAAAATATTATAGTGCTGTAAACACATTCAGTAAATGTATTAAACCATGAATGTAAAATTGGTTTTAATTTTCAGTTGGAAATAAAAACAAAATATACATTTTAACTGCATATTACACTTTCAAAGGATAATATGAGTGATGCTTTCCAGTGCAAAACCTGCAGTCACAACGCAAGAATGTTGTAGGAGGTTGCCAGGGCATTGCTATACGGTTGCTAAGGTGTTCTGTGATTAAGTGCACTACTATGCATGCGGTTGCTGGGGTGTTGCTAGGGTGGTTGCTTAGGCACAAGTCAAAAGAGCTTACCACCAAGTCTTTATGATATTCATTGCCATACATATGGCTCAGTTCATGCAATATTTTGTTTTCATGCAATTCTTTAAAACTCAATCACAAGGTAGGTGAAAATTGTAAGTCTGATCTCAACAAGCCTGTATCATTTACATTCACCAAGCATTTATTAGGAACACTATGGTCCTAATAAAGTGCCAATAAAAGTGAAATAATTAATTAAAAGAAATAATAAAGTGCCCAGCATGGTCTTCTGCTGTTGTAGCCCATCCGCCCCAAGGTTCAACGTGATGTGCATACTGAGATGCTATTCTGCTCACTACAATTGTACAGAGGGGTTATCTGAGTTACCATAGCCTTTCTGTCAACTCGAACTAGTCTGGCCATTCTCTATTGACCTCTCTAATCAACAAGTTTCTGTCTGCAGAACTGATGCTCACTAGATGTTATTTGTTTTTGGCACTATTCTGAGTAAAATCTAGATGTTGTGCGTGAAAATCCCAAGAGATCAGCAGTTACACCTTGTCTACAGAAGCAAGCGTTGCGTCACGTCAAATGTAATAGAACTCCATTATAATCAATGATGCTCTCTACACTGGAAGCGTCCTTTGTGCCAACAATAATTGGGTGTCCATTTTGCAATGCACACGCTGGTGCTAGAACACAAATTTATGGTTTAGAATGTTTGTGTAGATGCGTCAAGTGTAGACAGCCTCCAGACGTAGCGTTGCATCAACGGACTCACCCAGTGTAGACAGGGTGTTACAGAAATACTCAAACCAGCCCGTCTAGCACCAACAATCATGCCATGGTCGAAGTCACAGGGATCACATTGTTCCCCATTCTGATGATTGATGTGAACATGTGAACATAACTGAAGCTCCTGTCCCGTATCTGCATGATTTTATGCATTGCACTGCTGCCACACGATTGGCTGATTAGATAATCGCAGGTTCAGGACTTCATATCCCTGAAAAGGCAAAAAGCAGTAACTTTGAGTCAATCAAAATCAAAAAACTTTGACGCCATTTTTCTCAGTTTCACTGTTGCCTTAGTTACTGCATTTTGATTTTGTAGGGCAGCATGAATTTGATTATTGAAAACATACTAGTGCCAACAACAATATGTAATTTATGACCAAAAAAATCATTTGCAGCTGAGGTATCCGAGGAGTTCATCTGTGTTGCAAAGCTGTCACAACAATGGTAAAGTCACAGACTCCTGCGTGTGAAAGGGAAGTACAGTCACCCAGAGTGCAGACAGGGGCGGGTTTATGATTTCTGAGGCCCCAAGCCTTTTTTTTTTTTTTTTTTTTAACAGGGGTGCAAAACTACTTCACCCAGTAACATTTTGAAATTCCGTCGTTACAGTATATATATATATATATATATATATATATATATATATATATATTATAAACCAACAATTATTTATTGCTGTACAGATTGTCATTATAATATCATACAGTAATATTATTATCACTCTGAGGATTTGTTGTATACAACAGTAATATATTTCTGTCTTATAGACTTTACTTTCACCTAGAGCTTATATTCTGATGCTGCAGTGTATTGTTCACCATGTTGCAAAAGGCTGTATTTTATGTATGCATCGTAGGCAACATTCGTTACAGTATTTTAACAGTAAACATACGAGGCACGACGTCCCCTCAGAATACTAGAGCAGCAGGGGGGAAAGACTGACGTTTATCAAGTGCTGAAACTTTGCATGGTGCAGAATAATCTGAGACACTGAAGAAACGGCGAGACGCGGTGCAGCAGTCAATGACGTTCATCCAGCGCGTTTACATAGAAAAACAATGGAAAAACAGTAGATGCATGCAAAAATATGTTCAGTGTGAACGGCCCCTCATCCGTTCGCACGTGTCTGTGAGAGAGAGAGCGCATGGGCGAAACAAGTTCGGAAGGCCTGTATATTTTTTTCATAAATTACAAACCCTAACCCAAAGTCCTACTGACCCGTGTGTGTACCCAGAACAACACATCACCCCTCAAGCGGTTTTGTAGAGCTTTCCTACCGGGGCGGGGGGCCCCGACATCCGGGGCCCCACGCAATTGCATAGTGGATACCGCTACTGAGTGCAGAGCAGTAAGCAGACATTTAGAATGGAATGCAACAGTCAGAGTTAACTACACACATACAATAATAGTTACAGTCACAAGACCAATAGTGCATTTTCACACTGAACACTGAGATTTACACAGAAACGGATTGCTCTGCGAAGGCACATACTTTCTTTCCGGCTTCAATTCAGACTGGACTTGAAAAACAAGATATGCAAATCATATGATTTATGTGTATGATATGCATGTACACAAAGTGTCTTGTTTGTGCTTATGGTTTTTGTGCATCATATCTGTGCAAATCCATACAATACCCTGGTAAATCCTACTGCATTTTTGTACTTATTGTGCATTACATTTTCAAAGCATGCTTGAAATGATTTGACATATGGCAAATATTCTACATTTTCACATAATGCATTATACTGTGCATTCTTTCCCCTCCATTATGCTCTTTACCATGGCTTAAAACTAATGCTTGTAATGATTCGTGACATGTGGCAAATATAGGTCAGTGCATCTCACACTCACAGCCTTGTTATTGTTGCAGTTCACTGAGGGCTCCAGTGTTTATCTCTAGACCCTACATAACAAAACCCTGAATCTGACAAATTAGTGCCAATTCATTGTCACTTGTTATTAAAGTGCAAAAAAATCACAGTGATACGTAATGTGATACATTCACATGCAACTGCAGCTTACAGATCCCTTATGCTTCATGTCAAATCCAGTAATGCGCCTTACCTTATTACTGAGATTCTCCTTGTTGTTTCCAGGATTACTTCTTCTCAATTTGATGGAAGGCGATCGGAGCAGACTCTTAATCCGGCTTTTAATAGTTGTATTTTCCACTGTCATCTTGATTTGGTGTGCTGATGAATCCAATGTTTGCAACAATGTTTCCAGTCACAGAAAACAACGAACGGCGGCGGAACTGTAGCCCTTCGCTGTTCAACCAGTCGACAATCAATTCAGCAATACACGTTTATAATAAGCCATTATATGATTACAGCCTTTTATTTTTATATAATAAGCCAAAGCACCGGAACCGTCATCGTTGTCCACTATAAAAGGAGCTTTAAATCCCGTTCGGTAGTGCTGTCGTCTGACATATCTGTGGACGTCGCGCTCCACACTAACGTACATTTGTTAAAATGGACCATGTTTCATGTTTAGAGTGAGCAGTTTGACGGTGAGCCGGTCTCGGATGTCCACGAATCACCTCCAACCGTAATACATTCACCGGCACTGTGTGTGTATTTACGAAAACTACTATGGCGACGGCTTCTCTCATGAATATTAACAAACTGCCGTGACGTTTGTTCTGGAACTCTTACGTGATTGGCTGAAGTGCAGATGTTAGGTGAAGCACTTTAGAAGGATGTCCTGTCTGGGCTGAGGCGAAGTCAGTTTCTTCCAGGGTACTTTATTGGAATAATTGTACAGTATTGCCAAAGCATACAACAAAAGTTGAGAAGAAAATAAATAATAATAATAATAACAACAACAACAGTAACAACAGGTAGGCCTAACGATACAAATTAAATTCAGGTACAAGTAATTGTAACTAAAATGTTCAATTTACAATAATAAAAAAAAATACACACAACATACATAAATGAGCAAAGAACCCTGAGAGTCTTTGCTTATTAATATTAATTAGGTCATGTGACTGGACGCGCCAGTAAGGTCGCAAAGTAACTTAATATTCATAAGATAGGCCTTCGCCATAGTATAATGCTAACAACACACAAAACGCATCACTGCAATAGGATGGATTTTTACTAACAGATGGTCGGTTGTAATATACTGCAGTGTTTAAGTGTAGACAATACATTCCTGAGAATGTAAGACAAAGTGTTATTTTTTTTTATGTTGACAAATAATAGTACAAGAAGTAGAACAGGAAATAAGATGGCTTAACCTGTCAGATCAATTTATAATTCTGCCATCTCCATTTTACAACAGTGGCTAGAATGCAAATTACTTTACCGGTAACAGGGTCATTATAATACATTACACAGCTATCGTAACTTGTGAACATTTTAAAATAATAATAAATAAATATATTTGCATGGATGCACCTCTCTGGTTAGGCCATAATGTATCTAGACAAACATTAGACTCCAATTATGGCAAGTCTTGCAAAAGTATTTTCTTTTAAATTATGGTTTTGTGTTTGGATGTGGGGTATTTATGGCTGGCAAATTTAGACTTATGATAGTGAACAATAGGCTAATTGAACCTGTTGTGCTATTCAGATTAAAAACGGCAGTAACTGAATGACAAAATCAACTGTTTTAGGTTAAACTGATTTATAATTCCATTCACCGTCTCTTTGTAGTTTGAAAATGTTCAATTGTTCACTCCTTTTAAGGTTATTTGAGTTTACATTTATTTCTTGGGCAGATTATGGCTTGTGTGTACACTCGGTGTTGTTCGGATTGTTTTTAACGCCAATTCTGCCATCTAGTGATTGCACTATGTACCTTAATGGATTGCAGGGAATAAATCTAGCAAATTATAAGCATTTATATGAATCTATAGGTCTACAAATGGGAATATTGATTTGAACAGCTTTAGAAACCTTGTGAAACATGCAAAGATTAGTCTTGTCACAAAGAACCCTTTCATTTATTACAAAAAATCTAGCTGAATAAGATAAAACAATACATTAATAAAGTTATCAGTCCTAACCCTAAGGCTAATTCTGTGCAATACAACATAAGAATATGAGGACAGTGAATGGATCAATTTACAATTGTGCAAAAGACAAACTAGCCAATTGTAGGCCACCATTTAAAATATCATACATTTTCTTGCTTTTCTATTTTGATTGTATCCTGTTTTTTGTTGTTGTTTTTTTCAAACTACCAAGTTGGACCACACAAACAGTTTCCACTGAGGGCCCTCCCAAGTCTAATTTCTTATGTAACTGTAATAACTTTCTATACCAGCTTGCCAACACTACCTTACGAAGCAGCTCTCCATGTCCCTTCTGCATGTGGAAAATTAAAGGATCCAGACATGCATTGAGACAATATAGCAGTTGGGAGGCTTCTGCAAGTAGGTTGACCACCCATGCAACCCAGCAAGTGTTTTTGCAGTCATCCAAAATGAAGAAGAAAATACAGGCGAAGATGTGCAGCAGCTGCCCTGGCACCCAAAACACCAGGAAATTGGCAGTGAAAACCGCAAAATCAGCCAGATGGTCTTGTCTCGGCCTTGCAGGTTACCTAGGCCCCACTGCTGTTGTGGTTGCTTCATCCAGGCAATAATCTTCAGATAAGAGGGAATTATTAGGAGCAGTGGGACAGGAGATTGTAGGTTGCTTCGGTGGTCATGAACCTGGAGTTCACCATAGACCCATATACATTGGATGCCATCCTTCCTGACCTAGAACACAATGTTAGGATAACTGAAATAAATTAGGAGGGTGGTGATAGCCCAGTGTAGAAGCAAAACCAACACACTGTTCCGTGGAGTGCGGATCATTCTGGACTCAAGAGGGAAGACAATTGCAATAAAGCAGTCAGTGCTGATGGCGCAGATGAACATGGTACTTGACATCAACCCGACAAAGTACAGAATTTTCACCATGATACAGAGCAAACAACCCATTTTCCAGTGGTAGTCGGAGTATATATAGAATGCCCAGGGTCCCATGGAGGCCAGATAGGCAAGGTCAGGTCCAGGTTAAAAACACCTATAGATACAATACTCTAAAGCTGGGATGTCCGTAGACAACCCCACAGGCTCCAGAGATTTCCAATTGTTCCAAGAAATGACAGTATGTAAAAGACAAGAGGTATAAAGTGTGAGTTATACATGCAGTTGGAGGGACAGTCCATGAATGGAACCAAAGGAAGGGCAAGATCATGGGAATAGGTGCAGTTCTTTGTACAAGATCAGTGAGCACTGTTTACTACCGACATTTCTTTTTCTTGGTATATAATCAGTTTATTTGATTTTTTTGGGGGGGGAAAGAGGTTAAATAATTTAATCAACATTTAATTGAATTTCAACCTTATAAATGATTCCATCCATATTTGATACTGTAGTCATCCAATACATTTGCAATAAGGATTCTAGGGATGCAATATTTAATTCAAAATATTTAGCTTAGAAAATGTGCATGAAAAGAATGGATGTACATCTAACTTTCACAAAGCAGAATGAAGTTTGCTTACAACTTTTCAACACCTTCAGTATATCAACCCTGATCCTTCCTGGAAATACCTTTCTTGTTTTGCCTCTGGGAGTGTGCTCCAAGCATCAGGAAGTAGGGTTTAGTGACCATCAGTTGATAATTACATGCTTCTATAATTCTCTAGTCTGTAAAAAAATGTCAATTCAAACCCCTACTGCAGGTCTTGAAGTACATAATTTCAAAGATCAACTCTGGAAGAATAAACATGACAGCAAACCAATAAAATAAAATGCTAATAAAGAAAATATGAAGTTGGGAAATCTGTAATTGAACTAATAAACTTTTATCTTTTTAGGTTATATCTTTTTGAATGTTATATCAGAATCATGAATGGAAATATTTAAAAACGTTCCCTTGAGACTTGAGCACATATTTATTGACTTGAATGGATGTCTTATCTCTTTCACAATGAAGGTGAGAGAGCACTGATTTATAGCATATAAAAATATGTTTTTAAACAGACAGTTTGGAAGTCTACAAATAGTACATTTTACATATTTACAATCTCCAAGAAATATGTCACACATTGACCAGTAAACAGACATTTAACAAAAAACTTATTTACACAATAATCCAGTCTAGCTTAAAATAGATACACCACACGGGAACAATGGCACATTGCATTTTGAGTTATCAAGCCTTGTGATTTTCCTATGAAGTGTTTGTGCTCAATTCTAAATCCAAAGTGGAATTGCATAGTGATTACTACATTTCTTCAAGTCAAACTGAGGGATCCCCTGCTGACAACTACCTCATCGGACACTATAAGGAAGTGCAGCACCACCATTTTTAATGGGAATGAAAATAAGGCTAAGAGGGATTGGCCTGCCTTCTCTTCAATGGTACGCACGGTATAAAGCTCCTAGATCCCATCTGATTTTCTACAACTCATGTTTTCTAGAGTTTTTTTGTATACTGCCCGCGTAACGATCCACTTAACACTTAAACTGCAGTATAACCCATTGGAGACTGTTCATCTATCCCTCAAAGCCTCATTGTCATTCCCATCAAAAATCAAAGATATCGCTGCTGTGAATAAAATCTAAAGCATACAAACCCTGCACTTCAAATATCAGTTTAATATATAAAGCAAAAAAACTAGGAAACTATAGTAGGCATTCCACAATTGAGCTGAACATTTTCAAACGTCACATTCTGACAAAAATCAAACTGCATAGACTACTTTGAAAACAAACAGAAAAAACAAAACTGCAGTATGACAAATGTAAAACTTAGTAAAATCAAAGAGGATGCACTATATCCTTCTATTCCTATGCTGTTAGCATTTTAGTATTTAGTGTAATACACATTTTCTACATTCTAAAAAGCATATAGAAGGACCAAGGCACTCAATGTATGATATAAGTGTTATGTTTATAAGCCAGCTTTTCTGTAACAAGAACACAGACTTACAACTATTATTGCCTTAACAGTGTTAAAACATGCATTAATGTAATGGGTATAATAGAAAGTGGTCCAAGTTTCCGCTAGACGCAAAGGCAAAGACATCTGCATAATATCATTAGTAGATCAAGGGTTCACAGGTTAACTCAACTGTTAAAAGTCACTGGGCAAATTCAGTTATTCCTGAAAAGGTCACCCAGAAAAATGATCCCACAAAATCCACAGCATAAACAATTAGGAACAGCTTCGCCCTCATAGTTTCGTACCACTATGCGCTGAGGGAGAAACAAATCCTACATTTAAATATCAAGTAGCCCCTCTTTTTTTTCTTCTTTAAATTAACTCCGATGAGGAAAGAGACAACATGCTCCAATATGGAGGTTAGGAAGAGTTCACAGCTTCTTCCAGAGTTAACAACATTTGCCACAAAAAATAAATATCTGTATTCAAACAGCCCTTCTCTAAATGGCTATACAAATTCAACAGCAAAATCAAACTGAAATATCTTGCTGGTCAAGTAGGTTGCTTCAGTAATCAAATAATAATAAAAAACTTCTTTGGATATACCAGAGGCACAACAGGTGGTACCTGCTGCAGCAGGACTTGCACTGCAATCAAAAAAATAAATACATAAAAAAACCCTCCTATTTTATACGTAAACATTAAAGTGAGCAGCAGCTATACTTGACTCATTGATTGGTAGACCACATATGTGGGCTATGAACACCTTGCACCTTTGAGTCTGGGTTAAGAACTGAGGAGCCAGTCGCTTTATTCAGAACAGGATCTTGAGTCTTTAAACCTAGAGGAACCAGTTTAGGCATAGGCCGCCATGCCACATTGGCCCCTTCATTGGCAGAGTAACTCGATGCAGCCCCAAATGCAGCTTTCATGTGTAACAGAGGGGGCGGAGTAGGAGCATCACTTTTAACGTTGCATAATGGGACAGGTGGACTTTGAGCATTTTGAACACATGTTGATGTTGCAGTCCCAGATTCTGATGAAACAGAAGGCAATTCTGACCCAAAGATAACTTTGACCAAGTCATCCACTTTGGGTGGGATATCTATTTCATCTTTAGAGTTATCTGGTGACATCATATCTTCATCCACTGTTAGGAACAAGGGGCTAAGGGCATGATCATCATCCTTGTCTTTATTTGTCTGCTTTTTAGTACATGTGCCAACCTCGCCTGAAATCATAATTCTTGGATCTTCATTGTCAGTAAGTGAGCCAAGCCCACCTGGAACTATAATTCTAGGATTTTCATTCAGTGGTTCGGTGGGATCATCACTTAGCTGCTGACTGAGGAGAACAAGATCATCTAATAAAGACATGAGATTTTCATCCTCTGTATCATTGCTGTCATCATTATCTTCTCCATCCAATTCATTTAGATTGGATAAGGTAATGGGTGTATGGACCTCATCTCCTCTAACAGGCGGCTTGTGTACATCCTGATGTTGAGGCTCATCCACAATTTCACTTTCCTCCAAAACTGGAATTTGATCATCCGAGAGTTTCTGCTGATTCTCCACAGGTGCAGGGATAGAAATAGGATGTTCCTGAACAACAGGTGTAGTGTTTTCCTTTTCAGTCACACCTTGCTGTAGTATTACCAAATTCTCCACTGGTGGGACCAGAGAAATAACATTGGCAATCTTTGGAATGTTGGCAGATTCCACTGAAAATAAGGCATTATAAAAATATTCCATATTAATATCATTTAAGAATGTGGGTATATAGTAATCAAATGTGAAAAAAATAATGGGGTACAACAATTTGATCTACTTACGTTGTGTGTTTATCTTAACAGGGCTGTTTTTAAGTTTAAAAAGCTGAGGCTGCAACACTGGAAGGGGATTTTCCACTCTAATTGGGTGAGATATTGCAGGAACTGATATGGATACAGATGCTACCCCTTGATGAAACAAACAACAAGTGTGAATGTTTGTCATAAAATCACAAAATTTAAAGTTTTCAAAAGCATCATTGATATGTCCAAAGGCTAACCTGGTATGAGTGGTTGCTGTCCCTCTACTGAGGTGATTACAATGGGTTGAAATGGGTTGTTTATGGTTGTGACTTGATTGCATGGAACCATTGTATTCATCAAAGGTATTACTTGGGGAACACACACTGAACAAAACACAAGAAACATTGAAAAAGCATGAACATCCAAAACCAGATATAAAAAAAACAGAATATCCGAAACAAGTTCCTTTACAGCGTCGTAACTTGTAAATTCATCTTAAAAAAATTGATAAATCTTAAACTGTTCCATTAACACAGTCATGTCAATTTGACAATTGCATTTGGGTTTTTTCTTCTAGGACTAACCAGGCTCTCTTCTTGGCTCTTTGACAGGTGATACTGGTATCGTCTTGGATGAAGAGCGAGACAGAATGTTTGGCCGCGTTTTCTCTCGAGGAATTAAAGAATGTTGTATAGCACTTGGGACAGGAACAGGTTTCTTTGGTGTAGTGGGATTAAAGGTTGGCTGAGTAGGTTTAGACATGATACCTTGCTCTTTATCCTGAGTTTTAGCTGTGTTTTTGCAACTATCAAGGTCTATAGGTTTCAAGGCTGACGGTGCAGACTTGGAAACAGCCCCTTTTATACTTCCAGACTTTTCTAGGCTTTTTTGTTTCTTAACACTTAAGTCCATTGGTCTGGTGGGAGACTGGGTGGGTTTCACTTTGTTTTGGACCGTTAAACTTTTCAGTTTACTACTGAGATCAGCTAGTTTAGGTTTGGGTGCAGGTTTGGAAGTTGTTTGCTTAAACTGGGACTCCATCTCTTTTGCTTTATCTTGGGCCTCCAGAGCTTTTTGTTTAGCAATAACTTCATTAAGCATCTGATTGATGAACGCTGTACTCTTGTCTGTGGACAAAAGCGAATACAACATTAGTTAGCAAAAAATTATGTTCACACATTAAAGTAATTGATGTAGCAGTCTGTTATATAAGCTAGGGTGTGAGACAAAAAAAATTCTAAAGGATTCTCTTACCAGACAATAGGGATAGGGTCTTAATGTAACGCTCTTTCTTAATTCTTAGCTTCACTCTTTTTTTCACTAACTTGTCTTCCTGCTTAATTAGTGACTCAATCTCTTTTTTAGCCTTGGAAGAAGAAAAACATGTTACAAAACAATATAAACAATATTTTCAATATAATTATAAGCATGAAGCGCAATGAAATCATCATCAAACCAGGGTGAGGATGCTCTTCTTAGAGCCTTTAACATTCTTTGAAGGCTTTTTGAGTGTTGCCTGAAGTTTAAAAAAGCATTCTGCAATTGAGAAGCGCCTGTTTCTCTCTTGTTCCGAGCGCACCAATATCTAAAAAGCACAAATTAGTTGTATTATATAATTTTATTAAATAACATTGTGTGTATATGAGAAAAAATAAAAAAACAAACAAACAAAAAGGGTTGGGCCAATCGTAAACAAGTTCATCATATTTGTGGAATTGGAGGTTAAAACTAACCCTCTTTTGCTGCTTGACATCAAGAATGCGTTTCCGGCGACTGCAAGAACAAAGAATAACAAATCAAAGGTTGTTGTAGATGGAATTAATTTTCTTAACATAAGGCAATTAATAGGGGTCTAAAGTAATGTCTATTTTCATATTTCACTACTTTCATTGTGTAAGTACAGTTCTTGTCCAAATACATTTCAAAATAACACTAAATTTCTAGACAATCAATCACATTTGCATTACCTTTGATACTGATTTTGCCTTTTTGCCAATACCCTCATTTGTGCGATATTGTTTTTCTTGACAGTCTCTTCAGTTGTCTCAAAATCAACCTCCACCTCAACATAATCTTTTATCTCATAGTCCAAACCATCCTTATCCTCAGTCCCATCTGCTTTAATAGAATCCTGAAGAACAGTAGAAATAAAACTATCCTTAATAAAACAATAAATATGAGTTTTTCAAATCACAGAAAGTTAGAAAAGCTGAAAAAGCCAATATTACACATCAATGTAAGCTCTTACACTCAAACTATATGCAGAGTCGTCAGTTATTTCTGTTTCTTCTGAATTTACATCTTTCCCTTCGTGATCTGGTGCAGTGTCAAACTCCATCTCATTCACTTTGGAATTAGCTCTTTTACCAGCTTCAGCCTGCTCCATATGTGCAGGGTTAGAACCATCTCCAGATAACTGTCTGGGTTTTTTAGAAGAGGAGGCAGAAGATGGAGGCTGTGTCACATTTTTTTCTGCAATTTGTTCAGATATGTTGGAATGGTCAAAGCGATTCTGTTGATCAGGAACTATCTCAGGTTGCTTATTTGAGTCAAGTGATCCTTCAACCTGACTGATTGGCCCCTTTGTTGAAAAAGAGTTCACAGAAACTGTGGTCTCAGACTTTGTGGAGTCTTGGTTCTGTGCCATTGAACTTGTAAGCAATGTGAAGCCACCCTGTGAGAAGCTAGGGGAAGAAGTTGGAGTTATGGTGTCTTTGTCAGTTTTTGGCAGGAGAATTCTTAATGTACTAGTGCCAGACTGTCCCAGAAAACTTGGGGCAACTTTATGGGTAGAAGGAAGGCTGCTGAAAGAGACTGACTTGGATGCAGTAATAGTGACTGGCTTGCCAGTCATAGATAAAGATGTAGAGACTGGCACAGTGACAGTAGACTTTGTCCGAGTTGCTGGGCTGGATGACGTGACTATGGTGGTGCTGCCAGCCTGAGGACTATTTAGATGGACTACATTACGCCCAGTCAAACGGAAAAGGGTTGCTGAAGAAAACAAAAAAACAAAACAGCACAATTATGATATGCTAACCATTATACAAAAGAATCTTTCAATACATTTTGTACTGACCTGAAAATTATTTAAATGTAACACCTATACATTTACATACTATTCACTAGGATGCTGATCTTATGCTCCGAGCAGTCTAAAGCTCGATTTACACTTCTGCGTCGAACCTACAATGTAGGTTCTGCGTAGTGGCTAACAAGGAGGTTTGCATCATTCTGCGAGTACTAGTGTATGCAAGAGAATGCTAGTGTATTGAGAAAATCTTTCTTAATTTCTGAATTATACATTTCATAAATAGACAAAAGCCTTGTAATTTGTAGATTCAAAAGTATTTACTAAATTATTGTAGCATTAAAAATGAGTTAATCCAAGTAGAGGTTTTCATTCCTGTGGAACTCCCGCAGGACTTTATTAGATTTCTTATGGTGCAGGATTAATTTCTGAGTTGAAGGCAGGAGTGGACAGTACTTCCATGAGATGTAGACGGGAGCTGGCGGTCAGCGAATAGCCTTTTTTTATTAATGAATGCAAAACAAATCCCATAAAAAACAATAACTTTTTTTTTATAACGTAAAATACATTTTAACAGGAGCCGTCGAGAACGAAATCACTGTGGGCAGAGATCGGATGAACGGAGTAAAATTCATCTACTTTACATGTTGCCTGCCATGCAGATCTAAAATAACCCACGGTTCAGTAAGCATTGGCACAGCGGTTCACCTCAAGTTTAATAACACATCTGGAGCACAATGTTTGGTGAAGACAACTAAGCGTTCAATAGTGTTACAACCCCCGCTAATGCACCTGAATAGATCTGTAAATAGTTTCACTTTGGTCAACTTGATAACATCACCATTCTGCACGTGTTGTGTGTAGTAGAAAATGGCAAGCGTCAAGTGGAGAAAACGATAGAGAATAGAGATGAGAAGTCCCCTGTGTTATTTAAATCTCCTGTCTGGAACATTTACATTTTGCAGTCAATTACAACAGCGATGGTCAAAAAACATTTACAAAATAGCCACTGTTTGCAGACATTGCTCGACGCGAGTGTCATATACTCAGGGGTAGTTCTAGGGGGCCCTGTGTCAATAGGCCTGGCCCCCACAGTGGCCCCCCTAAATTGGAGTGGTAGAATGGTATTCTCATTTTCCATCCCACCGGGAGTTCAGTGACCCCACATCATAATAAATGGAACAAAAAAATTATATTTAAACAAAACATCAATGCATTATGACTGCATAATAATATTTAGCAGAGTAAAGTTTAATTTAAATTCAATACTGATTAAATATTCACTTACGGTTCATAAGAGATCGTCTTATCCAAACACTTTTCTTAACACAAACACTGTGCTAAAACGTCACTGGTATTCAAGTATTCAATGCAACTGCCTTTATTCTAAAGACTGTAAATTGTATGCACACCGTACACTTTAATTGAATTATTGAATGACTACTTGGGACACCTCAGACATTTTTGTGCTGTGGGTGGAATTTTCAGATGGTCCCTTACAAGAGTTGAAAGCCCATCGGAGCATTTTTAGTCATAACTCTCCAGCTACAACAACCGTTGACCATGAGTTCAGAGTTTTATGCCTGTATGATATAGTCACATATTCCAAAACCTAACTGTGCTAATGATATCACTGTAAAATTGTCAGCACCAGAGAGCACAGGTAGGAGGAAATGAATGTCAATCGAATAATGAGCCAACAATTTCTGGAGATAAGTTCAGTGTTAGTTTCTCATTGTGGAGGTGAGGGCGTGGTCAAGCGCCCATCTGGGGAGAAAGCGGTAAGGACATCCACCTGAGATGAATTGTGACTAATTACCGTTTCCATGTTCACAGTGAGAGTCGAGGGAGATATAAGATGGCCCAGTCCACCGAAAGTGGAAGAGAGTCCACCTGAGAAGCTGTATGTGTGCTGGCCGCTGCCATTGTTATTTTATTGAAGCACATTGACTTTGTGTGCGTCTGAAGCTGTACCGTTGCGCTGTAAAGCGAACAAGTTTTTGAGCTGAATTAAAAAGACATTCCTGTGTTGGAATCGCCGTGTCCCGCTTCCTCCTTTTGATCCAAATACGAACATCTGTCACACTCATCTTTGGACCTGCCAGCTCCAGTTTCAGTTCTACTTAATGTGGATTATACAGCACATGCTGGTTTAAATGTGAGTGTAAGTTAAGTTACTTTTATAGCACGATTTCCCACGTTATCATAAAACCGGATCTGATTTTCTGCCTTATTCTGTTGGAGATTGCTCTTATTTGGCAAGCATTCATTATAAAATATTTTGTATGTGTATCTGTCAGGTTTTCATTTCTGGAACATCATACAGTACACACTTATGTTATTTATAATGAAGTATTTTTTTCCACTGTCTTTAATTTAGTGTTTTCCACTGTACAATGCAGAAACAAGACAAATGTAGTGCAACAAAAGTTTCGCAAAACAAACAATGAAGCAACTCTGATGAAACACACAGAAACAGATGTAAAGAAATGGGTATGAGAAAACAGCAGCTAGCATTATACAGGGCCACACCTGCAATGGCAAATTTATTATGAACACACTTAAAAACATAAAATCAGAACCTTATAAACCACCCCACTTAAGCCCAAATAAACATAATAAACCAAATTATGTTTTATATGTGTACAGGGGACATTTTAGGTATAATAAAGTTGCCCCCCTAGAAGCACACCCACCCGCACCTTGGCCCCCCCAGTCAAAATGGTCTAGAACCGCCCGTGTATACTGATAATTAGGGATGTGCGCTACGACTAATTTGACTGTTGTTTAAATGGAAGTTTTGTAACCGACTAGTCTAAAGAGAAACCAACCTTCAGAAAACAGTAAAAAAATAAAATAATTTTTATGCGACCCATTTAAAATACTTAATCTATTCCAAATCCGATGCTAAATTCCACTGAAAAGTGGCATTTATCTTCGACGTGCTCTGCTTGAATTATGATCATTGTACATTAAATATAGTACATGACATGCATTCACTGAATCAACATTAGCGAATATTTAATAGACATATTTATTGAAAAGAATTTAATGAATAGTGCAGGATCAATGGAACAACCCTAAAAGTCTGTTCTAAACGGAAATCACAAAGTAAAAGTTACTTAACATATTAAAACAGTCAGGACATTTTTGAAAATAATTAACAGGTAGACTAAGCCACATCTATGAGAGAGAAAAAAATGCGCGTATTTCAGGACGTGCAGTCGTGCATTAGCCATTGATCAAATATGACAGCTGTTCGGTAAAGAACGATAACCAATAACAGTTACGATGTAAAAAAAAAAAAAATAAAAAAAAAAAGTAGCTATAGGATAGAAAAAATAGGCCGGTGATGTAGCCTACAATAAACCTAATGTATTCTAAACATGATGTGCACACAGAATAAAAGATAGTTTAACATGTTAAGCAGTCGGCACCTCATTGAAAATAGCCTTCTTAATCAGCAGATTAAAAACAATTGCATACCTAGTCTAAAACTGTTATTTTCTAGGCTACTTACTCAAAAGCATACATTTTTTGATGAGTAAAATTAACACGTCGACATGGTCCAGTGAAAGACGGGACTTGACTCACCTGAGGCGCCTGTCCTGCACTTGAAAAAGCCCGCTCAGTGGAAAAATAACGTACAAGCATGCACAGATGTAAAGAAGACTCAAATGTGAAAACATCCTTAGGGACTTTCAAATATTTGGAAAGCCGATTCCCGCACCACCGAAGTGATTTCATAACTACTTTGCTGAGTTCGCTTGTCTAGCGAAGGGACATTTTCCTGCACGCACCGCGAGTGAGAGAGGGAAGACGCACACGCAGCCTGAGGTGAAATTAAACTCTGTATCTGCTCCAGATATCCTCTTTTTTAAATAATATTTGTATTATTAATTCTATTTAAAATATGTAACATTAATATGACAGTAATTTAAGTGCAGCCTCTGTAAAAATATAAAGCCAAACGTAAATGTGTAAAAATTATTATCAGTTTAATGGGAGGAAATATTAACCGACTAGTAATTCCAGTGTCGACTAGCAGCATCAGAACCGTTTAGTCGACTAGTCTCGCACATCCCTACTAGTAATACATTGATATACACTATATTGCCAAAAGTATTCGCTCATCTGCCTTTAGATGCATATGAACTTAAGTGACATCCCATTCTTAATCCATAGGGTTTAATATGACGTCGACCCACCCTTTGCAGCTATAACAGCTTCAACTCTTCTGGGAAGGCTTTCCACAAGGTTTGTGAGGTCAGACACTGCTGTTGGACGAGAAGGCCTGGCTCGCAGTCTTCGCTCTAATTCATCCCAAAGGTGCTCTATCGGGTTGAGGTCAGGACTCTGTGCAGGCCAGTCAAGTTCTTCCACACCAAACTCGCTCATCCGTGTCTTTATGGACCTTGCTTTGAGCACTGGTGTGCAGTCATGTTGGAACAGGAAGGGGCCATCCTCAAACTGTTCCCACAAAGTTGGGAGCATGGAATTGTCCAAAATCTCTTGGTATGCTGAAGCATTCAGAGTTCCTTTCACTGGAACTAAGGGGCCAAGCCCAGCTCCTGAAAAACAACCCCACACCATAATCCCCCCTCCACCAAACTTCACAGCTGGCACAATGCAGTCAGACAAGTACCGTTCTCCTGGCAACCGCCAAACCCAGACTCATCCATCAGATTCCCAGATGGAGAAGCGTGATTCGTCACTCCAGAGAACGCATCTCCACTGCTCTAGTGTCCAGTGGCGGCGTGCTTTACACCACTGCATCCGACGCTTTGCATTGCACTTGGTGATGTATGGCTTGGATGCAGCTGCTCGGCCATGGAAACCCATTCCATGAAGCTCTCTACGCACTGTTCTTGAGCTAATCTGAAGGCCAGATGAACTTTGGAGGTCTGTAGCGATTGACTCTGCAGAAAGTTGCCGACCTCTGTGCACTATGCGCCTCAGCATCTGCTGACCCCGCTCTGTCATTTTATGTGGCCTACCACTTCGTGGCTGAGTTGCTGTCATTCCCAATCGCTTCCACTTTGTTATAATACCACTGACAGTTGACTGTGGAATATTTAGTAACGAGGAAATTTCACGACTGGACTTGTTGCACAAGTGGCATCCTATCACAGTACCACGCTGGAATTCACTGAGCTCCTGAGAGCGGCCCATTCTTTCACAAATGTTTGTAGAAGCAGTCTGCATGCCGAGGTGCTTCATTTTATACACCTGTGGCCATGGAAGTGATTGGAACACCTGAATTCAATTATTTGGATGGGTGAGCGAATACTTTTGGCAATATAGTGTATGATTAATCATTTACGCCGACATCACCCAGGGAAAGATAGCACTCACAGAGCTGCAGGTGAGCCCGAAACTGCACACACTCCCTTCCGTTTTTAAGGAGGCACTCAGAGCTAATTCGGACATGAAACAAAAACTTAAGCACTTGGTGTTATTTTGCCCTACTCAGGTGTGGGATTTTTCGTGCATGATTTAAACACTCAAGCAACGTTACGATTTGAAATGGGACTCCAATCATATGTCATGCCCAACACCCCTGACACACTCAGCTTAGTAACAAGGATGCTTGGCCTCTTTATAACTCTTAGCAGCTATATTTGATGCTTTCCTGAATCAATTTATTTTGTATTCTAGAAGTACTTACTTGGGCTTTGAGAAAGGAGGCTGGGCTTGATGGCTTTGATCAGACTTAAAGGCACCAATTGAACGAGTTGACCACTGGCATCACGGTACAATGTTTTGCCATCTGTTGTCTTCACAACCTGAAGCAGCATCTTTTGGCCCGGTGTCTGTTGGGGGCGAAACTGAGTGATGGGCCTTGGAGGCTGCGGACCATTGTTGGGGAGCCCTGCATTACGGGACATAACTGTGATCAAAACAGTCTTTTTCCCAGAAGTGGCAGATCCAGAGGAAGAGACGGTTGTAGGGGTTAAACTTGACCCACCTGGCAACAGTGAAAGGATTCAATAGGCCAACTTAAACAACTGACTTATTTTAGTAAAATCATTCAAAGACATTGTGAAGCACACAAATCTAGCAGAAACAGAGCTTTAAACTAGCCCACTCTGGGTTCACAATTAAAAAAAAGAATGTTGATGGTGACACATTACATTCACAATAGCAAGTCTGCTCATATTTTGCTGTGCAAGGTAAAACAAAAAAACATTAAATACACTTTTTGTCCAAATTGAAACTGACTGAAATTGGGTCTCTATCACAATGATTTGCCTGTGTGACAGACAAGTTTGGTTCAACTATACTCAGATTCAGAGAAAACGGAGTGCGAAATCCAATAAATACAAAATACACACTTATACCAAGTAACGTTGAGCTTGCATCAATGCTGATGGGCACATCAGGGGCACATAACAGTTGCAAAAGGAGTGCTCGTGAGCACCCTTCAGAAAATCTTATATGACTTTGCAACACCCTACGGTCTCGTGGACTTGACACACACCTGCACGCGACGGCAATCACAAGTCCGCAAGTCCACATCATGTGTACCATTTGGGACAGGGCCTAAGATACATATCAGGATATACTGAAGCGACAACATTCTCTACATCACAAGAACAGGCCCATGAAGCCAAGTATGTTGCGTTCTCCCAGAACATGGCACAAGGGAAGCACAGACACAGGATGTCAAACCAAGGAAGCCAGGCTTACCCAGAGGCAGGCTGAGCGATTTAGTGAGGTTGGTGATGGCAGGGGATTGGACATTTGATTCAGTGGGAAAACTGGTGGTGTTTGACGGTTCAAACACTTGAACAGCCAAGTCTGCTTTTGGAGGAGGAAGAGCCACCCCTGAAGCTCCAGCCTCTCTGCCAACCATCAACAGATTGGAAGGGATGACAATATTTGAAGCAGAAGGCTGTATATGAGGAGTGCTATTGCTGGGCACATTTTGAGAGTTGATGTTGTTGATCACAAACTGGGTGAAGACCTTTCCCACTGGGGGCTTGGTCACTGTACAAAAACAAATTAAGGAGCTGGTTAAGTCTGCCGATTAACAAGTAATGCAATCTACTATAGTGTTCTGCACTGCTCAGTATACACTCTGGGCATCTACTGTATTGGTCAATACCCATTTGGGCAAAAGGTTTGTATGCTCCATCTGGATGTATACAAAATTGGATTAAGTGGAAAAGATACTATTCTGTGTACTGTGATCAGCACACAATTTCTGTCCTTGACTTACCTACAGGCTCGACAGATGATGCGGTTGTAGAAGATAATGTGCCGGTAACTGTGACCACACTAGTGACCGGAACTGATGTGGTAGAGGTCTTTGTAGTGGTCGCTGTGGTTACTATTTCAGATCCAGACTGACTGACTGGACATATTCTCCCTGTGATGTAAGCTGCCAGTCTATTGGCAGGGTGCAAAGCCCCCATCTGACCAAGCTCTAGCTTGGCTTGTGGGTATGGCTTTCCATTGACCTGCAAAAACAATTGATTGTTAAAAAAAATTTATATTAAAAGTTATTAGTATGTAAAATACAAAGAGAACCAAGTCTAGGACCGGCATCTATATACAATGCATTCAGAAAGTATTCAAACCCCTTCATTTTTTCCACACTTTATGTTGCAGCCTTATGCTAAAATGTTTTAAATTATTGTATTTTTTTCACTTCAATCTACATGCCATACCCCATAATGACAAAGCAAAACCCAGATTTTTGATAACTTTGCAAATTTATTAAAAAGATAAAACTGAAATATCACATTGGCATAAGTATTCAGACCCTTTGCTATGACACTTGAAATTTAACTCGGGTGCATCCCATTTCTATGGATCATCTTTGAGATGTTTCTACACTCTGATTGAAGTCCACCTGTGGCAAATTCAATTGATATGACACGATTTGGAAAGACACACACCTGTCTTTATAAGGTCTCACAGCTGAAAACGCATATCAGAGCAAAAACCAAGCCATGAGGTCAAAAGGAACGGACTGCAGAGCTCAGAGACTGGATTGTGTCGAGGCACAGATCTGGAGAAGGCTACAAACATTTTTGGCTGAGAGCAAGAGCACAGTGGCCTCCATAATTCTTAAATGGAAGAAGTTTGGAACAACTAGGACTCTTCCTAGAGCTGGCCGCCTGGCCAAACTGAGCAATCAGGGGAGAAGGGCCTTGGTAAGAGAGGTGACCAAGACCCCGATGGTCTCTCTGGTTAAGCTAAAGAGATCATGTGTGGAGATGGGAGAAACTTGCAGAAGGACAACCATCACTGCAACACTCCACCGATCTGGGCTTTCCGGCAGAGTGGCCAGACGGAAGCCTCTCCTCAGTGCAAGACACAAGAAAGCCCACCTGGAATTTGCAAAAAAGCACCTAAAGGACTCTCAGACTGTGAGAAACAAGATTCTCTGGTCTGATTAAATGAAGATTGAACTGTTTGGCCTCAATTCCAAGCATAATGTCTGGAGGAAACCAGGCACCACTCATCACCTGCGCAATACCATCCCAACGGTAAAGCATGGGGGTGGTAGCATCATGCTGTGGGGGTGTTTTTTAGCTGCAGGGACTGGTTAGGGTTGAAGGAAAGCTGAACGCAGCAAAATACAGAGATATCCTTAATGAAAACTTGGTCCAGAGCGCTCAGGACCTCAGACTTGGCCGAAGGTTCACCTTCCAACAGGACAATGACCCTAAGCACACAGCCAAGACAACGCAAGAGTGGCTTAGGGACAACTACTGTATGTGAATGTCCTTGAGTGGCCCAGCCAGAGCCCGGACTTGAACCCAATCAAACATCTCTGGAGAGACCTGAAAACGACTGTCCACTGATGGTCCCCATCCAACCTGACAGAGATTGAGATGATCTGCAGAGAATAGCAGAATATCCCCAAATCCCAGTGTGCAAAGCTTCTTGAATCATACTTAAAAAGACTTGAGGCTGTAATCGCTGCCAAAGGTGATTCAACCAAGTACTGAGTTAAGGGTCTGAATACTTATGTCAATGTGAGATTTCAGTTTTTTTCTTTTTAATAAACTTACAAAGTTATCAAAAATCTGTTTTTTGCTTTGACATTATAGGATATGGTGTAGATGTGAAAAAATAAAAGAATATAAAGCATTTTAGCATAAGGCAACATAACATGTGAAAAAAAAATGAAGGGGGTCTCAATACTAGGGGTGCACCGAATAAATCTGTGATCGCGCCTAGATTTAGGGCCGATCTTTTTTGCTGCACGCAGGGAATCACACATACACTGCTCCTCTAATGAATGAGTGCTTTCTCAACACTTGATGCATGACAGAATGGCATCTGGAGGGTGAGTTGTTGGCAATTCTAAGCATTCATGAATTTAAACTTTCAGACATGATGCAATTCAGATGAATATGCCGGTTTGTTTTTAAAAATGTGTAAGAACTACATGTGTATGAATATTAAGCTGCCCATTTTCTAGAGTCATTATGGTTGTAATTTTGACTCGTTGCACAGTGAGCAGGAAGAGGATAAAGAGGCGGCTAACGGGTATAAAAACGAATTAAACAAATAAACATGCAAAATACATGAGTCGTGACAATCAGACATCGTGTGGAGCGATAGAGACTGTTTGAGCGATCATGAGCACTTTTAGCTTTACTCTCTTTAACGAGCGCTTTGTCAATTAAACGTGCTGTCCAGATGCTCTCAATCTTTCATCTGTCACTCATCTCAGTGCTATTCTGTGAGGATCCCAATTTAAAATCAGATTAATATTAGTCACAATACCACTAATAACAGATATAACTGTTTAACCTTCAATAAAGCAATTCACGCATTTGCCTAATTAGTGATTTGTTTTACAGCAAAACGCCAAAGACAGTAAACAAATCATAAATACTGATTATTTCTCTCTGGAGCAATTTTAGAGCTTGTAATGAATATATTTTTCTTATTTTTGAATGTATTTCTGTAGTGTGTGATGCTCTCATGGTTTTTACTGGTTGCCAGTATATCACAATGACATTTTGATAGTGACAACAGAACGATTAATAACTGTTTTCAATACAAAGAAATGTTAGCGATTTACAATTAATGTAATTTTAATGTAGTTTTGGTAACACTTAATAAAAAGGTTTCATTTCTTTAACATTAATGCATTAGGTGTCATGAACAAACAATGAACAATATATTTTTACAGCATTTATTAATCAATATTAGTTAATAAAAATACAATTGTTCATTGTTAGTTCATAATGCATTAATGTTACTGATACAACTTTTGATTTTAAAAATGTATTAGTATATGTTGTAACTAACATTAAGTTCATTAGTTCATGTTAACTACAGTAATGTTGTTAAACAATATTAACAAATTGAACCTTTTTGTAAAGTGTTACTGTAATTTTACTGTGTGGGGCATAAACATACAGTGGTGTGAAAAAGTGTTTGCCCCCTTCCTGTTTTCTTATTTTTTTGCATGTTTGTCACACTTAAATGTTTCAGATCATCAAACAAGTTTAAATATTAGTCAAAGATAACACAAGTAAACACAAAATGAAGTTTTTAAATGAAGGTTGTTATTATTAAGGGAAAACAAAATCCAAACCTACATGGCCCTGTGTGAAAAAGTGTTTGCCCCACCTGTTAAAACATAACTTAACTGTGGTTTATCACACCCGAGTTCAATTTCTCTAGCCACACCCAGGCCTGATTACTGCCACACCTGTTCTCAATCAAGAAATCACTTAAATAGGACCTGCCTGACAAAGTGAAGTAGACCAAAAGATCTTCAAAAGCTAGACATCATGCCGAGATCCAAAGAAATTCAGGAACAAATGAGAAAGAAAGTAATTGAGATCTATCATTCTGGAAAAGGTTATAAAGCCATTTCTAAAGCTTTGGGACTCCAGAGAACCACAGTGAGAGCCATTATCCACAAATGGCGAAAACATGGAACAGTGGTGAACCTTCCCAGGAGTGGCCGGCCGACCAAAATTACCCCAAGAGCACAGCGACGACTCATCCAAGAGGTCACAAAAGACCCCACAACAACATCCAAAGAACTGCAGGCCTCACTTGCCTCAGTTAAGATCAGTGTTCATGACTCCACCATAAGAAAGAGACTGGGCAAAAATGGCCTGCATGGCAGAGTTCCAAGACGAAAACCACTGCTGAGCAAAAAGAACATTAAGGCTCGTCTCATTTTTGACAGAAAACATCTTGATGATCCCCAATACTTTTGGGAAAATACTCTGTGGACTGACGAGACAAAAGTTGAACTTTTTGGAAGGTGTGTGTGTCCCATTACATCTGGCGTAAAAGTAACACCGCATTTCAGAAAAAGAACATCATACCAACAGTAAAATATGGTGGTGGTAGTGTGATGGTCTGGGGCTGTTTTGCTGCTTCAGGATCTGGAAGACTTGCTGTGATAAATGGAACCATGAATTCTGCTGTCTACCAAAAAATCCTGAAGGAGAATGTCCGGCCATCTGTTCGTGACCTCAAGCTGAAGCGAACTTGGGTTCTACAGCAGGACAATGATCCAAAACACACCAGCAAGTCCACCTCTGAATGGCTGAAGAAAAACAAAATGTAGACTTTGGAGTGGCCTAGTCAAAGTCCTGACCTGAATCCTATTGAGATGCTGTGGCATGACCTTAAAAAGGCAGTTCATGCTCGAAAACCCTCCAATGTGGCTGAATTACAACAATTCTGCATAGATGAGTGGGCCAAAATTCCTCCACAGTGCTGTAAAAGACTCATTGCAAGTTAATCGCAAACGCTTGATTGCAGTTGTTGCTGCTAAGGGTGGCCCAACCAGTTATTAGGTTTAGGGGGCAATCACTTTTTCACACAGGGCCATGTAGGTTTGGATTTTGTTTTCCCTTAATAATAACAACCTTCATTTAAAAACTGCATTTTGTGTTTACTTGTGTTATCTTTGACTAATATTTAAACTTGTCTGATGATCTGAAACATTTAAGTGTGACAAACATCCAAAAAAATAAGAAATCAGGAAGGGGGCAAACACTTTTTCACACCACTGTAACTGCAGCATATAACTAGCAAAAGTGTGGCAAAGGGCACTTTAAAAAAAATCTGATCATATCGGCCTCAAATTTCCTGATCGGTGCACCACTAGTGCTTAATATGCAGTTGTTGACTCTAATTTCACATAGCTACAGATATTTTTTCATTTAAGGCCAGTTCGGCCTATAAAAGAGCAAATAAACATCTTTTTGATGAACTCTTCATTCTTTCTTGTCTGTTGCTTGAAGAGAAGAAAAATAAATAAATAAAAATCGGCAATCGGTATCGGAATCAGCCCATTTGCTTGTAAATAAATAAATAAATAATCGGCCATGAAAAATCATGATCGGCACATCCCTACTGAATACTTTCTAAATACACTGCATATATATCCCAGTGCTAAAGCCCCGTTCACACCACCAGGGACACGGAGCGACAAAGCAACACGATCCCATTCATTTCCAATGAAAGCACAGCAACCTCTGGTGACACGAGTGACAGAGACTGTTGGCAAAAAGATATGGGCATGGGAAGCGTCACAAAGTCGACAAATGTTTAACTATGCAAATAGCGATTGACATTCGGGAATGGCAATCAATGAGACAGAAGGCAGTGGAGCTCACATCACCTGTCTGCTGTGAGAGTGAGATGAGACAGATGTAGGCAATGTAGGCAAGACAGAGAAGTTAAAAGTTTCTGCGAGCGAATTCGCTGTTCTATATATTGTCCGTAACCACGTAGTCTACATGGATATAGGCTAATAAAAATGATGCGTGGAAAACTGTCAGAATTCTGAGTGAGTTTGTTTCATATATTGATAGAGTGTTTGTCTTGTTAATGATATGATGCATTGTGCACTGCTGCAGGTTATATAAAAACACTCTCCCGTGCAGAATGTTCAGTTTTAGGGGCAATAGAACTGATTACTTTTTCTCAACTTATCATGATATCTTAGTTTTACCAGCAGTACATCTCATCTGTGATCAGATTTTTTTTTTTAAGGCTATGGCCAGTTGTGCAGTCCACCAATAACGTTAACAGCGACAGCAGTCTGACGACTTCATAGTACAGAGACTAGCGACACCAAGCATAATGTAGTTGGTGGTGTGAAAGGGGCTTAACACTTCTTTTTTGAATCCATTGCTGCTTGCTATTATTGCTGTAGCATTTACCAGTGTTAAATTCTTAATTCTATTTCTAAATAGCTATTTGGTTGTAAGAAAACACAATTCCCCGCCCCCCACCCCCACCCAAGTGCCTTTAGTGATGTCAGCCAAAGAGGAAAGTCATTTCAGAGATCTATTGCATTTTTTTTCCCCTTTTGAATTATTTGCACTGATGAATCTTGCAAACAGAAGATCAGGAAAGTGCATGAAGACAATAAATATGATACATTTTACTTTCTGATATTGTGTATTCCTAATTACTTCTGAATGGGTAATGCATACATACCATAATTTGGCCTGGGGCATCAGGTGCTTTTGTCTTGGCTTTGAGCAAGCCTGCAGGAGAACACCTGGACAGGAAGGGCAGACCTTTCACCTCATTCTTCTCAACAGGCTTTTTCAACTCTGCTTTATTTTGTGCAACTTTCTCATCTTGCTTTTTCTTCTCCACAGGTTGAGAGATGTTTACTTTGTATATGTAGGCAGAACCCTCCTCTTCTAAGGTCTTGGAGATTGGCTGGATATAGTATTTGCCAATCCAGAAAGGGTGCTTTAAATTATCCTGAGCCATATGCTCACATACTATCCGCATAACATAATTTCTGCTGTCTTTACTGGCCCAAATGCACTTGGATACGATCTCAAGCTGCTTGGAAGGGCCAGACAAATTAAGAGGTACAAGCTCACCCTCCTCAATATCTAGAAGGAAGATTTAAAAAAAGACAAAGTGGACTTCAATGGTGTTGAAGGACCAGATTTTGAAGACATTTAAAAGCCCTCCAATCATGACACTTTGCTGTTTGGCATAAACCATAATTACACTAGCTATGAAATTATTTTCAGTAAGTGCAAAACTTACTTGGTGTAGAGACCTGTGAGATGTAGTGTTGGTCAACCTGCCAAAAAAGCATTTTAGTAGTATTTTCACACTGTCTTTACCAGAAAATATGCCATCATACTCATGTAAGTGTCTTACCGTTTTTTGTTTACCCTCACACCTCCAAAGAAACGGTCGCACACGAGCACAAGTTGGACTGGTGTACATAAGGTCCTTTGTCATATTCAGATTTCCTTCTCCCACCTGAATGCAGAGTAGGACATTTTTAAGATTTCAAAGTGTACAAGGCAATAAATTTACAAAATTCTGCAAATGAAAATGACAATTCCACATAAAAAAAGCATAGTTAAACACCTTATCAAAAATGCCTGACAATGCTGATATGGTTTCTAAGTGTTTAAAAACCATGGGTCTGGATATCTTACCCTTTTCTGTTTTAAGGGACTCAAAAAGCTTTCGAGATCGTGTTGCAGCTCTCGAGACAAGAGTACAGGAGAAGGGGATCTCGGAGGAGGAGGGGAGAAAAGAACTTCTGAATCAGAATCTTTGCTTTTATTATCCCATAATGTCTTCACACGCTTTGTGGGCTCAGGTGCTGCCTCAGGATCTGTCAGAACTTCAGATGATGTGGAATATCACAGTATAATTAAAATACTTGTCAACTGTTATAATAATGGAACAGCTGATGCAATAAGTACATCACGCCTGGTATGAAGGTATGAGGCCTTTGAATACACTCACCATATGTTTTTCTCTTTATATTTTTCTTCCACTTATCCTTATCATCTGATCCTCCCTGAATTTCAGGCTCCTCTGTTGAAATTTCTTCCTGTTTGGGGGTCTTTAATGCAATAACTTTGCATCGCAGACAGCTACAGCCCAACATACATTGTGGTTTGCCGCAATGATGATGGCGCCTTATGTGAACCAGACTGGCACAGACACAGCCAAGCCTGCAGAAGACATTGAGGCAAGGTGGTGCACGTCGTTTTATAATTCTGATGGCATCAGGGTTTCCTTTCGTTACACCCTTAAAATAATGAGAAAAAGACAGCGTTATAAAGGAAAGTGTAACAAGAAATAATGATTTACTCAAGATTCGAGTGGTGTCTTTAAGAACATTATCTCATATTTCAATTCTGTTGTTGATGGCAATCACTTAAAAATCCCAAAATTAGTTCTCACAAACTACAAATCAAAATGGGCTTCAGTTTGACTTCTACCTCAGCAGTGACAAGAGTGGCTAATGCGATGGCCGCTCTCTCTTCTGTGATAAAAGTCCAGTGCTTGCCTTCCCATACTGCTCCATCTTCCACATCCATCAGCTTTACCAGAGTCTTGGGCAAGCCTGGACTGGGTTCACCTGAGGAGCTTGCTGCTGTGATGCCAGAGACCTCAACCATGGAAGTCTCATCAGAAGTTACGATTGCAGTCATTTGTGCAACACACCTTTCAGCACTCAAACTCTTTAATTTCACCATATTTATGGATCTCTTGCTTTGTAGCTGCTTTTTCACACTCATAGCAGGTTTGTCAGCACTGCTGACTGGTTTTGTTGTACTAAGAGTTTGATTTCCTGTACCAGAACTCTTAGATTTTTTAGCCTGGGCTTTGAGCTTGGATGTTGGCTTTACTTTATCAGATACTGGAGACAGTTTAGATGTGGAGGATGAAGAGGGAGGGACTTGTTTCTTAAGTACACTATCCAGGGTACGGACATAGCTAGTGCTCTTAGTGGGTAGCTGGTATGCTACAGGTGTGGTGACAGTCTGGGACAAGTTGGCAGCTCGTTCATCAATCAGCTTGCCCTCACTGGCCAGGTACTCATCCAACATGTCACTACAGAATGCAGAAAGATTCTTCTGCTCTGCATCTATGCTCGGTGCCACTGCAAATAAAGTGTAATACAAAATCACATTATTTTGGATGCAGTATCATATCAACTTTTCAAGTTACCCTTAGTATCATGTCAAGTTCTGTAATAAATCACTGCCAAATTTTAAATTAAGTGCCAATGTGCCTAGGAAACTCAAGATGGCGCCGAGTATGGCTGCTGCGTTGCGAGCTCCGACACAACATAGCAATGTTTTGTTTGTTTTGTTTACAATTCTTATGTTTTTTGTCTTGGATGTTGTCTGCCTTATTGTCTACGACAGACAAACACTTTTGGACATTGGTTCAGCGATCTCACACCGAAAACCGGACTTCGCATTCCTCAATGCCGACCCGCTGTTTACAAACACGCAAGCAGAGCCCTTTGTCTGGGCAGCACGGCCGCGGAAACGCAAGAGGAAAAGGGGAAACAGATCCGGCGTTCTCATCAGAGTAAGACGCCGCACAAATCGACCCCCGCTACCCACTATTCTACTGGCAAATGTTCAGTCTCTGGATAACAAGCTCTGCGAGCTGAAAGCGCGGATCTCTTTCCAACGAGAGACGAGGGACTGCTGCATTATCTGCCTAACAGAAACTTGGATGTCTGCGGAGATTCCAGACTCAGCCATTGAACCCGCGGGGTTCTCCATGCACCGAGCGGACAGAGCGAAAGACCTCTCAGGTAAAACTAGAGGAGGTGGTGTATGTTTTATGATCAACAAATCCTGGTGTGATCAGAGGAACGTACATTCCATCAAGTCTTTCTGTTCTCCTGATCTGGAATTTCTTATGCTTCTGTGTCGACCATTCTGGCTACCGAGGGAATTCACAGCGGTCATTATCACTGCTATGTACATTCCCCCACAAGCCGACACAGACCGGGCACTCAAGGAACTGTACGGGAGTATAAGTGAGCAAGAAACCGCGCAACCTGAGGCCGCGTTCATTGTGACCGGGGACTTTAATAAAGTCAGTTTAAAATCAGTCGCACCAAAATATCACCAGCACATTAGTTTCAACACACGAGGGGACCGGGTTTTGGATCATTGCTACTCTCCGTTCCGGGATGACTACAAATCCCTCCCCCGCCCACCATTTGGCAAATCGGACCACTCTTCCATTCTGCTTCTGCCCGCTTACAGGCAGAAATTGAAACAGGAAGCACCCACCCTCAGAACGATCTAGTGCTGGTCGGACCAATCAGATTCTATGCTACAAGACTGAAGCTACAGAGGTTAGTTCACTCTCCGTCTCTGTAGCGGATGTAACCCGATCCTTTCCGACGGGTGAATATCCGCAAAGCCGCGGGCCCAGACGGCATTCCAGGCCGCGTCATCAGAGCGTGCGCGAACCAGCTGGCTGGTGTTTTTACGGACATTTTCAACCTTTCCCTCTCTTTGTCTGTAGTCCCCACATGCTTTAAAACATCCACCATTGTGCCTGTTCCAAAACAATCAAAAATAACTTGTTTAAATGACTGGCGTCCTGTTGCTCTGACCCCCATCATCAGCAAATGTTTTGAGAGACTAATCAGAGATTACATCTGCTCTGTCTTGCCACTCAATCTTGACCCGCTGCAGTTTGCTTACCGCAACAACCGCTCCACTGATGATGCCATTGCATCTACAGTACACACTGCTCTCTCCCACCTGGAAAAAAAGAACACTTATGTGAGAATGTTGTTTGTAGACTACAGCTCAGCATTCAACACCATAGTGCCCTCCAAGCTAGATGAGAAACTCCAGGCTCTGGGCTTAAACAGCTCGCTGTGCATCTGGATCCTGGACTTCCTGTCAAGCAGACGCCAGGTGGTTAGAATAGGCAGCAACATCTCCTCATCACTGATCCTCAACACTGGAGCCCCACAGGGCTGTGTTCTCAGCCCACTACTGTATTCCTTGTACACACATGACTGTGTGGCAACACATAGCTCCAATGCCATCATTAGGTTTGCTGATGACACGACGGTGGTTGGTCTGATCACTGACAATGATGAAACAGCCTACAGAGAGGAGGTGCACACTCTGACACACTGGTGTCAGGAGCACAACCTCTCCCTCAACGTCAGTAAGACAAAGGAGCTTGTGGTGGACTTCAGAAGAAAAGACAGAGAACACAGTCCCATCACCATCAATGGAGCACCAGTGGAGAGAGTCAGCAGCTTCAAGTTCCTGGGTGTCCACATCACTGAGGAACTCACATGGTCCGTCCACACTGAAGTCGTTGTGAAGAAGGCTCATCAGCGCCTCTTCTTCCTGAGACGGCTGAGGAAGTTTGGAATGAACCGCCACATCCTCACACGGTTCTACACCTGCACTGTGGAGAGCATCCTGACTGGCTGTATCTCCGCCTGGTACGGCAATAGCACCGCCCACAACCGCAAAGCACTGCAAAGGGTGGTGTGAACTGCCAAACACATCATCGGAGGTGAGCTTCCCTCCCTCCAGGAAATATATACAAGGCGGTGTGTGAAAAAAGCTCGGAGGATCATCAGAGACTCCAGCCACCCGAGCCATGGGCTGTTCTCACTGCTACCATCAGGTAGGCGGTATCGCAGCATCAGGACCCGCACCAGCCGACTCCATGATAGCTTCTTCCCCCAAGCAATCAGACTTCTGAACTCTTGATCTCTCATGATCAATATACATAAGCACTGCACTTTCTTACCCTTACATCTCACACCGGACTGTCATAAATTATATTATTATTATTATATTCTGTCTCTCTTAACAACTGACTATCAACCGACAGCCTGAATGTCAATACAGTACATTCTATATATATATATATATATATATATATATATATATATATATATATATATATACACACACTTTTTTTTATATATATTTTAATTTTTAATTTTTATTGAATAATGTGTATCTATATAGTAAAAAACAAAAAAAACAAAAACAGCGTATTGTATACTGTACAGTGTATGTTATTATTTGTATATTGTTGAGTGTAATTATGTGTATATCAGATGTTTAAATTGTGTTGTGTTAATTTGATGTTATTGTAAATTGGTATATGTCTCATCACTGTCACGACTGCTATGTTGATTGGAACTGCACCCAAGAATTTCACACACCATTGCACTTGTGTATATGGCTGTGTGACAATAAAGTGATTTGATTTGATTGATTGATGTGTTATGCATACCTTCATGCAGGGATCCTGAGCCAGCAAATTTCTCTCTCCAACCTTTAATTTTGGTTAAGTCTGTGGTCTTCCCTGTCCTTGAAACAAACTGGACTATAAGGTTTAGAGAAAAAAAAGGTGTAAATTTAATTGACAATAAAAACCTGAATCTTCATTTAGCACAAAGTATTTGCTGATTGATTAAGAATGTATTACTAAAAGCTATGTTACCCTGAGATGATGCTGAACTTCCTTCAGGTAAGAGATCAGGTGGGGGTATGGGTAATTGCACACCCAAATATTGCAGGTCAATTTCCAGGGAGTGGTCAAGTAGATTCAACTTCAATCCAACTATTAGGATAAAATTAAGATTAGAACTGTATTGCATTAAGCAACATCACTGTGAGATACAAAGAGAAGTCCAAACCTTCTTGCAGCACTGGATGAATGACCTGTCTGAACTTCATGATTTTCAGATCATGTAAAAGGGCCTTCTCTAGCTTCACAATCTTTTCCTCAATATTTTCACTGCTTTCACCTTTATATATAAAAAAATATAAAAATCAGAACACTGGATGTAATTTAAAATTGGTTCATTCAAAGTAACCATAGTCAGATATTTAATTCTTACCAACTGTATTCTCTGGTGTTGTTTGTGTCACCCCCGTTTTGGCATCATCTCCAAGGTGAATCTCAAGAGCTTCCTATTTCAAGGTAATTGTGTGTATGGATGTCAAAACAACCACAACAACAAAAAAGATGGTCATAACTACACAGAAAGTGCGCTGTAGATGTAACACACCATGTCAATTATTTAAAACATTTGAATTGAGTAAGGTAGCAAGTAAGAAATATGGCATCACAAGATTCAAGTATGAGACTTACTCATCTTTTAACTCATCTATTGTTTAATTAACATTGACAATAGCTCATAGTGGCTAATGATCCTAACATGGGACATTTTCCTAGTCTAGTCTGGGTCTAGTTCACTCAAAAATCTGACGTCCACCTCTCCAAAAATGTAACCACGCATCGCATCAATGCTTTCAGCTGTGATTAGTCTGCTCTGCAACCAGAGACAGTCTCCAAGGATGACAAAAAAAAGATATTTGAAGTACTGTCACATTTTCTCAAATTATAAAAAAAATCTATGCTACCTATCCACTAAACCAGATCAGGGCAACTTACTGGCTGGCTCTCCACATGGTTTAATGTGGCCCGCGGCTCATTTATCCTAAAAGCATTTTTTTTCATTGGATATTTCAGTTCTTGCATTGCGACCTAACGCGCCTCCACAAGCACTGAACATGCTCAGGGTGACCAGATAAGAGACGCAACACCCCCAATTTGAGATTTATACTTGCACAAATTGGAAATGTTCTGCCTAATTTAAAATTTATTTTGCACAATCTGGCAACCATGCACACGAGTGCGCTCTTTCTAGCTCTCGCTTTCCCCTTTGAACAAACTTAGCAATCTCTAGTGCAATATTCTGCTCAAGGAAAAGTGTTATACGGCCCCTCTGTGTCCATTCTTGAGGCTGCTTGTGATGTTTGGTGCTACTAAGTTTGCAGGTTAACCTTCTCAGTGATGAAATGAAATATCAAAGTAAATCTCGGCATCGACACATGGAGGGGTAATCACTGACATGCGAGCAAAAGCAAGCGAGAGACTAATATGTATATGTATTTTTTATTTGTGCAATTTAGAAATGTTGAAGTCTCCTCGCACCTGTATGTTAATCTAACTCTTGCAGTAATCACTTATCATAGTCATGAAGCCTGTTTTCAGTTGTGTGCTGAATGGAAAGTCAAACAGTTGACGAGACCCACATCATGACACTTTTAGCGTGTAAACTGGCAATGTTTTGAGAATAAGTAAACTAGCCCGCTTTGCAACAAACATTAAAAGATCTATAATTTTTTATTAAAACAGACCCCTGAACCATACAGATACGAGTCAGAAGCTTCAGATTATGTTCACATCAACCATCAAAATGGGTAAAAACAGTCTCTAGAATTTACTCAGAATGGTTGCAAAAACAAAAAACATCCAGTGTGCAGCAGTTCTGCAGTGGGAAATGCCTTGTTGATGTGAGAGGTCAACGGAGAATGGCCAGACTAGTTTGAGCTGACAGAAAGGCTACAGTAACTCAGATAACCACTCTGTACAATTGTAGTGAGCAGAATAGCATCTCAGAAAGCAAAACACAACGAGCCCCGAGGCGGATGGGCTACAACAGCTGAAGACCTCGTCAGGTTCCACTTCTGTCAACCAAGAACAGAAAGCGGAGGCTGCAGTGGTCACAGGCTCACCACAACTTGACAGGAGACAACTGGAAAAACATCGCCTTGTCTGATGAATCTCGGTTTCTGCTGAGGTACACAGATGGTAGGCCCTCTGCAGCCTCAGTTTTCTGTTCTTGGCTCACAGAAGTGGAACCCAACATGGTCTTCTGCTGTTGTAGCCCATCCGCTAAGGTTTGATGTGTTGTGCATTCTGAGATGCTATTCTGCTCACTACAATTCTACAGAGGGGTTATCCGAGTTACTGTAGCCTTTTTGTCGGCTTGAACCAGTCCGGCCATTATCCGTTGACCTCTCTCAGTAACAACTGCTCAAATGGATGTTTTTTTGTTTTTGGCACCATTCTGAGTAAACTCTAGAGACTGTTGTGCATGAAAATCCCAGCAGTTACAGAAATACTCAAACCAGCCCATCTGGCACCAACAATCATGCCAAAATCACCGAGATCAATTTTTTTCCCCATTATGATTTTTGATGTGAACATTAACTGAAACTCCTGATCCATATCTGCATGACTTTATGCACAGAAGCCACACGATTGGCTGATTAGATAACTGCATGAAAGAGCAGGTATACAGGTGTACCTAATAAAGTGGTAGGTGAGTGTATTTATGTGGGTAAAATAATATGTTGTATTCCACTCAAGACCTTTCCAATTTATATGATGTTTTGACTGCATGTTTGACAGCATGATTTACAGTCAAAAACAATATTTAATAAATTATGAAAACAGAACAGTTCTAATTGGTCAGCAAATTAAAAAGCACGTTTAGAGTTTCTTATATTGTCTATGTGCATTCTAAAGTCCAGCTTCTAAGCTTTAAAAAAACATCCATTTTGTGTTGGTAAGCGAGTAGTTATTTATTAATTTGATTGTTTTTCAGCAGAGTGTATAAGTATGCCAAAATATTTGTTTATTATGAAGCGACTCAAGAGCATGCATACAGTACAGGTATGTCTAATTTAATTTCTCTTGTAAAACATATTCTAACATTTACTTTCTTAATCTGTCACATACGACTGACTGTCACTATGGCAAAGAAGAAATGCTTTAGAAATTATGGTTACGACATCAGGAAGTCACGTTCACGCAACAGAACACAGAAAGCCGTAACCGCACCTGCTGCTTAAAGTCCCTATTAAGAATGACACAATATTCTTTTTTGCTTTATGTGATGTCATGAAAGAACATATGTGCCCTGCAGAATATTCAGTGCGAGCCCGCATAGCCTTAATAATGCGTTTTGCCATTGCTTTGTATAAATTAGGTTCCCGCGAAGAGTATCATGTATAAACATACATACGCACCATCTCTGCGCATGAGCGCTAGGTATTTTAGAATACGATTAAGAAAGTAGTCGGATTCAAACATTTACATGGCTAATATTTTTCTTTTGATCAGATTATTTTAGGTCTACACTACTCACTTCAATCGGATGGAAATTTCATTCAGATCTCGCTCAATCGGATTGTGTTTACATGAAGGCTTTTCAATCTATTTGAGCTACCAGTCGGATTGTAAACTGATTATTTGGTTGCATGTAAACGTGGCCACTCTTTGTTTATTTATTAAATGTATAGTTATTTCAGAAATTAAGGCATTTTCTCTCAATATACACTATATTGCCAAAAGTATTCGCTCATCTGCCTTTAGACGCATATGAACTTAAGTGACATCCCATTCTTAATCCATAGGGTTTAATATGACGTCGGCCCACCCTTTGCAGCTATAACAGCTTCAACTCTTCTGGGAAGGCTTTCCACAAGGTATAGGAGTGTGTTTATGGGAATTTTTGACCATTCTTCCAGAAGCGCATTTGTGAGGTCAGACACTGATGTTGAACGAGTAGGCCTGGCTCGCAGTCTTCGCTCTAATTCATCCCAAAGTGCTCTATCGGGTTGAGGTCAGGAATCTGTGCAGGCCAGTCAAGTTCTTCCACACCAAACTCGCTCATCCATGTCTTTATGGACCTTGCTTTGTGCACTGGTGCGCAGTCATGTTGGAACAGGAAGGGGCCATCCCCAAACTGTTCCCACAAAGTTGGGAGCATGGAATTGTCCAAAATCTCTTGGTATGCTGAAGCATTCAGAGTTCCTTTCACTGGAACTAAGGGGCCAAGCCCAGCTCCTGAAAAACAACCCCACATCATAATCCCCCATAAACTTCACAGTTGGCACAATGCAGTCAGACAAGTACCGTTCTCCTGGCAACCGCCAAACCCAGACTCATCCATCAGATTGCCAGATGGAGAAGCGTGATTTGTCACTCCAGAGAACGCATCTCCACTGCTCTAGAGTCCAGTGGCGGCGTGCTTTACACCACTGCATTCGATGCTTTGCATTGCATTTGGTGACGTATGGCTTGGATGCAGCTGCTCGGCCATGGAAACCCATTCCATGAAGCTCTCTACGCACTGTTCTTGAGCTAATCTGAAGGCCACATGAACTTTGGAGGTCTGTAGCGATTGACTCTGCAGAAAGTTGCCGACCTCTGCGCACTATGCGCCTCAGCATCCGCTGACCCCGCTCTGTCATTTTACGTGGCCTACCACTTCGTGGCCGAGTTGCTGTCATTCCCAATCGCTTCCACTTTGTTATAATACCACTGACAGTTGACTGTGGAATATTTAGTAGCGAGGAAATTTCACGACTGGACTTGTTGCACAGGTGGCATCCTATCACAGTACCACGCTGGAATTCACTGAGCTCCTGAGAGCGGCCCATTCTTTCACAAATGTTTGTAGAAGCAGTCTGCATGCCTAGGTGCATCATTTTATACACCTGTGGCCATGGAAGTGATTGGAACACCTGAATTCAATTATTTGGATGGGTGAGCGAATACTTTTGGCAATATAGTGTACTAGCACTTGTCTGTGGACTCATAATGACGCATACACACCAATGCAGAACTATAAATGCAAACCACCATGTTGGCCACCACACGGAGCCTATGGCGTACACTCGACACAAAAGTATAAACTGGCCTTTAGTCCATTTCATGCTTTTAAGAGCCTTAACAAAACAATCTGTCACTTGGAAGCGATATCGTGTAATGTAATGAAATAATCGCAATTTAAACATTTCGTTAGAAAACATGGCTATTTTTAAATGACTGATAATGGAGAAACATGTTTTTTGCCATCATAGAATGTAATTCCAGCATCTACCAACAGGGGCTAAGAGGGACCTGCTAACCAGCCAATTCCAGACCCCTCCTGGGCAAGACAATAAAATGGGTTTGAAATAACATAAGGGTGAGTACTCATTTTTGGGTGACCTATTCCTTTTAAGGTTTCTTTTCTACATTTCAGTCAAGAGAAACGTTATTTGGGTTACCTTTGACATGAAGGAGACAAATAATTGGCCTTCTACATCCTCCAGGCTAGGCTGCATTGGGACAGGTACAGGTCCTTTAAACACCTCATCATCTTCAATTAGCTTCATCTTTCCAACTTTTTTCTGCTTTGTCTTGGATTTCCTGAAAGTCTTTCCATAAGAGGATTGTTTAGTTGGCTCAGGAACAATGGGATCCGAAACAGTGATCTCACTGCTATTACAATTAACAGCTGACTGCAAGTCATTAAAAGGACCTGATCTATCAGTGCAAAGACTTTGAGAGAACAAGTCATTTGATTCTCTAGGCTGTCTGGACAAGTAGTGGAGGCTTGGTGACAATGATTCTATTAAAGATATTGGTCCATCCAGTGGTCTTTCCGGAACTGAATCAAGGGACTTTCTAGGATGTACATGCCTGTCACAATATAGACCTAGCTGGAAAAGGTCAGTAGAGGCATGACCTGTGCAATCCAATAGTCGTTCTGGGAATGAATCAAGGGTCTTTCTAGGAGGTACTGGTCTGTCACAGAATAGATCTGGTGGAAAAGGGTCAGGAGATGAAGGAGCTGGGCTGGGTAAGGAGAAGGCTGGGGAACATGGGTCATTCAATGGCAGGGAAAGGGATTCCTCATGTGTGGATAAAGTGTCAGGAGGAACTTCCTGGGAAAAAAGCTCAGGACAAGAGCCCATGGGACTGTTCAGGAGGCAATCAGAAACAGATTCATTCTCAACAACTTGAGGCATTAAGGCATGTTCCTGGTTATTAAAAACATCAGTACTAACTTCATTATTGGTAATAGATGGAACTTCAAAAACAGAGTAAGATGTGGTGATAGAGGAGGTTTCTGGTGTGATAAAGTCAGTGTTAACTTCAGGTGTAGTGTGTGAATGAGTGTCATGTAATGTGTTACACATGAGGGAAGATAAAATGTCTGACTGAGACCCAAGTGGGTTGTCAATACCTTGCTCAGAAATAGTATCAACATTATAGAACACATCAGAGATACTGTCAGGTGCTGGGTCAGATTTATGTTTGGGGAGAGAGGTAGTGTTGGGGGCACAAAATGGATTATTGGCAGGTGAAAATATTTCAGGTATTTGTGTTTCAGTCGGTATGGTTGGGACTACAGCTGATGAGGAGGATAAGAGAACAGTGGACAGAGATGCCATTTCATTTGCTTCTGTTATTGATACTGTAACAGTCTGGGATAATGATGTAAATACTTTATGTGAATTTAACCAAGTAGCATCAGAAGAGGTGGAAGACATCAAGTCAGATGGGCTTTCAGGAGTTGAGACAGGTTTAGAGGACTTTTCAGAGTCTGAAGAAAAGCTAAAACCTTCAAGTTTTGGGGTGGCAGGTCTTGTTTTAGACTTCCTCTGTTTGAGAAACTGTGCAAGGAGTGGTAGGGGCAAGGTTTTCTTCGGTTTTGCTTCAGGCTTGGCCTCAATGCCCAGAGAAGAAAGTGTATCCTTCTCTTTTCCATTTTCATTCAGTTTTGGTGCTTTCTGGTGACTGGATAGCAATGTAAACTCAACACCTTTGCATTCATTTATTACAGGTTTATTTTCATCAGTTTTTAACAATTCTATATTTGAGGGTGTGTCTGAGCTTTTAGATCTAGTACTGTCACCTATCACAGTTTCCTCTTTACGAGCAACTTGTAATAAATTGTCTGATTTGGATGATATCTCCATCACCTCCTTTTTTCCACTTGTGCAAGATGTGGCTGAGTGCAGGATGCCACCATTTTGCTGGATATTTTCAAGCGATAACCTTTTGATTTTCACATGAGCATGTCTAATGAAGTCTGAAAATGTCACTGGCAAAGGGCACTTCTTGCCACTGCATTCAGAGAAAGGAAGGAAATAAAAAAATAAAAAATATGTTAAATTTACCAAAATCAGAGGAAAATATATACCATGTCCGAAAATATTTTTAAATGCAAACTAGGTGCAAAAAATACTCTGCAAGTACATGATCACTGCTTCTATCTATGCAAGTTTCAATTCACACATTGTTACATTCTGAAATGTGTCCGAACACACCTCATAATGCAATGCATGTACATTCTCAGTGTTGCCGCAAGGGGCACTCTAGTGGCAATAAGCATTAACTGTCTATGGTCAACTACTGTCATGGTAGAGAAACAGTTTGAAGAGAACTGTGATAGGAAAGTTAATTAAACTGTCAACATGTTTGCAGCTACCTTAATAATAACCCAGTTTAATAATAACATTTTGAAGGTAACTCTATTGCTCTGCAGAGTACTGAGGTTTGTTACCACCATAGTAACAATAAAATGCAAGCAAAATATGTACAACAGGACCGTTCACTTGCAAAGTTTTGGTCAAGCATTCATGTACCTATGCAGAGAATGTTTCTGGCCTGAACTGATAAAAACTAAAGCATTAACCCTTTTTTCTATTCAATATTTATTTAAATAGATCTATATGAATGTAGATAAAACTAGGCTTACCACAAACTTTTAACATCTCTGTTTACAATGGGAGAATCACCGTTAACATCTTTCTTTTCCACATTTGTCAGGCTGGGTACATTCTGATCCTTGACCTTTACAGCAGCATTTCTCTTCATGAATAGAGTTTTCAAATTATTCAAAGTTGTTGTCTCCCTACTTGGCTTGAGGTCGTTCTCCGATTCCTTTTTGGATATTCCATTCTTAGCCTTAGAAGATTGGGAACTGACGGCATCCTCCCTGAAACCTTTGGCAAAAGGGTTGTAATCAATTTTGAGTTGAGTGATTCCTAGGTTTTGGTAGGAGGTGACTGCAAAGAACTCGGTCTGAGAAAAACTAAGAGTTATAACATCAGGTCTGTCAATTTGAATGTCTTCAGAGGCTTTGTCTGCAGGTATGACATGAAGTCGAGGAAGGTACCGGTGCATTGAATGCAAAATAATATGGCCATCCTGGTCCAAGGTGTTATTGCAAACCTTTAGTCTATAAAATGAAACGGGGTACTGCATCCAGTGTAAGCCAGTAGCAGGGGACTGTGGGTGTACAAACAAACGTGAAACATGAGGGTCACCTTTCCCATTCGTTTCCCATCCTTTCCCACTCCATTTGTATCTGTGGTTATCAACTGGAACAATATCCATTGCCAGCAAATAACTCTGGAAGGGTTCCATCCCAGAGAGACGAAAGCGGCAACAGGGGAACATTCTGCGACCTTGCTTGGTCAGAATCATCTCAGTCTGGCACCTATAGAACTCATTCCACATACTATTGTTGTCCAATGTAACTGTGATGCCCTTACATTTAGTATCTGCTGGAAAGTTCTCTGGCTGTGTGGTGCTGTTGGTGTCTAAAAGTGATGTGGATGATGTTGCATGGATGCCCATTACAGCCGAGCTGATGGTAGATTTCATCATATTATTTGCATCAATTGCCAACAGACTGCTCTTGTCATTTGTACCTTCACCAGGATGCAACTGTTTGAGGACAACAAAGAGGGAAGGTGCAGAGGTAGTGGGAGGTGCAAGTGTAGGGGCAGTCATGCCCTCTTCATTAAGCACCATTGCACCCTGCTTCTCTTTATCAGCCATGGGAATTAAGAAGTCATCTGGATAGCTTCTGATCCTCTCACCTCAGGGTATTTCAGGTCTACATCCTTAAGAAAACAAGACATACATGACACAGTATTGTCAAAGCACATTTGATTACTAGTGACTGGAAGGCCTAACATTATAAAACCAATTTTAAGCAGTTTTTATGTAATCATTTACCAATAAAACTGCAAGTAGCAGCAATGATTGGCCTCCATGCAAAGATCTAGTGAAGAGAACAAGTTCATTCCAGAGATTTATCACCTGGTTTGAGGTCAACTTGGAAGTTGTCTGAATCATCAGACTGGCGTGTAAAGTGCTTTGTGGACTACATAAGTCAAAAGTGGTTTTCCCACCATAGCTCTCTAGGTTCTTTCAAGATTAAGTTACCTAGGTCAATTTCCCATCATAAAGAATTGAAGGCTTTTTGCAGTTGGTCAGTGGTACATTGGAGGTGGGGGTTAACACAACAAATTTAAGCCGACAACACAAATGGATTTTCTGAACAACTTTGCCATGTTTGTTGTTGCACATAATGAATAAGGCCAACACAACAAATGTATTACCAGTTCTCATGCCATGCACTTTTGTAACAAAACATTAAAATGTCCTAGACTTTTTTTTAATACAAACTGGACCAGGGTATTCAACCCTGCCCCTAGAAGACAACCATCCTGCAGAGTTTATCTCCACCTGTAATAAGACTCACTTTAGCTGATCTTCAGGACTTAAGAACTAAGGTCTTCAGGACACATGAAAAATACAGGTAGGTACAGGGCTGCAAATAAAGGGTTTGAACTTTGCAGGTAGGTGTTGTCCAGGAGCAAGATTGAGTACCCCTGTCCTAGACAGTCTTCCACTGTCTGTAGCACTGTAAAGTGCATACTGTAAATCAAAAATATTTTGTCGTATTCTAGTGAATAAATAAATAAAAATAAATCATGGAGAAACTGATCCTAAGAAGAAGCATCTACTGAGGATTTGTTGTCTAATGGAGGAAAACATTTACAAGATACTGCCATGATACCTTGAATGATGTTTGGCTGTATGTTAAATCGTTACACCAGTACATGCTGAGTATCTAACTCCAAGGTTATGGTCATTAAGTTTTTGATCTATTGCTTTAGGTGAACAACAGAGTCATTCATGACTGAAACAAGTCTAGTTCAGGCTGAGTTCATCGCTGTTCTGTCAGTACTTCAACACTACTTCAGAGCAAGGGCATTCTAGCTGAGAGCACTCGCTCAATTACAAAGCTGCATGCTGATAACCCAAGGGCAAAAAAATTATATAATAAAGGTTAAGGATGAAATTTTTATACCGTAAAATACTTTATACTGTGCAGAGACAAACCATTGCTTTCTTGTTCAGTTGACTTAGCCAAAAGGTGTAAAAATGGCTGTTCTTTTTAAATGGTTACACATGAACTTCTAGCTCAATCAATGGCATTAGTTGGTGGTGGAATTACCTGTAATGAGTTGGTAGCAAGAAACTGACTACTTTAAGCAATGGCAGTAAATATAAAGAACAAAAGGAACGTCCTTTTGCTATCACTAATTACCAAAGACCAAAATCAGAAGACTTTCCAAAGTACAAACAATGCAACACAAATAAAACTGAACTTCTTGGATTCTTCACAGACTCAGTGTAAGCCTGGTTAAGTCACCAACTTTGCTAACATAAGCCTTTGAGAATTGCTAATATTCTTTAGCTACAGTTCAGTAATTGGTACACAAGTAAGCTCTTACTAGTGAGCAGCAAATAAACAAAATCCAAGTTTAACTTCTGGTGTTTGTGGTTGCTGTTTAAGCCTTTTTATGTACATTTAATTGAAAATGTTTGAGTGGGGGAGTGGTAAAGGTGAGCGGGATGGAAGAACTGGGCTAAATAGGAAAACCTGTTTGGAAACAAACAATATCTTTGCACCTCTGTTTGGTGCCCTTAGTGGCACAGAAATTACATAAACTCGACTGAAAAAAAAAAAAAAATCAGTCAATAATTTTGAGTTATTGTCTTTCTAGGCAAGTCAGTCCACTCTGCTGCCATCTTGGGAAAGTTCCCAGGCAACTATTTTCTATGGATAAGCATGACATAAAGGTATAGCTTGTATCTACTTGAATGGGGAAAAGACCGAAATCTCCAAAACTGTGGGTCAACATTACAATTATAGAACCTGTTTTTATTCAACAGTAAAATCTGACAACACTGGTATTAGAAATTGTGCTTCTCAGATCAATGGGTTGTATTTTCTAGCCTATATGTTCTAGAGCATGACTAATTGTCACAACCCAAGTTCTGTTGTTATCTCTTTTTTTTTTATTAGCTGAAAGATCAACACAAAGGTCTTAATCAGTAAAACCGATTGAACAGAGTGTATGTCTATTCCCCCCACATCCTTGTTAGCAATCACAAAAAAATAAATGTGACATCTACCCTGACACATTTTTTTTGTTTTACTTATGGCCAAATTTGTTGTGTAGAACTGCATAACATTTGCTTTTAATTATTAAAAGAATGTTACATGTTAAGGCAGATGAACTTCTAGTTATGTATTACCAACATAACCCAATTCCAAAACAGTTGGGACCATATGGAAAATGCTAATAAAACAAAAGGAAGTGATTTATAAATTCTGTTCACCCTGTGCTATATTAAAAGCACTACAAAAACACATTAATTTACATTTTACCGTGTGAATTTAATAGTTTTTTAGTGTGTGGAAAATATACATTATTCAAATCGGATGATTGCAACATGCTCCAAAAAAGTAGGGGCGGTTGAGTGTTTACCACTGTGTAACGCCACAATTTCTTCTAATAACACTTACAAAAAATACAATTCTCTCATCATTTACTCACCCTCATGCAATCCCAAATGTGTATGACTTTATTCTGCAGAACACAAAGCATTTTAAAAGAATGTTTCAGCTCTGTTGGTCCATACAAAGCAAGTGAACGATGGCCAAGCCTTTGAAGCTCAAAAAGCAGAGCAAGTCACATAAACATAATCCATCAAACTCCAGTGGATAAATCAATGTCTTCTGAAGTGATCCAGTTGGTTTTGGTTGAGAACAGACCAAAATGTAACTCCTTTTTACTGTACATCTTGACAGCAGTCTCCTTGGCTTTCATGTTTTTAAACTCGATTACACTTCCTACAGCGCTATCTAGCACTCTGCGTATGCGTCAAGCACTAATCGAGATTGAAAACTTGATTGTGCCTAGAGACTAAAATGGCAAGATGAATAGTGAAAAAGGAATTATATTTTGGTCTGTTCTCACCCAAAACCAACTGGATCACTTCAGAAGACATTGATTAAACCACTGGAGTCTTATGGATTACCTTAATGCTGACTTTATCTTCTTTTTGGAGCTACAAAGGGCTGGCCACCATTCGCTTGCACTGTATGGACCAACAGAGTTGACATATTCTTCTAAAAATCTTTGTGTTCTGCAAAAGAAATAAGGGTGAGTAAATGATGAGAACATTTTCATTTTTGGGTGAACTATCCTTTGTTTTTTTTGGATTTTCCAAAGATTTCCCCCCCTTTTTCTCATGGTCGCGTAGTGATTCGCCTCAGTCCGGGTGGCGGAGGATGAATCCCAGTTGCCTCCGCGTCCGAGATCGTCAACCGGCGCATCTTAACACGTGGCTTGTTGAGCGCGTTGCCACGGAGACATAGCGCGTGTGGAGGCTTCATGCCATCCACCGCAGCAACCACGTTCACCTCACCATGCACCCCACCAAGAACGAACCACATTATAGCGATCATGAGGAGGTTACCCCATGTGACTCTACCATCCCTAGCAACCGGGCCAATTTGGTTGCTTAGGAGACCTGGCTGGAGTCACTCAGCATGCCCTGTGATTTGAACTAGTGAACTCCAGGGGTGAGGTCCCCTGTGAACAATCCTTTCAATAAAAAAATGTGATAGAGAACTTCTAGAAAAAATTCTGAATTATGACTGTATGAATCACTGATTTAGTTTCTAAAACATCCTAAATAGTTTATTTGTTAAAATGAATCTAACTTCCCAAAGCTATGTTATGTGTAACATTAATATGATACAGTACTAACAATATAAACCTGTAAATATATACTTAGAAAAAAGCAAATTCATATAACAACCAATTTTCCTAGTATACTGAACATGTATGAAACTGTTATAACCAATATCTTACTCTTTGAGCTGTGTAATTACTTTGACTTTCCTTTTCTTATCTGCTAGTTATGCTTAACACTAACACGTACCCCTATGTTTGCATACAGCAGTCATTCCATTTAAATATTTTCTTTGCCATAGTCAGTAGATAAGAGTGCAAAATTGCCATGTAGGCAACAACGACTATGGTATATTTAACACCAGTGGCGCCTGGGACTGTACGGCCATATGCACTGTGCGTACCATGAGTGCTCCAACTGACCTGAGAAATATTTACTCTCAGAACTGTTCATCAATCTGTTGGCTGTTTAAAAGAACTAGCAATGCCCAATTTGCAAATTAATAATTATTTTGAGTCGATTCTTTTCAGTGAATTGGCCAAACGGGCTTGCAAAACAGTCTGAATCGATTTGTGATTCAGTACAATTCGCTCAGAACGCTCTCTCACTTAATCATTTGGAGCAGTTTCTCACACAGTAAAACAGTATCGGGATACATTTTCTGGGATTACGAATACAGCTCTGGATACAGTGTAAATTTACTGACAGTCAGCTGAAACAAAAGGCTGTCTTTTTGAGAGGTAACTTTGAGAAACTTCAGCTAGTGCTGTCATGTGAACAAAGGGCTGTTCATACTGAACTTGTTTTAGCATCCGCTCGCACTGTTTTTCAATAATTTTCCATGTAAACATTCGCTAGATGGATGTTTTTGACAACTGCATCACATTTCACTGTGTTTTTAGACACTGTGTCAAGTTAAAAAGAACTTCTTCAACTGATAAAAATGCTTTATTCGTTGTGGTGCGCTTTGCTTATTTAGCGCAAAAACGCATCTGTCTGAACGGTTACTGGAAGAAATGCTTTAGCTAATAGCTACATGAATGCTACTCAAGAAAACGACACAAATGCTTATCTCAAAGTCACCAGAATTGAACCCTTTGGTGTTGTTTTTTGCAACAACAACAAAAAAACATCTCGTGGAGGAGAATGCCAATAGGTCCCCCTAGATATAAAGTAGATTAGGGAGAGTTCTGTGTGCACCCTCAGATTAAATCCTGCTGGCGCCCATGTTTAACACCATCGATATGGTCAAATGGAGTACATTTAAAACGTGCCAGTTTGCGTAAATGCTGCGCATTGCAATTGAAATGACCACTCGCATGATTGCAAAAAGTTAGGGTTAATGCCATATAATGTATATGGGTACTTAATGGAGAAAAACTGTATTTGCATCTTAAGGCATCGATAAGAATCATGTAAAACACATTTCCACGAACAATTAACAAAAAAATAAAATAAATGTTGTGTTGTGGTAGGGACACACAAACATTTTATTCGTAATTTAGGGTGATAATATATGTCACAATCATTTTTGTATGCGCAAAACAAAACTGGTATATACATTTCAACGCAATGAAAGCACCTCAGAAACAATTTGGCTTTTGAAATAGCACAAGACCCAAGTGACATTCTTAATGCACACCCCGTGATAATAACCAAAATTAAATCTTGCGAAAACTGGTCTGTATATCGCATATATAACGCGACGTAGGCGCGAAAAACGAGAGGGCCCACAGCTTAGTGACGCACGATCTCAACATTGCATCCCAGCCTATTATACCTTATTTGCCAGGTGTGTTATTGTGGCAATATCGACAGCTACCGACGTAAATAGATATCATTTAACCATTCAAAGTCAAGAAATTGAGTTTCAATCACCTTTTTGTGTAACAGGCGTCGAGTTTTTCGTCGACGGTGCGTGTCTCAAATAGGCCCGTGAACTAAAAGTTGGCGCGGATGTCGCGTGCACGTTGTACCATGTCGAATGGCGGGCGAATCTGAGACAAGCGTGCTGAGGATGATCTGCTCTAGCCTCGAAGTAATAAGAAAAAAAACTCCTTGTTCGGCCAACTTTTTCCGACTTCTTCCAAAGATACCGCTGTAGCCGGATTGGACCGTTACCTTTTGTCAATATGAAATGCATAACATGCATACTGTCTCTCCTGTCTTCGTGTATGTTGCTTTTTCTCTTTCTCATCTCATTACACCGTGCGTCTCACCCTCGAAGGTTTACTTGCATGCCGTGACGTCATGACGCCGCAGCTCAAAACAGCACAAGCACGTCCCCGTGTGGCTCCTGTGCGCAGGCGCAACCTCTGACTGGAGACCCTCGTCGGTTGTACGGCGCATGCGTTAACTTAACGCCTTTGTTTACGTCATGGCTGGCGCGATGCGCGCCTTACCTACCTCGTCGATTTTGTGTCGAAGGATGAATATGGTTGGGGAAATCATCCGTTCTTTTCCCTTTGATTTTAAGGAAACGGACAGAAAAGCGAGCTTTAGATTCGTTGTGGATTTAAAGACAAACGGGGCTGTGAAACGCTTCCTTCAGGGTTATGCGCGTGAGCACGCTGTTTGTATTAAACACTATCTACCCTGCCAAAACAACGACACAATGATTAGAGAATAACAATATTTTTTTTAGCGTTTTCACCTCTATAGACAGTTTAATATTGCTTAATATACTGAGACCGTGGAAGACATTGGTCATAAATATTGTAAACATACAAACTGTAAAGCCCATGATGTAAACGCAAATCGCAGTGTTTTACGTTAACGTTCTAACGAAAAGGGGTTAAGTGGCTTAATGTTTTAAAACAAAAAGACATTATGTTGGGAATAGGTTTAGTTTAAATTTTTGGTTTTGTGTTTATGACATCGTTCTTTTGGTTGCTGCCGAAGCTTCAGAGAAATTCTGTCCTTTGTCGTTGCCTTGGTGCGTCATTTACTTATAATGGGACTAATGTGCTAAACGTAAAAATATACGTTCATATATCTCCCTGAATTACGACATTGTTCTTTTAACAGGATATAATGTTTATTACAAGCAGTGTCTGAGGGAAATTTGGTTATTGTTTTGGCGATTCTCTGTCGTCCTTCTCGGAGGAATGGTAGTTTTTCAACAGAGAGGAGAAAGCAAACAACAAACAAGATATTATTTCACTTGACTGAGCTATGTATTTAATAGCCAATCTTAAAGGAAAAGTTAGCCCAAAAATGAAAATTCAATTTTTTACTCACCCTCATGCAATCCCAGATGTGTATGACTTTCTTCTGCAGAACACAAAAAGATTTGTAGAAGAATATTTCAGCTCTGTAGGTCCATATAATGCAAGCGAATGGTGACCAGAACTTTGAAGCTCCAAAAAGCACATAAAGGCAGAATAAGAGTAATCTTTAAAGGTGCAATATGTACTATATTTACTGTACTAAAGCATAAAATTATCATAATATGTTATCAGAGATTTAGGAAACATGCTAAGTTGAAATACTGGCTTCTCCGAAAACAATGCTACAGCCAGTATATTCTACTTTGAAATGTCATGTTCCGGGCCGGAATTTCTGTTTGTATTTTGGCCTGTGAGATCCCGCCCACTGCCCATTTCCCAATAGTATTTCGACACCCCGGGTTGCCAGATTTGAAGCAAGTTAGCCGGCAAACACAGCGCGTTGCAGCCATGGAATACAGCAATACATCTAGCTAACATTGACAGTTATAAAAAATCCACATGAACTGGTTTATAATTTGCAAACAATAAAACATTGCAAACGTATAAATTAGCTGATCAGCTTGCAGTGTAAGGCTTGCCATTGTCAGTTTGCTCGTTCCCGTTGCGTGTCCTCAACCGGCCAACCCGCGTGAGCTTCGAGTCTGGAGAGGAGGGGCGGGGGAGACAACTCCGTCCTATATTTTGAATTTGTTCTGCAGTACCCATTTTAAACGCTTGATGTCAATGTTACATATTGCTCCTTTAAGACTCCACTGGTTAAATCCATATCTTCAGAAGTGAGAAGATAAAAGTGGGTGAGAAACATATCCTTTTTATTAGTCCTTTTTTTTTTTACTATAAATCTACACTTTCACCAGCCCTCCTATAAACCTATAGATAGCACCATCTTTGATTTTTAATGGGAATGACAATGAGGCTATGAGGGATAGACTTGCAGTCTCTTCAAAGGGCTGTACTGCAAGTGTTTTTGGGTCGTGCCACGGACTAAACATTGATAAAATATCTGTCCAAGAACATTCAGCATACAAAGAACTCCAGACAACGAGTTGTGGAAAATCTGATGTGATCTAAGAGTTTATACAGCTTTATACCGTTTGTGCCATTATGCAAGAAGAATACAAATCAGCAAAAAACATAGGAAGACCTCATTTGAACATGCATAGGAGGGCTGTTTGAAAGTACATTCATAGTATATATATATATATATATATATATATATATATATATATATATATATTTGTCTGTTTCACACTCACACTTATCGTTATCGCTTTTGAAGATTTGGATTTAACCACTGGAGTCGTGCGGATTACTTTTATGTTGCCTTTATGTGCTTTTTGTAGCTTTAAAGTTCTGGCCACCAATCACTTGCATGGAATGGACCAACAGAGCTGAGATACTCTTCTAAAAATCTTCATTTGTGTTCAGCAGAAGAAAGTCATAAATATGAAAGTCATCGGCATGAGAGTGAGTACATAATGAGAGAATGCTCATTTTTGGGTGAACTATCCCTTTAAGGATGTTGCTGGTCCAGAGGAAATAGAACTTGGTGCATTACAGAAGTAAAGAATAATTGCAAATAAATTAGTAACAAGTAGCATGTGGGACATAGTATAACACTCTAAGAATAATAAAAAAAAAAAATTATGTAATTTATTTAAATTTTAGAACATAAAAATACTGAATGACAAAAACATCTACAAATGCTACTTGACCATGTACCATTCATAACACTAAACCTTGATTTTCATTTTGTCCTCTGATGCAACTCCCTCCAATAAAATTAATGATTTATACATTTTAGTTCTATAATGTTTTATTTACAGTTTCTAAAACGAACTGCAAGACAGTTCTACATGTACAAATTCACTGTTGTAAACACCACTCAAACACCAGAAACATTACTTTTTCTGTGCAATACTCTTTATTTGCAAATCTTCAATCGGCAAAAATACTTTTTGCTTGGGATTTATTTTGTCTGGACTCAAATGTCTGTTCTCTGTATGCCTCTAACCATAAGACAATGATTTAGTCCGTCTCTTTGTTGGCATTACAAGTTATGATATTTGTAATAAAAATAACCTTTATTGAACATTTCATTATTTTGAGATAAGCAGACAGCCTTCTGTTATAAGAGTTAATAACACTGAAAGAAATGTAACATGATCTAACATTCTAAAACCGAGTTTGACTTTTGGCTGTACAGTGATTAACAAAAATACAAAAGCTACAATGAATCAGATTTTAGAAACTGCTTTAATACAAAAGTAAACTGAGACATCACAGATTATGTACACATCTCTTCTAGAACCCACTATAGGTTCAAAACAGTTAGTAAAGTGACAGTTGCTTGGTGTCTGGAATAATCACTGCACACAGAATAAAACAAAATAAAACTTGCATAAATTAAAACCTAATCTCCCTTGATATCCCATTCTCAGAATACTCAGATAAGGGTCTTCTGTACAGTTTAGAGGAATGTTCCAGGTTAAATACGATTACCATAAAATAATTTTTGACTTAATAAAAACTTAACTTCCCACAGCTTGTAAAAAAAAATGAAAAAATGTGGTTGTTCACAACTACTTGTGTCCTTACAATGGGTATTCTTTGTAAGACTGTTTATTTGGTGGTATTTATTGGTATGACATGGTAAAATACAGTATTATAATTTGGTATTCGTTGTGCTAAACAATTTTTTTTATGGTAAATGACAGCATGCCTGAGATGCTTTCAATACAGCTTAATTTGTATTTAACTCAGAACATTCTTTTAATTACAAGCATTTCAATGACAGTCTGATTGAGCTTATCTCATAGTACGTACATATCTGTTTTGAATTCCAAAGGAATATCTTCATGCAATGTAACTCATATTGTATGCACTTCATTGAAACAATTCTAAGTGAGAGGGGCCACGTGCGTGAGCCCTAGGAGGTGACTGAGTCTTGACAATATAAAACAAACAATAATAATACAGTAATGCTGGCAGGGTACCAACAAATACAACACTTGTTTGTACACTTTTTTTGTAAGGACATTCAAAGATATTTTACACATTATAAATGACAGATTGTACTCTAAATGTTATATCGGGTGAAACACTGGCATTTCTACAGTCATTAGTAAGTGAATATCAATTAACACAAAAATTTGTCAACATATCATTTTTCTAAAAAGCATTAGCAGCTGATTGTATGTCCACAAGGATTTTGAAGCCTCTAGATTTACCAGGAAAAACAGTGCTTTGCATTAAGCACTATTCCAGGAATTTCCCCAGTACAACTTCTTGGGAATGCTTAGCATTTTTACGGACTCGTTCTTTTACAAAATCCTTCTCCACCTGTGCAACCATTACCAGCCCCAAAGAACTGATGCATAGGAAAAAAAAAAAAAAAAAAAAATCACACATTAATGATGGCATCTTCTTCCTCGTCCCTGATATCCTCCGACAGGCCATCGTCAGAATGTCTGCTCTCTTCATCAACACCGTTACCGTGTGGACCGATAATGTACCGGTAGTCTCCACTAATAGCAAGAGCCGCCCCTGATGACACGATTAGCCAGTTCTTCTCATCTTCCTCCATACCCTCACACTGCCAGGGTACTCCCCATGAGGGCTCCTCACTTCTACGGGTCACTGCATCAACCTCTGCCCCAGTAGCCTGTTCCTCATCCTCTTCCTCCAGGTTCACATAGAGCAACGGCTCTTTCACAGGAGCTGGACTTAGCTTCGCCCACAAGAGCTCCAACTGGTCTATCAGGTGCTGGAAACTAGGGCGGCACTTTGGGACAGGAGACCAGCAGCTGTGCATGATCTCATAGCTGAAATCAGAGCGAATGGAACAGTTATTCCTATAGTAGAATAAATCTACTAATCTAAGAAATGATGACGAATTATTGTTTTTTGTTCATCTGGGGGATTTAAAGTGGCCCCAAAAGTATTTGGGCATTTAGGGTCAGAAACATACTTCACGAAAGTATGCATATGCAGATGTGAGCGCATGACCAACGCATTCTTGCATTACTGTGGCTGTTACAAACCTCTGTAATCAAGGGGGCAATAGAGTTACCTTCAAAAATATTATTTTCAAACTGTTGCACCGCCATGATGTAGTCACCGTGTAAGTGGGCACACTAATGTCTGCTATAGGGCCCCCTTGCGGCAACATTGAGAATGCAACGTGTACTTGCGTTGTGCTATGAATTGAGGTCTGACATGTTTTAGAATGCAACAACTTGGAATCAAGATTGTGTAACTAGAAGCATCTGCATTCACTTACTTGCATAGACTATGTTTCAGCATATCGCTACACTAAATGTTTGAATTGCACTGCACAGATAACAAAATGGCATCTGCAAACTTATGGTGCTAGAACTTCACTTTTCAGAGCCACATTTGTTTAATCATTTAAAAATATCAAGATGGCAAGATGGTTTCATCTATACAGTATTTCAAACCAACAACTGAAACATACATGTCAGCAGGGCAGTCTGGAGGTTGTTTGAGTCTTTCTCCTTTGATAAGATACTCATAGATTTCAGAGTTCTCCACCCCTGGGTAAGGCGTCTGGCCTCTAGTCATGATTTCCCACATGGTCACACCAAATGCCCACTAAAGAGAAAAAACAAAAAACAAAATCAATACCGGGTTTACAAGCTTAAAGGAATAGTTTGTCAAAAAATGTTTAATCCATGCCTTGTGAAGCGATCCCATCAATTTTGGATGAGAAACAGACAAAAATGTTAATCCTTTTTCAATGTAAAGCTCGGTTACACTTCCTATAGCACCATCTAGTATTCTGCGCATGTGTCAAGCACCAGGAAGAGTAATTGAGCTTGAAATCATGATCGTGCCTAGAGACTGCAATGGCAAGTAGAACAGTGGAAAAAAAAAAAGTTACATTTTGGTCTGTTATTACCCAAAACCGATTAGCTAGCTTCAGAAGATATGGATTAAACCACTGGAGTCTTATGGATTGCTTTTATGCTGCCTTTATATGCTTTTTGGAGCTTCAGAGTTTTGGTAACAATTCACTTGCATTGTATGGACCTACAGAGCTGAAATACTCTTCTAATAATCTTTGTTTGTGTTCTCCAGAAGCAATACACTTCTGGGATGGAATGAGGGTGGGTGAACTATTCCTTTAAAAAAACACTTTGCACCTCTACAAATCTGAGAAAATAAATAGTAACCAAATCAACAAAGCATTTTTATTATAATAACTTATCAAGTTGGTGGAAAAGTATGGTAATGTTGTCAGCTATTTTATCTGTTTCTAAGTCTTTACAAAGCAAGTAGAAAAGACAACATATATAGATGGATTTTTCACAGGTATTAGTATTCATTACCACATCACTCTGCGTTGTGTAGACATTGTCTGCCAAGCTCTCCAAAGCGATCCACTTCACAGGCAACTTCGAGACAGACCCTTGTCTGTAGTAGTCACCACTGTAGATTTTCTTGGAGAGGCCAAAATCTGCTACACACACTGTCATGTTTTCATTCAACCTAAAATTGATGATGCACATGATTGGAAAATATTTTACAAAGACTAAACAGGAGCATTTGTGGTATTATATCAATGTACCTTTTCACATGATTTAGAACATGTCTTTTAAACATGATAAGTAATAGCTCTTCTGTTACATATACACCATAGAAATAACTCACATGCAGTTGCGAGCAGCCAAATCCCGGTGGATGATGTTTTTGCTGCTAAGATACTCCATCCCCCGAGCGATATCCAGCATGAACTGGATAAGAATTTGCAGAGAGATGGTCTACAAAAACAAGAGCCAACATCAGAACATCTATAAATTGCCACAAAAGACATGAAAATACATGTATCAATGTATCAAAAATGTAATCCTAATGTATCAATGTATCAAAACATATGCATACAATAAAATACAGTTGAAGTCAGAAGTTTACATACACCTTAGCCAAATACATTTAAACTCAGTTTTTCACAATTCCTGACATTTAATCGTAGAAAACATTCCCTGTCTTAGGTCAGTTAGGATCACTACTTTATTTTAAGAATGTGAAATGTCAGAAAAATAGTAGAGAGAATGATTTATTTCAGCTTTTATTTCTTTCATCACATTCCCAGTGGGTCAGAAGTTTACATACACTTTGTTAGTATTTGGTAGCATTGCCTTTAAATTGTTTAACTTGGGTCAAACTTTTTGGGTATCCTTCCACAAGCTTCTCATAATAAGTTGCTGGAATTTTTGCCCATTCCTCCAGACAAAACTGATGTAACTGAGTCAGGTTTGTAGGCCTCCTTGCTCGCACGTGCTTTTTCATTTCTGCTCACAAATTTGTTATCGGATTGAGGTCAGGGCTTTGTGATAGCCACTCCAATACCTTGACTTTGTTGTCCTTAAGCCATTTTGCCACAAATTTGGAGGTATGCTTGGGATGATTGTCCATTTGGAAGACCCATTTTCGACCGAGCTTTAACTTCCTGGCTGATGTCTTGAGATTTTGCTTCAATATATCCACATAATTTTCCTTCCTCATGATGCCATCTATTTTGTGAAGTGCACCAGTATCTCCTGCAGCAAAGCACCTCTACAACATGATGCTGCCACCCCCATGCTTCACGGTTGGGATGGTGTTCTTCAGCTTGCAAGCCTCACCCTTTTTCCTTCAAACATAACGATGGTTATTATGGTCAAAATGTTACATTTTTGTTTCATTAGACCAGAGGACATTTCTCGAAAAAGTAAGATCTTTGTCCCCATGTGCACTTGCAAACTGTAGTCTGGCTTTTTTATGGTGGTTTTGGAGCAGTGGCTTCTTCCTTGCTGAGTAGCCTTTCAGGTTATGTCGATACAGGACTCATTTTACTGTGGATATAGATACTTGTCTACCTGTTTCCTCCAGCTTCTTCACAAGGTCCTTGTTGTTCTGGGATTAATTTGCACTTTTCGCACCAAACTACGTTAATCTCTAGGAGACAGAATGCGTCTCCTTCCTGAATGGTATGATGGCTGCGTGGTCCCATAGTGTTTATACTTGCCTACTATTGTTTGTACAGATGAACGTGGTACCTTCAGGCATTTGGAAATTGCTCCCAAGGATGAACCAGACTTGTGGAGGTCCACAATTTTTTTCTGAGGTCTTGGCTGATTTCTTTTGATTTTCCCATGATGTCAAGCAAAGAGGCACTGAGTTTGATGGTAGGCCTTAAAATACATCAACAGGTACACCTCCAATTAGGTACACCTCCTATCAGAAGCTTATTGGCTAATTGTCTAAAGGCTTGACATAATTTTCTAAGCTGCTTAAAGGAACAGTTAACTTGGTGTATGTAAACTTCTGACCCACTGGAATTATGATATAGTCAATTAAAAGTGAAACAATCTCTCTGTAAACAATTGTTGGAAAAAATACTTGTGTCATGCACAAAGTAGATGTCCTAAATGACTTGCCAAAACTATAGTTTGCTAATATGAAATCTGTAGAGTGGTTAAAAAATGTGTTTTAATGACTTAGTGAACTAAGTATATGTAAACTTCTGACTTCAACTGTATGTAGCATTGTTTAACAACTGATTCAATCTGCTACATTGTTATGCAACCAGGAAAGTTGTTTTTAAGGAAAACAATGTTGAGGAAACAAAAACATATAGAATATATCTGATATAGGGCTGTCAATCAATTAAAATTACTTACATGATATGCTGATTAATTGATCGAATTAATTGCAATTATAAATATTTGTTGGGAAAGGCCCTCAAATAACAATAATTAAATATAATTATTACATAATTACAAAAGGTTATATTTAAATAATAATAAATATAATTGATATTATACACATAATAATTCAGATAATTACAAGACATTACAATATGGTGGCAGACGAGTAAAGCATTGATAAAACAATACAAAAAGTGGCTTTAGAAGGCAATTTATTGTTTAATTCAATATTATTGAACATTGGCCTTCAGTCAAAGGCAATCCATTTTGCAATAGAATTCGTCAATCTGCCTGAGACAGATTTAATATAAGGCCTTTTCTAAGAACGCGTCAATGTAAACATGCATCAGACAAGACACTTTTGGACTGTCTCACTTTGGTTGCGTTGCGTCATATACACAATGTTTTTAGGTCGCTGTGTTCAAATGTAGTTCGAAACTTAGAAAAACACATCTGGAGATCTGCATTCGGAACTGCGCTCAGACCAGCTGTGTTTGAAAGCCTGTCGTTTATGTCCAGTACCGTTTCAGACCATTCTGGCACCCTAGGCGAGATCCCTATTGGCGCCCCCATGGGGGAGGTTGCTTATGTCAAGCAAGCCTGAGTTTGGTTTTTGTCTATTCTGCTGTGCTTTGCCTACATAGCTTGGAGTTTTGCTTACTGCCCCCTGCTGAAAACAGGTGGTACTTCAACCTTGAATTGCTCCAATGGTAAGAATGTTTCATATAATGGTCCAGGACATGATTAATTGTGTGAATTATTTTAACCCGTGATTTTTTAAATAATTAAAAAATTGAATTACAGTGTTAAATCGACAAGCCCTAATATGATACATTGTGTGTGTGCGTTTGTGTTAAAGGGTGACATCGCAAACGTACAAAGGGCTCATCTTTGAGGCGAGACATGAGAAGGAAAGTGTGTAGATCTCCATGTTTCATAAAGGGCAGGATCACCATTGGAACTGGCAGCTGCTGCTGAGCTCGCCTCTGCAGACTCACTCCTGCAGGCAGCAAATTAATAAACATGTTGGAAAAACATTCTTAAAAGAGGTCAGCTTGGATAAAGGAACATTTAAAGGGAAAGTTCACCCAAAAATGAAAATTCTCTCATCATTTACTCACCCTCATGCCATCCCAGATGTGTTTGACTTTCTTTCTTCTGAAGAACACAAACAAAGATTTTAGAAGAATATTCTAAATATAAAAAGAGAAAAAGAACTAAAAGAACAGCTCTGTAGGCCCATGCAATGCAAGTGGATGGTGATCAGACCTTTAAAGCTCCAAAAAGCACAGACAATAGTAGTAAAAGTAATCCATACGACTCCAGTGGTTAAAGTAATGTCTTCTAAAGCAATATGATCGTTTTGGGTGAAAAACAGATCAATATTTAAGTCCTTTTCACTATGAATGTTTACTTCTGGTCGCTCTCCAATGCGTGTTCATAGGGGGAATCAGTTCACGTTGCCTCTCCTGCGACATAAACACGCTAGCATGTTCAAATGAAAGCAAAACCAACGAAGCTTGTGAACTGCGTACTCTTGTAAACAAATTGAGCTCCACTTCCGGTTGTATCGAGTCAGTCCTCGCGTGAACATGCCAACACACTTACGTCAGGAGAGAGGCAGAGTGAACTGATTCCCCTCATGGACACGCAACTGAGAGCGACTGGAAGTAAACAATTATAGTGAAAAGGACTAAAAATCAAGCTGTTACTCACCCACACCTATCATATCGCTTCTGAAGACATGGATTTAACCACTTTTATGCTGCCTTTATATGCTTTTTAAGCTTCAAAGCTGGCAATCATTCACTTTCATTGTATGGACCTACAGAGCTGAGATATTCTCCTAAAAATCTTTGTGTACTGCAGAAGAAAGAAAGTCATTCACATCTGGGAGGGCATGAGGATCAGTAAATGATGAGAGAATTTTCCTTTTTGGGTGAACTAACCCTTTAAATGACAATGATGAAAAACATCTGTAGTCAAGATCAGCCTTGATGTGTATTTTTGCCCAATGCTTTAAAGCACTCTGAACTAATGCAAAAGTAGAGTTTGTCCACTAACCAATAAGCTGAATGACATTTGGATGATGGAAGTCCTTCATGTAGGCAGCCTCTTTTAGACATTGCTCAATGTCACTGGATGAGTTGATATCACCTTTAAGAGCAGGGAAGAGCATTATTGCACAAAAAAACAAAAAAAAACAAAGACCAACTTGTACCACTGCTCAGAATTTTCATTTTATTAAATGTTTACTTACTTTTAAGGACTTTCACAGCAACCTTTTTCCCCGAGTTGTTCTCTGTTTTAAGAAAGGCTTCTCTTACTGAGCCAAACTCACCTAGAAAATGAAATCCCCATGTTGTCAATATTCTTCCTAATGTGTGCTGTTAATTTGCAAGTAATGATAGCAAATGAAAGCCATACAAGCTAAGCCTGTTGTCACAACAAAACATTATTGTGAATTGTGGTTTCATTTTTACTTGGAGTAAAAAAGCAAAGGCCTTCTTCAGATGTACAGAAGCATTACGAAGTGTGTACTATTTTAAGGGTTCATACTGGTTATTCGTCAGGTTTAAAGGACTATTCTACGTTAAATACAAACAAAACTGTGTTTAAGTAATACTCTTAAAATGGAACAGGAATATACCCAATATATACTTATTTACTAAATCACTGAAGTGCTCAGTGTGGAAATGCTACCACCTGCAACAAAATGCGACTAAAATGAACTTGAACCATAACCTACCTTTGCCAAGCATGCGTCCCAAAGTTAAGAGCCTTTCAGAGATGAGAACATCTTGTAGCTTGGCCTTCAAGTCACTGCTGATTCCTAGACTGTCCACTAGAGGGAGATAGAGTCAGACTTTACCATTTCCACTACAGCATGCAGGAAGACAATAATGGTGCCTTCATGTGTGGCAGTAACGTGCACTTACATGTGGATTCTGGGAGCTCAGGAAACTGCCTGTTGAAGGACCTGGCAGCTGTAAAGGAAACCAGTACCTCTGTACCTGAAGTTGTGAATGCAGACCTGCCAAACAAACCAAGAGAAGACTAATTTACCCACTAACAGTATCTTTGGCTTTCTTTCAAAAAGTGAACTTCAAATACCTAAAAATTACCTTATCACCAGCTGGTTAAAAGAAATGGAAAAGTGTTGTTCGTATTGAGAAAGGTGCTTACATCATTTGTTTGTACTTGGTTTGAAATTTTGTTATCAAATGCAATGATATTCATACATTTGGATAGTTGGCTTAAAGGAGCAGTCTCAGTGGTAAAATACACTGGCTACCACCCCTGGAGATCGCTAGCTCGCTAGTTCAAATCCCAGGGTGTGCTGAGTGACCAGGTCTCCTAAGCAACCAAATTGGCCCAGTTGCTAGGGAGGGTAGAGTCACATGGGGTAAACTCCTCGTGGTCGCTATAATGTGGTTCGTTCTCGTTGGGGCGCGTGGTGAGTTGAGCATGGTTGCCACGGTGGATGGCATGAAACCTGCACACGCACTATGTCTCCGTGGCAACGCGCTCAACAAGCCACGTGATAAGATGCACGGGTTGACGGTCTCAGACGCGGAGGCAGCTGGGATTCGTCCTCCGCCAACCGGACTGAGGCGAATCACTACACTACACGACCACGTGGACTTAAAAGCACATTGGGAATTGGGCATTCCAAATAAAAAAAACTATGACAGTTTTGGTGCAAAAAAACTTTACTGACATTATCAGTGGACCTCAAGGAAGATATTACAATTATTTAAAAAAAAATAGCATTTCAAGACCCCTTTAATTAAACAGATCATGAATTTAAACAGCTTAGGTATAGGTCTTATTCTGTAAAAACATACCCAAACTGCGTCTCTTTGTCCCTTCTGCGTACCAGTATGGTCAGCAAAAGTCCCACCATGGTGGCTACAAGAAGGCCGAAAAGCAGCCCCACCCACACATGGCCCCTCTGGGATTGAGCTTGTGTGGCTGAAAGCAGAGAATAAGAGCATTACAAAAGTGCCTGAAGCTTATGTGGCATGCTTGAAATTACTCCTTTCCTGTGTAATGAACCACACATGATCCATAGACAAGCAAATGATTACACACTGGCTCTCATTGCATTGTGAAATACTGTCACAAAAGAAAACTGCATTGTCTGCAGAAACTCAGATCCCTTTTCAAAGGCAGGATGGCAATAAGAGCAGACAGACCTGGTGCAGGCATCACGAGAACAGGCTGGCTCCATGGGCCACATCCTGCGACAGTGCATGCTGCAACCTGGAAGGTGGCGTTAAAGAATCGCCCTGCACCCGAGAGACGAGCATAGTTTTCCTTAAACAGTAAGGCATCCTAAAAAGGAACAAAGCAGAAAGTTTAAAATGGCATATCACTCTTTACCACATAAAAAATAATTTTTATTAAAGAAATGTTCTGGGTTAGTATTGACGCTGACTTGCACTCCTGGAGTCGCGGGTTCAAATCCAGGAATGCTGAGTGACTCCAGCCAGGTCTCCTAAGCAACAAAATTCTCGCTCTCAATGGGGCGCGTGGTAAGTTGTGCGTGGATCACGGAGGGTAGCATGAGCCTCCACATGCGGAGTCTCCGCGGTGTCATGCACAACGAGCCACGTGATAAGATGCGCAGATTGACGGTCTCAGAAGCGGAGGCAACTGAGACTTGTCCTCCACCACCCGGATTAAGGGGAGTAACCACGCCACCACGAGGACCTACTAAGTAGTGGGAATTGCACATTCCAAATTGGGAGAAAAGGGGATAAAATAAAAAAAAGAAAGAAAAAGAAAAAAAATTTTCTGGGTTCAATACAAATGAAAGCGGAAGTATGTAACTTTTTCAGTGTTAAAATACTTCCTTCTATCCCAGCTTGCAGATATGCAGAGATAACTACAAGTAAGCCATTTATAGGTAAATTTTCTTGAAAACTGTAAGCATTCTTTCTCTCTGGCATTTTGAAAATTCTTGTGTTTGCTTAAAGTCACCCACGTAGGGGCCTAGGTAGCTCAGCAAGTACTGACACTGATGACCACCCCTGTAGTCACGAGTTCGAATCCAGGGTGTGCTGAGTGACTCCAGCCAGGTCTCCTAAGCAACCAAATTGGCCCGGTTGCTAGGGAGGGTAGAGTCACATGGGGTAACCTCCTCGTGGTCACGATTAGTGGTTCTTGCTCTCAATGGGGCGCATGGTAAGTTGTGCGTGGATCGCGGAGAGTAGCATGAGCCTCCACATGCTGGGAGTCTCCATGGCATCATGCACAATGAGCCACGTGTTAAGTTGCGCGGATTGACTGTCTCAGAAGCGGAGACAACTGAGACTTGTCCTCTGCCACCCGGACTGAGGTGAGTAACCGCGCCACCACGAGGATCCACTAAGTAATGGGAATTGGGCATTCCAAATTGGGGAGAAAAGTGACCCTTGTAGACGCACCCCAGCAACCTTGCTCAACCAATGTCGGGAGTTGGGGGGCGGGACTATCTCTTTGTTTGACCAATGGCAGACTTGGGGCGTATTCAGAAAGCTGTTTTGAAAACAAAATGCATTTTTGAAATTCCGTTTCGTGGCTCAGAAATTACACACTTCAGCTTGAAGTCATTCATTCAGAGGTTAATTTTCTTGAAACTATAAACGCTTTGTCTCTGCCACTCAACCACTGGCGTGGGTTTGGGGTGGGACTATATGACGGTATGAACAACAGCAGACGAGGGCCGTAAGAAAGCTGTTTTGAAAACATTGTTTATTTTTGCAATTCCGTTCAGTGGTGTTAGCAGTGGCGGATTTAGGCATGGGTGACATGCCATGGGTTTAAGGCATTACGTTGACATAGCAACAAATGATGTAACATCACACAGAAAAGGTTAGTACGTGATTTTATCACATTAAAATTATGTTAACATGCATATTATTTATGTCTTGCGGCTATATTTTTGAAAACTATTTTAACGTTTATGGATTGGCTCCATTCACTTCCATTGTAAGTGTCTCACTGTAACCCAATTTTTGCTTTAAAAAAGAAAAAAAAAGAAGAAGAAGAAAAAAAGAGGATAATCATAAAGTATCAGACACTGGGGCTTTTTGTAACTAAATGGGGTTTCTTCAGTTATTGCTGTGACTTTGCTATACTAGCTACCCTTGAACCTTTTGCATTGCGCCACCTATTGTGCTGGCATGGTTTGTTGATGACAATACTTGCAACGCTTTTAGTGTGAAAGGGCCATTTGTCAGCAATTCGTCTTGCTTTTTTGTGCCGCATTTAGTGTGAAAGGGCCTTAAGGGAAAAAGTATACTGTAAGCCAGTCATTAGCTCAGAATATTATCATTCTAAAAACAGGAAATAGTCTCTAATCATCTTTATTTGCTTGAATATATCTTCTCTGTAAATGTGTAAATCTTTTTTTAATTACTGAATATCGCATACCTGACTCTCTCCTCCCTGGTTCCACTGCACTTTATATGCCAGTAACCTTCCTCGTAGCTCCTCCTCTACCAGTGGTGCCCAAGACAGAGCCAGCTGCTGCTCAGTGAGTTCAAAGGTCAAGTTCTTTGGAGCTACTAATGGCGCTGTGTATGGAAGATATAAACACAGTAAAAAGGGAGAGTGCGCATGGACAATTGCTACTGCACACCTCTGCATAACAATAAATTAAGTTTGGACTTTGCTTTTATTTAAAATGAAGGATGCAAAGTGCAAAGTAAAATTAAGTGCAAGTAAAATCCAAATAAAATAGCTGGAATGACCGCTTTGACCAGTAGATGGCAGCACATTGAACTTTGTATATGCAGCAGTGCATTGGTATGTATTGGGGACACACACAATGGTGCATTGTACCTCCCAGCCTGGAATCTACTGGACTGGGACCAGTGCTAACAGTTTACAAACATGTAAACAGGGTCAACTTCAGAAACTCTCTCTGCTCCCCAAACCCACCCGCCCAGCTCCACCCCTTCCAACCCCCCTAACCCAGGGTATCTGGGCAGAACCAGCTCTCTGGGCTGTTTGTTTACTTCCAAATGGTTAACGGTTTTAATCCCGATGGAATGTTAAAAATGTTAGTCATTCACAAATGTCCTTTTCAGAACCTTGAACTTTTCTAAATGAGTAGATGGCCTGCCACAGTTTGGGATTAAATTTGTCAGCTCTATTGAGCCCTTATCGATATAAATAGTAATTTAGTGCTGTATGTAACAAGTCATATTATAGAAAGCTGTGAGTGTCATCTGAGATGGATTTGAGTCCTAAAATCACAATTTCCTTCCTCTCGTCTTTGTAACATACACTGCAAAAATTACATACACTCAATTTCATAATGAGGACTTTTGTCTTATGCTCTGGTAGAAATATCTAAAAAGCCTATTTTATCTTCTTAATTACTTAAGAAGCAGAGTTACGTAAGATATGTAATTGTGAAGTCTTGTTTTCAGAGAACTCAGTATTTCGTGGGGTGTATGCTAAAAACAAGAAAAACATATTTGCCAATACGGTAAGAAAATAAACTTGTTTTCAAGTCTTTTTTTTCCTTCTCATCCCATAGGCAAAGCGTTTTTTTAAAGTTTTTTTAAGCATAAACATTTCTAAATTGTGTTTTTGTATTAAGACAAATTATCTTTTGTAATTTTGCCTCTCAAGTAAATGCATCTTACTCAAAAATAAAATGTTTTTCTTTTTTTTTTCTTTTTTTGCAGTGTAACACCCTTCTTACAGATACAATGTTAACTCCTGAAAGCTGTTAAGAACATGTCTATATTATTTCACCCCAAAATCAAATGAAAGAAAACAGAGAAAATTAAGCCTTTTTTAATACTATAAAGACTTTTTTGCATGCCAATTAAGCAAACTTCACCCTTAACTGTCTAAACTGTAATGCCCAAAGTTCTCATTCTACCTGCCTACTATTTACACATCATGGTAGTATTTGTTGTACTGAATTTGATTTATGATATATTTTGCTTAAAAACAAAACAAAAAACAAAACAAAAAAACTACAGATTTTAAAACACACACACACACACACACACGCACATATATAAGCTGTTTCTTTTTGCCATTGTTGACCTAATATTGACCTTAAGACATGCCAGTCTATTGCATACTGTGGCAACTCAAAAACAAACACAAGACAATGTTCAGCTTCATTTAATGAACCAAATATCTTTCAACTGTGTTTGATATATTGGCAAGTGATTTTCTAGTACCAAATGATCAATTTAGCATGATTACTCAAGGATAAGGTGTTGGAGTGATGGCTGCTGTCTAGATTTGATCAAAAATGACTTTTTTCAAATAGTGATGGTGCTGTTTTTTACATCAATAATGTCCTGACTATACTTTGTGATCAGCTGAATGCCACTTTGGTGAATTAAAGTACCAATTTCCTTCCAAAACAGCAACATCTGTACATTATTACAAACTTTAGGCCGCCAGTGTGTGTATATATATATATTGCATTACAGTAATTTCTTTAACTGTAATAAATTAATGTCATCATGCAAAATGTTTTAATGGTACTGAAAATAGGTTTCATTTTCTTTATGCAAAATCTAATTTCTTATTTTTTGTATTTTGATTTTGGGTTGAAATATGATTGCACATTTTTCGTTGTGATTCACTCTAGTTGTTTACCAACTAAACTTTGTCAACAGCAATGCAATTCAAGCTAAAAAAATCCATTTATACTAATCTGACTCTGCACACTTAAGAAAGAAACAATACATGATGTAATTATCTTATCTAACGTTTAACAAACCTGCCTCTGGAGTGTGAAAGTCCACCCATGAAGAGAAGGGGGAAGAGCCCACCTCATTATCACACCGGATTCTCACACTGTAGTTTGAATGACTGCTGAGTGAACCAAATGTGTGCTGGAAAGGAGGAACTGCCACATACAGATCAGGAAGTTTCACCTTCCTTCCAGGTCCCTTTGACATCTAGAATTGTATGAGAGACATATATTTATATATTTAAAAAATAAATAAAATATTTAATTTCAGCCCTAAAACACTATTTTTTTTATGTGGATGCTTATAGATTTAAACGCAGAACATCCAACACAACAGACATCTACTAATTACCAATTTAAAGACTGCAGTCCTTAAATTGTTTACATGCAAAATGTTTTCTCAAGAGAGCAGAGAGAGGAGTTTGTTTTTACAGATGTCTTGCTCCTCTCCAGAGCCAATAAGCTAAAAAAATAAAGTTGTAAAATGTCTGTAACCCAAACCCTACACTGTATATACACTGGAATTTTCCATACAAAAAAGTAAATGGGGATGGCTGCTGTCAAGCTCCAAAAAGGACCATAAAAGTTCTATATATAAAAATTCTCAAATCAGATTTGAAAGCTGCGGTAGAGGGCAAGATTTATACAAGTGGTATGGATTACTTATATGGTGCTTTTATTGTCCTTCTTGGAGCACAACAGAAACCATCCCTATTCACTTTCATTGTATGAATAAAAAATGTGTAAAAATTCTGCCTAAACAGTCTGCCATGTGTTCACAGGAAGAAAAAAAATCATTCAGGTTTGGAATGACATGAGGGTGAGTAAATGATGACATAATTTTAATTTTCAGATTAACTATTCCTTTAAAAGCCAAGCACGAGACTGTAAGGCCATGGCAAAAACATGAAAACATGGACAGCAAAAGGGTTGTAATAATGTCAGACTATAAAATATAGGAATACTCCACCTGTATAGCGCAGGAAGAAAGGTGTGAGTGTCCATTGAAACCTGGACTCCAGGTTAGGGTTACATTATTATCAGACACCTGATGCACTTCAACATTCAGCGGCGAATCTGGTCGGACTGTACAAAACGTTGCATTAAAAAAAAAAAAACAAAATAAAAACATAATGATAACAAACTACTTTTATCATCTCTATGCAAGCCTGCTAGTCTTGTAAACTTAGGCCTTTTTGTGGTTGTATTTGTGTGGTTGACAGTTTAAAAACAACATTTGCACTTAAGATACATTTTCATTTAACTACAGCAATATAAAGCAGCCGTATGTCTCACCTTTAATGTGTACAGTGCCTGTGCGTGACACAGAGATGCCACGGGCGTTCTTGGCCTCACAGTAAAACTTTATACTGTCATTCACACCTGGTTGAGCAAATGAAAAAACATAAATCACAGTGGTCTGCACTTAACAGTCAACTTCAAACTTTTTAAGAGCTCACAAGAGAATAAATCAATTCAAAGGGTGAATCTTACTAAGCCTGTCAAGAAACATGTCCGGGTCATATTTCACCCCAAAATCAAAAGAAAAAAAAAAAGTTAGATATTGTATTTTGCATAAAGAAAAAGAAACCAATTTTGTACCATTACAAACGTATACATTGTGATGTGATTTTCATGACAATTAAGCTCATTTTCTCCAACAACTCTCATTACTTTAATGCAAAATATCTTATTCTTTTTACTTTAATGTGGGAAAAAAATGATTTATCATATATAAATGATATATGTACAGTGTTTATAAATAATAGTTGTATTGTTTGTATTGCCTTTCATTTATACTCACTTAAGATAAATGTGTTCAGACAGGATAATTCTCATTACAGTATTAATAGTGCTGTTCCATTCCAAAAATTTGGGAATATTTATATATATATATATATATATATATGTAATAATTCATAATATACAGTTGAAGTCAGAAGTTTACATACACCTTAGCCAAATACATTTAAACTCAGTTTTTCACAATTCCTGACATTTAATCGTAGAAAACATTCCCTGTCTTAGGTCAGTTAGGATCACTACTTTATTTTAAGAATGTGAAATGTCAGAATAATAGTAGAGAGAATTATTTATTTCAGCTTTTATTTCTTTCATCACATTCCCAGTGGGTCAGAAGTTTACATACAATTTGTTAGTATTTGGTAGCATTGCCTTTAAATTGTTTAACTTGGGTCAAACGTTTTGGGTAGTTTTCCACAAGCTTCTCACAATAAGTTGCTGGAATTTTGGCCCATTCCTCCAGACAGAACTGGTGTAACTGAGTCAGGTTTGTAGGCCTCCTTGCTCACACACACTTTTTTTAGTTCTACCCACAAATTTTCTATCCGATTGAGGTCAGGGCTTTGTGACTTTGTTGTCATTAAGCCATTTTGCCACAGCTTTGGAGGTATACTTGGGGTCATTTTCCATTTGGAAGACCCATTTGCTATCGAGCTTTAACTTCCTGGCTGATATCTTGAAATTTTGCTTCAATATATCCACATAATTTTCCTTCTTCATGATGCCATTTATTTTGTGAAGTGCACCAGTCCCTCCTGCAGCAAAGCACCCCCACAACATGATGCTGCCACCCCCATGCTTCACGGTTGGGATGGTGCTCTTCAGCTTGCAAGCCTCGCCCTTTTTCCTCCAAACATAACGATGGTCATTATGGCCAAACAGCTAACATTTTGTTTCATTAGACCAGAGGACATTTCTCCAAAAAGTAAGATCTTTGTCCCCATGTGCACTTGAAAACTGTAGTCTGGCTTTTTTATGGTGGTTTTGGAGCAGTGGCTTCTTCCTTGCTGAGCAGCCTTTCAGGTTATGTCAATATAGGACTCGTTTTACTGTGGATATAGATACTTGTCTACCTGTTTCCTCCAGCATCTTCACAGGTCCTTTGCTGTTGTTCTGGGATTGATTTGCACTTTTCGCACCAAACTACATTCATCTCTAGGAGACAGAATGCGTCTCCTTCCTGAGCGGTATGATGGCTGCATGTTCCCATGGTGTTTATACTTGCGTACTATTGTTTGTGCAGATGAATGTGGTACCTTCAGGCGTTTGGAAATTGCTCCTAAGGATGAACCAGACTTGTGGAGGTCCACAATTTTTTTCTGAGTTCTTGGCTGATTTCTTTTGATTTTCCCATTATGTCAAGCAAAGAGGCACTTAGTTTGAAGGTAGGCCTTAAAATACATCCACAGGTACACCTCCAATTCAGTACACCTCCTATCAGAAGATAATTGGCTAATTGTCTAAAGGTTTGACATCATTTTCTGGAATTTTGGAAGCTGCTTAAAGGCACAGTTAACTTAGTGTATGTAAATGTCTGATCCACTGGAATTGTGATATAGTCAATTAAAAGTGAAACAATCTGTCTGTAAACAATTGTTGGAAAAATGACTTGTGTCATGCACAAAGTAGATGTCCCAAACGACTTGCCAAATCTATAGTTTGCTAATATTAAATCTGTGGAGTGGTTAAAAAATGAGTTTTAATGACTTCAACCTAAGTGTATGTAAACTTATGACTTCAACTGTTTAATAATATATTTGATTTAATACAGGACTGGTTAAAGTTGGGCAATCCATTGGGCATCTACAGTAGTCAATCAGGAAACAGCAGTGTGTGGTTTTTAAAGAGACTATACTTTAAAATCTGTTTAAACCATCCTTGTCTCATGTCTCAACTTGCCACAGGAATAAGGCAATGACAGCTGTGATGTTTTGTTTCAAATAATGACAGAGCTACATATCTGATGGTTTAGTAAACTGTGCATAACAAACAACAATTCACCGGTTTCCAACACTGAATGAATCAAACTCTTAAAAAGTAATTTATGCCAAATGTGCCTGTGTCTGATAATATTATCCAAAGAACCATAGACTTACATAAGCTTAATGTCTCAATGGTTTCTCTACATCAGCTGCTAAAATGGAAAGTTTACTTTACTGCACTGTGCTCAATAGGCAGTATTGATTACTATAATGTATTCCCACTCAAGACCATAAGATTCAGGAAATCCAGTTACAAAATTTCAATGCAGGGTGTTGAACTGGCCTTGACCTTATCCAGTTACAGAAGGCTTTTACTCCACTAGGACATGATTAGAAATGTAAAAATACATTTCACTCACCCCCTTCATATCAAACGTACTTTCAATAAAGTTACAATAATGTTATAGCAGAGACTCTTTGTTCTTTCAAACCCCATTTAAGATAAAGGTTTAAATAAATAACAATGCTCCTTTATTAGTATGGTATATGTCAGCACAGATATTCTCAATGTCACCTTTGTGGCTAGAAAATATCTCGCACAGCCCGTTCAACATATTAGTATGTATTTACAGGTAAATACAAAAGCACTCCATTGACAAACCACATCATTTCACAGTTCACCTTCAAAGCCAAACACTGGAAAGTCACCCCACCCAATAAAAACAACCACTGTCTCAGTTCTACAATCTAGCTGCCCAATGTTTCATCTCAAAGAACATCTGAAAAAGGAAACGTACCAGTAGATGTTTCACATTATGTTTCAGAGTGTGATTCTTGAATACTTGGCTGGGTAAAAATATTGATTTTATTATGAATCGCGATCTTCATCTGAAAGCTCCATCAAGATCGATTCTTTTACTCTACCCTCTACAATGGGACAAAATTTTGTGTTATTCAACTAAAAATGTCTGTTATATGCCACTGGCCCTACATTTTCAGATTTCACTCATCAGTGATTGAGTAGTATAGTGGTGAAGAAAAGTTTAGTACCAAGATCCTTTTCACTGTGTGTTGATAGTAACAGTTTGATTTAACTCGTTTCATGTAATCTGTGTCCAAACAAGAGATCCATGCAATCAATTTGTCATTGAATAACGTCTCTCTTAATACCATTTCTGTTCTTTACAGTCAGTTGTTAATCAAAAACATCAAAAATAGAACATTTAATTTTACACATAGCAGAGATGTGGCAGGGAAGCTATTAGACTCCACTAGCTTTAATATGTGCCTAATGAGCGAGTTGTTCGCTGAACTGCTACTATTCTTAAAGATACAATATCGTTTTAGCACTTGTTCTACATACCAGTGCAAATACTTGTAAATAGAACAAATTATGCATGTAAATGTCCTACTTGACCCACCCCGAGTGGGATTTGAACTGGTGATCCCTTGCATAGGAGTCAGTTGTGCTAACAAGGAGGCTATAGAGACATGGCCCCTAGCCTTGGTCGCTAGTGCATCTCTTAATGCCAGGAGAGTGAGGTTTACACACTGCACAGCTATCAAGTTCCAGCTGACTACCTTTACACTTACCCCCCTAAACCTCACTCCTATCCGGGTCACCGCACCAATGTAACTGGTCTTGCTTGACCCGCTCCGAGCGGGATTCAAACCGGTGTCAGACAGCATTGGAGGCAGAGTAGGCTACAGCCTTTAGCATTAGTCGTAAGTGTGTCTCTTAAGTCCAGGAGAGTAAGGTTTACACACTGCACAGCGATCACGTACCAGCTGGCTACCATTACATAAACAAATATGTAACAAAAAATATATGCAATATAATATATCCAGTTTCAATATTTATTTTCATATTTATTGATGGAATATATACATTTTGTACATTTCTAATAAGCTCAAATGCGACCAAAATGATGAAAAACTAATGATCAAATAAAATTTGTACAATTAATATTTTCATAATGTACCAAGTTAACATCATTAGCTGAGAAACAATTTCTTCACACATAAGCCCAATGTTATAATGACATTATGACAGTATAACTGAAATATACCCAAATTAATGTACAGTGAATTGAATTCTGATTGGAATCGAGAGCTTGTGAATCGGAATCAATCAGGAAATCTCTATCAATACCCAACCCTAATGAGAAGACAAACCCTTTTAAGGAACCTTTAATTGTGAAGTGTGTAATTTTTGTAAAAACGCAGCTTTTAGACTGATTTAAGCTCAAGAAGCAAATTCCTGATACAGTCTTTGCCAGAGTTAAATAGTGACTGAGCCTAATACGTTCGATGAAATGTAAGCTTGGCAAACAGTTTTGGGAGTTCATGAATAGCACCAATCCTAACCGAGTGGACTGACTTGCTTCAAAAGGGCTTTGGTGTGTCTCACCTTTAACAACAAGAACTGAGGGTGATGACATGAAATCACCATTCTGTTCACCCCCCAGCCACCACAGCACCTCCACAGGGTCTGGAGGGCCCGATGCAGCACACGTCAGGTTAAAAGGCTCCCCTGCAAATGCTGCCACATCCTGGGGTTCCACCACAAAATGAGGCACACCTGAAAATATATTCAGTAAGATGCAACAAAAGTATATGAGACACAGATTCAGCTATTATAAACTGTAGGTACATAAACTTTATGACTTTATCTTGTTATTTTAACAAATGCAGCCATTACTGACACATTTATGATGTTCTGTGACCATCAGCAAGTGACAGATGAAACATTGTAGTACTATTGAACTGAAGGAACAAGATATGCTCTGAAGAATTCACTACTTGATGATAGTGGTTTCAGAAGTTGGAATTGACATACCTGCTACAGTTATCCAAGCAGGCTCAGAGGAGATGACTGTGCCTTGATGTTCTACCTCACACCAATACTTCCCAGCATCCTGCTGCTGTATGGATTTAACACTAAAGACAAAAAAACCCACTCAGAGCAGAAAGGCATAGTTCAACGGGGAAAAAAAATTATGACATACGTATATCTTTCTTTCTTCAGTGAAACACAAAAGAAGAATGTTTGTGCTGTTTTTTTTTTTTTTCCAAACAATGAATGCATACACAGACCAGGGGCAGTCAAACAGGTCCAAATAGACAATAAAGCACCATAAAGGCATCATAAAGTAATCCATACAACTTTTGTGCTACATTCCAAGTCCTCTAAAGCCATATGATACCATTGTGTGAGGAACAGTTGATTAAGTTGATGCTCACTTAAAATGTTCCCCTCTGCTGAAGCTCTCAGCTCTCATTTGCACTTGTGAATATTCAAACTTGGTGCATCATGATTGATTCTTGCATAGCTTGTAAACAATGACACTTAGTGTCATGCATGTCAAACTTGGTGCGAATCTTGATGCGCCAAGTTTGAATATGCACAAACACAGATGAGTTTTGAGAGCCTTTTTGAAGCTTGAAAGCCCCTGGTCACTGTATGCTTTTGTTGTTTTGTATGAAAAAGAACATCATGAACATTCTTCAAAACATCTCATTTTGCATTCCACAGAAGAAAGAAAGTCATGTGTGTTTGGAATGACTTTAGGGTGAGTACTAAAGTGACAGATTTTATAAAACAAAAACGAGTTCATGGAAATGTAGCAACATGTCTAAACTTTGTATCTTGATCATGGAATAATTTCACGTATGCTTAGAAGTCTCAAAGTTTTACAACCAAAGTAGAGCCAGTAAGTCTAAGAGTGCTTAGAATTGAGGTTTATGTAGACAAAGGTCAGTTGCGCAAACAACTGAACTGCATGAATTGCATTCACATAAAAGAAAGGCATGAGCATGATGCATATATTTGTTTTGAGACAGCTATGACTGCCACCAAGGGAAAGTGTTGAAAACATGTATAGATTATGCTGGCAGCATGGTATTCAACATGAAAACATGACGTCTATCATTCTGTAGGCCAGTCTATTAGCCTCTTTAGCCTAATCTTACAGCAGACAAAACTTTCAAAAGCGAATTTTCACTCAAACTTTTTTTTTGTTTGAATTTTTAGTTCAAGACAAGACTAAATCAGCATCTGAAAAACAGGCAACTGGACTGCGTCAGCCGCTCATGATTTGCTTGTTGGTATTGTATTGTACTAAAAGTACTGCAAAAAGTGTTGTAGCGACATCTTGCCACAGTGATGGCATCAGATGGTAATAACAAGGTACTTTGATATACGTATGTCATGGTACTAAATGATTACCATATATATTTAACCATGGTATTTACATGGTACTCCAAGGTATTTCAAAGAATACTATGGTATTACCAAGATACATGTCCAAAAAGCACAGTATTGCCATGGTTCGTGCCTAAAAACATGGCATTAACATAGAACCCGTCCAAAAAACATGGCATTACCATAGGTCATGCCCATAATTATTATCATGATACCATGTACAAAAAGCCATGATACAACCACCTTTTGTATTAATCTGCCAACAGTCAAATCAGATGTGGCTTATTGTACGTACATACACAGAAAGTCCCCAGAAAATTCAATGTGATTTGTCTGCAAAACCTTTTCATCTCTTTAGTATTGTTATGGTGTGCAACACAAGGGTTTTGAACTTTTGGGCCCTATTATAAGAGTGCTAGTACTAAGCGCAACCCTGTGCTTTAAGTCATAAGCGCAAAGTCGATGGGCATTGCCATGAAGTTCTGTTTTTCTCGTGCAAGCATGCACTGACCGTATGTGTCCAATGGCGCGTGGTGAGCGAAGCTGAGCGGGCGTTTTCAATTCATTCCAATAGGAGTGGAGCACCAAGCTCGCGAGGTTGATTCTTATTGGAATGATTTCAAAATGCTCGCTCAGCTTCGCTCACCTGGCGTCAGTGGACACGTACCGTAAGTCTAGGCGCAAGTGGGTTTGGCGAAGTTTCGCACACAAAGCGCTAATGGGCTGGGTCAAGTGCAATTTAATTCTGAGGTTCTCCTCCGGTTATTGCATCATTGCATTCTATTATATAGTCCATTCCCTCAAGCACCAGCGAATGCAATGAATTTGAAGAATACAAATATGGACTTACATTCTTTTGTGCATTAACTGCATCCCTGTTGAATGTCAGACATATTTCTATGACAGTGACACGCTCCTTTAATATGCATGGAAAATGTGATTCTCGTCAGGATTTGGATGTAGGCTCCATAAATTATAGAGAATGTAAGTATTATAAATCATTTTCATCTACTGACACACAAATCATGGCTAGTATTAACAGTGATTGTATCGCCATACACTTCACATCTACCGGTCGATTTTGAAAAATGTAATTCATTTATTAAAAAAATATTTCTAAAATCAAATTACACTTCAAACGAAATTAAAATATAATCGAAATAATGAAGTGGTAAAAAAAAAAAAAAAAAATCATACCAATTCCAAAGATTTTACCCTTTCCAACTTCTTCCACCCCTTTTGCAGTGACATAAAAATCACTCTATGACAACAGGTGGAAAAATAACAATGCAAATTATATCATAAATACAACTGTAAATATAAACATAAACATAATAATAATAATAATAATAATAATAATTGAAAAATAAACCATGACATACAAATAGTTTAACACAAATCTCATACATTTTTGTTTCAAAAAACGGCTACAACAGTGATTGTTAGGGACTTATTTTATGTTCCACTATATTTGCTGAGTTTGGACATGAACTTTATTACAACCTGCTGGTGGGATCTCCAAACTGCGCTGAAAATAGAAATGGTTCTGAAACATCTTAGCGCAATGACCTATTTCTCAGGAAAATAACAAACTGCACTTTGCGTTACTTCATTAACATACAATACACCCACAGTTTGTGCGCATTCACCCATAGATAGTGCAAACACTCCCACCCATGCCCATTTTCGCTTTCCGCTGGCACAAAAATTGCACTTAGAATTAGCAGATGAGCGCTTAGAATTGGATGAGACATAGCGCATGGTCGTTGCGCATAGTGCTGTGCTTTGCGCACTCACAAAAACAAAGCTCTTGGTCTAAACTGGACAAGTAGAGTAAATTCTTATGAAATGTATTTTGATTTTGCTGTTTTGCAGTTAGTTTTAAAACATGGCTGAACTATTCTGATGAAGAAAAAACATCTGAGATGGGTATATTCATGAATCTCTGCACTATGAGCTTTCAGTGCTGTTATTTACATGCTCAGCTCAGAGAAATAGCTGCTTAAATCTGATTAACCAACTCCAAAAGCCTTCTCCAGTAACACTTTATTTTGATGGTCCCAAATAGATATTTAACTGACTATAAGTGACTTATCAACTGCCTTGCTATAGCTAGTAAACAGTGTTTCAACAAACATTCAGTAGACTTTCAATAGCCTGTATAACAGCAGTAAAATAACAGTTTAACGACTGACTTGCTATAGCTAGTAAACGGTGTTTCAACAAAATTCAATAGACTTTCAGTAGCCTGTATTTTCTTTATTAATGACCTTTTAATGAACTGATGTTCTCAACAATAATGTAAGTAGGTTAATAGAGATCTATATACAGGCTACTGAAAGTCTACTGAATGTTTGTTTAAACACTGTTTACTAGCTATAGCAAGCCAGTTGATAAGTCACTTATAGTCAGTTAAATATCTATTTGGGACCATCAAAATAAAGTGTTACCCCTTTTCTTCTCCTATTACTTTACCTGTATATATCTGAGTGGGATATATAGGGATTGAAATACATTCCTTGATTAAAATAATCCAATAACGTCTGTTCGTTAATTAATACATGGCCACCAAACACTAGAATTTCTCCAAGAAACACTCAAAACTCTTTCATACTGTGCTTGAGAATCAGCTTATACAAGGTCAAATCTAACATTGTATATCTCTGAGGGTCAGAGGCTGGCAACAGTAACAAATAAATGTCTCAGACTTGCTGAGAAAAAAAAAAGTCCTTGACTCCTTGATAAATTGTATTCATCTCTCCAGGTGTCTCAAAATAAATGACTGTGTGAACATGACCACAAGATCTTGGAGTTACTATGGTACATAATAAAATAAGAGCAAACAGCAGTTCTGATGTTATGTATAAAAAGAAAACTACAGATACTGAGCCACGATCTTATGACAATCGGATGGACTCGCTTTTTCAGGCAAAAAGTGTAAAAGACAATGGCTACTAACTGAATAACACATAGAAATACCTACTGTGCTTTAGAAATAGTTTGTGAAACAGTACGCATTATGCAACAATAAACATTTCAAACATTTGTTTACCACATTCTGGTCACATGACCTCATTACATTGTGTATTTAATTATGTGCGTGGCATCCAGAATTATTATTTTTTTTATTTTTTTGAAAAGTTTCATTAACTGTTGGAAGTACAATTAAATACTGAATCGATATGGAGATACAAGTAAAAAATTATGGTTGGTATCGCTTTTGGCTCATTTGTTGACACTAAACGAGAGGTCAGGGTGAAATAGAATGTGCATTTCACTGTGCAATACAGTATGTCATGTTGTGTGCTCTTTTTAGCACGTTAACAAATGCAGGCCATTCGGTTATTCGACGCATACAAAACAAATTTGTATTCTGTGCACAGTCTACACAAGATCTATTTTTTAAGAAGTCAGTGTGGTATAGTAACAGTATACTGTACACTATTCCAAACTTAGTTAATCATTTCACAATGTGAAATCTGATGTTTGACATCAATCAGATGGCAACATTCTCTTCAACGTATCCCTTGTATTTATTTCCAACACCGTCTGGTGTTTCAGTTCTCACCTGGAACCAGTTTCGACCAGTTACATTTCAGTTCTCAACACTGAAAATGTCAATACTGAACAACAGGAAGCTCCAACAGGAAACTTGAGCTCCATCAGACTCCTACCTGTGGTAGGTCTCCCAGTGATGTGTATCTATTGTAATGTACATCTGATCAGTGCTGTAGAGCTTCTCTCCATCCTTCATCCAGACGATCTCTGGTTCACTCAAGCCCTCAAAGGCACAACCCAGACGGGCCATGTTACCCTGAGTTACCGTGAGGTTGGAAGGGCTTTTGGTGAACCTTAACCCTGCAGGACACACAGTTTTAGATGTTTTTCATTCAAATTTACAACCCAAGTAATATTCAAGACATCAACAAATATACAAGTAATTTTGTCTAGAGATTGACCAATATGTTTTTTTTCAATGGCCGATACCGATATTTAAAACCAGTGTAGCTGATGTCTGACATAATGCAGAAATATACAAGGATGAGCCAAAACATTATGACCACTCACAGGTGAAGCGAATAACGTTGATCATCTCCTAACAAGGGCACATGTCAAGGTCTGGGTAGATTAGATGGTAAGCGAAAAATAATTTTTCGTAGTCAACGTGTTGAATGCAGGAGAAATGGGCAGGAGTACAGACCTGAGCGACTTTGACAAGGGCCAAATTGTTAGGGCCAGAACACTGGGTCAGAACATCTCTGAAACAGCAAGGCTTGTGGGATGCTCCCAGTCAGCAGTGATGAGTACCTACCGACAGTGGTCCGAGGAGGGACAAACCGGTGACAGGGTATTGGGCGCCCAAGGCTCATCAATGCGTGAAGGCAACGAATGCTATCCCATTTGGTCCGAACTGACAGAAGTTCTACTGTGGCACAAGTCATAGAAAATTTTAATGGTGGTTACAGGAGGAATGTGTCACAACACAAAGTGCATCGCAACCTGCTGTGTATGGGGCTGCGTTGCCGCAGACTGCTCAGAGTGCCCATGATGACCCCTGTACACCTTTGAAACTGCCTTCAATGGGCATCGGAACTGGACCTTTGAACAGTGGAAGGTCACCTGGTCCGATGAGTCCCATTTTCTTTTAAATCACGTGGACAGTCGAGTACGTGTGCGCCGTTTACCTGGGGTAGTGATTGCACCAGGATGCATTATGGGAAGACGACAAGCCGGTGGAGGGAGTGTGACACTGGGCCATGTTCTGCTGGGAAACCTTGGGTCTGGCCATTCATGTGGATGTCAATTTGACACGTTCCACCAACCTAAACATCGTTGCAGACCAGGTACACCCCTTCATGGCAATGGTATTCCCTGATGGAAATGGCCTCTTTCAGCAGGATCTTGCGACATGCCACACTGCAAAAATTGTTCGGGAATGGTTTGAGGAACATGATGAAGAGTTCAAGGTTTTGCCCTGGCTTCCAAATTACCCAGACCTCAATCCGATTGAGTATCTGTGGGATGTGCTGGACCAACAAGCCTGATCCACAGCGGCTCCACCTCGCAACTTTCAGGACTTGAAGGATCTGCTGCTAATGTCTTGGTGTCAGACACCACAGGACACCTTCAGGGGTCTTGTAGAGTCCATGCCTCGGCGACACGCAGAAGACCAGCAGCATATTAGGCAGGTGGTCATAATGTTTTGGCTCATCAGTGTACATAAACTAATGCAATTTTAGTGACATAATGAGATTTACATAAAAAAGAACACTTATTTTACACAGAATTTACTCAATTATTCACCTGAAAATAAAATATCAGCCAATTAATTGGCCAGGCCAATATATCATTCCAATCACTAAATTATTTTCTATTATTTATTTATTTTTAATCAAATTCCAATAAAGAAACACATATATTCAGATCAAACATTTTGCTGGTGTTGTGTGCATGCCTCTAAATGTCAAGTGAATAAAAAAAAAGACAGAAAAACAACTGCACAAGACATGTGCAATATGTAAACTACGCTCAAAATTTGGTAAGAAATTTCACATTTGCTTCAAAGGGCTTTTGTGCCCTATTCTGAGACATCTATTGTGCTCGGTCCATTTCTGGCATCAAAGTCAACGTGCACAGCAGACGTCATGCAGGCTGCAGATGGGTGAAAGATCTCTTCTGTGACAACACATCACAGCTGGCTACTGCAATGCCACAACACAGGCCGAAACATCCACATCAATGTTCACATTCTTTTCCCAGGAAAGGGCTACATGAGAAAACTGCAGTGCCCTGTTACTGATACAGTTTAACTACAACACTAACTGACTAACTGCAATCAATAAATTATCAATCTATCAATGAAAAACAAATGACACTGAGTAAATCAGCAGTAAAGGGAAAAGAAAGGGTCTGAATGCCTGTGTTTGTTTTAGTTAACCATTTTAATGACAATCTAAAGGTTTCATACAACTAACGAAAAGTACTGAAGTACAAATACATTTCTTGGTAATGTACAATAGCAATAGCATTGTTTTTCTGACATGTACCACGGTTGTACCATGGTATTCTTTGAAGTACCTTGAAATGCTATGTAAACACCATGGAAAATAAATGTAGTAACCATTTAATACCATGTTATTCAAATGGGACTCCAAAGTGCCTCAGAGAATGTAAAAAAATAAAAAAATTAAATTAAAAAACATGGTAAAAAACATGGTATTACCATGTTTTAATACATTTGATCTATTTTATCAAAGTACTGTACATAGTGCTTTTTGTAAGGGAAAGTCTCCTAAAATGTAACTAAACACAAAACGATGTTTAAAATGTAAGTATACATTTAAATGTACTTTATTTAACCACAACCAGTCATAAAACTGACCATTTAATAACTTGCATAGACATGACACTTGATTATAAAGCAGAAACTCAAAATACAACTCTCGACCTTACATTAAGATAATTACGACCTTTTGAAACGACAGTTTTTGTTATAAAACAAGCATATTAGAACTTTCTGCAATATTAATAATAATCGTCCCTGGAATGTTAGAGTTGATGTTTTTAATAAAACTGTGTGTACACGTACCAAACTGCGATTATCTGGCAACAAACTTACCGTGAATTCCCTCATTGTAGTGCATTAAACCGAGCAGGATCCAAAGAGAAATCCCCATTATAACATCTTCTGTGAAAGAGATGAGTTGTCTCATTCGCCTTAGATGAATAAACTCAATCACAACTTTGAACCAAAGTGATTAATGAACTGACTAGGTGCTCGTACATCCCATTACACGACACTAATTAATTCACTTTACATCAGATTGAATTTAAAATCGTACTCTTGCATTTAATTCATCCTGTTTTCCGAAGTTTAACTGATAAAAGTAACATGATGATCAGTGTTCTGGAATATCGTCAAAGAGTTCGTGAGAGGACGATGGTCATCGCTCCAGTCGACTCGGTCGATTAAGAGAAAAACACGTTAGGAAACAAACGAAGAGCCGTAAATCAGAGCCCCCTTTAGACCATGTGGCGAAATTACACTTCACACAGACAATCATACCGAACGGTTGACTGCTCACTCAACATAACCCAAAATGTTATATAGAAAATATTTGAGAACACTTTGTTTTTTTATGATGCAATTAAATAACTTTACAGTGAACGAAAATGAGTGTTTATAACTTGCTTTCAAATAAAAACCCAAAAGCATTATTAAAGATCTGAGCTGAAAATTGGTGCCCAGTCTGTCTGTCTGTCTGTCTGTCTGTCTGTCTATCTATCTATCTATCTATCTATCTATCTATCTATCTATCTATCTGTCTGTCTGTCTGTCTGTCTGTCTGTCTGTCTGCTTATTTATCTGTCTGTCTATCTATCTATCTATCTATCTATCTATCTATCTATCTATCTATCTATCTATCTATCTATCTATCTATCTATCTGTCTGTCTGTCTGTCTGTCTATCTATCTATCTATCTATCTATCTATCTATCTATCTATCTATCTATCTATATATCTGTCTGTCTGTCTGCTTATCTATCTGTCTGTCTATCTATCTATCTATCTATCTATCTATCTATCTGTCTGTCTGTCTGTCTATCTATCTATCTATCTATCTATCTATCTATCTATCTATCTATCTATCTGTCTGTCTGTCTGCTTATCTATCTATCTATCTATCTATCTATCTATCTATCTATCTATCTGTCTGTCTGTCTGTCTGTCTGCTTATTTATCTGTCTGTCTATCTATCTATCTATCTATCTATCTATCTATCTATCTATCTATCTGTCTGTCTGTCTGTCTGCTTATCTATCTATCTATCTATCTATCTATCTATCTATCTATCTATCTATCTATCTATCTATCTATCTGTCTGTCTGCCTGTCTGTCTGTCAGTATATCTATCTATCTATCTATCTATCTATCTATCTATCTATCTATCTGTCTGTCTGTCTGTCTGTCTGTCTGTCTGCTTATCTATCTATCTGTCTGTCTGACTGTCTGTCTATCTATCTATCTATCTATCTAGCTGTCTATCTATCTATCTATCTATCTGTCTGTCTGTCTGTCTGTCTGTCTGTCTGCTTCTCTATCTATCTGTTTGTCTGTCTGACTGTCTATCTATCTATCTATCTATCTATCTATCTATCTGTCTGTCTGTCTGTCCATCATCTATCTCACACCTGTGTTACGCAGTGCTGCCCTCTAGTGGCAAACAGAATTCATTAATTTCTCTGATTTTCGTTCTCCCGGTGGGACCGGAATGGAGCGTGATAGCGTACGCTGTAATAGGAAGTTCCTCTGCAAAACTTTTTGGAAACAATCCTGTCCTACCAGTTCCGAATAAACAACGACACCATAACCTTCAGTCTTTTAAATGGTAAGTCTTAAGCCTATCTTATGACCACTCTTGCACAGTCCTCCTCATTACATAACTCCATTCTATTGTTTGATCAAAGAAATGGAAGAAAATACAGTAATGTTTGTGTTTGACTCCAGTCACTTTGGGAAACGATGTGTGGATTTAGGAGGGATGTAGGGAGCAAGCTAAAGGAAGCAACTAGTTTGCTAGCAACACATTAAACCTGTTTGAAAAATGTCTGCTATGGGCACTCAAGTGTTACTTTGTTGCATATTCGTGCGTCGCTGTTTGGATGAGGACACATTGGCTGTGTCTCAACACCTAGTGAGCTGCCTACTTAGGCAGCAGTTTTGGGCATCAAGATAATAAATGCTCTCTTTGTTTTCAAAAAAATACTGTGATTTATACATATACATATATATACACTACTGGTCAAAAGTTTTGAAGCACTCATTTTTTATTATAATTTTTTCACATTTTAGAATAATAGTAAAGTCATCAAAACTATGGAATAACATAAATGGAACTATGGGAATTATGTTGTGACTAAACAAAATCCAAAATAAATCAAAACTGTGTTATATTTTAGCATCTTCAAAGTAGTCACCCTTTACCTAGAATTTGCAGACATGAACTCTTGACATTTTTTCAACCAACTGCTTGAGGTATCACCCTGGGATGCTTTTTTTTTTTTTTTTTTTGAAGGAGTTCCCATCTATGTTGGGCACTTATTGGCTGCTTTTCTTTATTATTTGGTCCAAGTCATCAATTTCAAAAATGTTTATTTTATTTTATTTAATTGTAGTTTTGTAATGAAATAAATTAATATGGTGGCACAATTATATTTTTGTCTACAAAACTAATTTCAAACATTTAAGCATACGCCTTCAGATCAAAAGATTTTTAAGATCATGAGAAACATTTCAGTCAAGTGTTTCAAAACTTTTGACTGGTTGTGTGTGTGTGTGTGTGTGTGTGTATATATATCATGGCACCATATTCATATACTATAGTATTTACATGGTAGCCTACTCCAAGATACTTCTCAGAATACCATGACATTACTATGGTACATGTCCCAAGTTAATAGAATTACCATGGTACTTGTCTAATAAAAAGGGACTACCATACTGCCACTTCTGAAATATTGGTGTATCTTATAGTACTATTTGTAAGGGCAGGCAGGCTACTCATTAGGTTTCAAGACACAGCCATTGTCACCCTGCATGGATCATGTTGCATGCATATGCATGGGATGTGCAAGCTGAGATGAAGTATACTGTGTCCAGCCAGAAAACTCTGGCTTACTATATACACTCACACACATGAACATCAGAAGCATGGCACGGGATGTTCAATGTGCACTTCAGAGGGCGAAACACAAAATATCAGCCTTGGAGAATGAGCTGTCAATGAAGTAAGAGGTCTCTGTTATTATCTGGTTGGATGTGCATGTTGGGCTATAATGAAGATTTGTGTAAATTGACAGATAATTGTAGCTGCATAGATCTGGATTTCAGTTTAGAGTATAAATTGTGTTTTATGTGTAGATTTGGGATAAATGTAAGGAGATAGGATGCCAGACTTCATTACAGTTTTGCTCAATTCTCGAATGAGAATAATTTTTTTCAAAACAATAAGTTCAAAGCTCTGAACAATTAGTTTCTTGTTCACACCAGATTTGAATTTCTTATTCATTTAAGCAAATTGCGTGTGTTTTGGCACATGTGTGCAAAAGAGTAAGTACAATTGTCTACAATTTGCACAATAACTAAATGCACATGACTTACTGATCAAAACTGATGAGTTGATTCTCAGTGAAATTGTCATACTCTTCACAACTTCTAAACCTTCTTTCATCATGTGAGCCATCACATGCAAAATAAATCATTCAGTTATCAAAATCTGTCAGACATACATGTATATCCATAAATATGGAATGTTTTTCATTGTTGCGTTTTATTTATTTATTTATTTATTTTATTTGTATTTATTTTTTTGCATGGATGTCATTTTGTGGCAATTTACTGTTCACTGTATATGACTTTACATGTAAGAAATGTGTAAAAATGGACATGCAAATGTGAATTGCTACAAAATAAATTTACTGTATACATACAAATGTGCATATCCTTTGTACTACAGTATTGTACAGTATTGACTTTTCCCAGTAAACTTTTACCTACTGTTGAAATCAGTATCTAAAAAGCTCAATGTGATACACAATAGCATTCAGCTAGACAAAACTGACATTCTTGTACAGTACAGTAAGCAGTCAGTGCCAACAAAAAAGTAGAATAAAAATGAACTTTGTATATAACAAGCATTTCCATGATTGACTGATATGGTGAAAAACATCTTAACATTTTGACCAGTACGGCTGACACGATGAAAAAAACTTTTCATTTGGTGGCATTGGCCAATTTACTGACACAATAACTAGGTTTTGAAGCATGAATTAAATGTTTTGGGTGAGTTACTACATTTTGCAGACATGCAATAGAGTTGTGATGTCCCATAAAACAGTTCCACTTACAGTTCAGAGAATGTTAAGACTGTTTCAAAAAATGAGCCAAAGCGATTGAGAAAAACTGTAAAATCCCCTGTACATCTGAATAAGGCACAAGAGGCAACACTATATGGCTATCAGTTGTCATTACAGTTTTTCTCAATCGCTTTGGCTCATTTTTTGAAACAGCCTTAAGGGGGGACCAACTTGATATTAATGCCTATGGATTTAGAATGGGATGTCATAAAAGCTCCTGTAGATGTAATGTGTAGGTGTCCCAATACTTCTGTCCATATAGTGTATATAAATGTAAAGATATACAAAACCCTTCATCTGGTGAATATATATATATAGGCCATAAAAAGCTTAATTTGTATTAAATATAAAGCAATGTACTGGATCATGTCTCTGTCATTTCAAAAATAAGAGTCCCCAGGGTGTTTTGGGTTTGTTCGATAAATTGATTTTAAAATCTATTGGCTGATTAACCGGTTATCGGCCTTTTTCCACCACCAAAGTTATTGGTATCTGCAAAATCTACTATTGGTTAATTTTCAGTTAAAAAATAATGCCTATTTTTTGGGTCATTAAGATATTTTTACATTTGTGACATTATTTAACCCTTCAGTTGTCAATTGTTTTTTTATTGATTTGGGGTTAAATATGACCAGGACATTTTATTGGCAGGTTTCATGAAAATCACTCTTTTACATTTTCTGAAGAAACGTGTGTAGTGCTTGCCTGTGCAAAACCCGCAATCACGCAAAGCTTAGGTGTTGTGGGTGGTTGCCAGGGCATTGCTTGGTGGTTTCCCAAGACTCTATGATATTTTGGTCCCCATGGCTTGGGTCCCAATTTTAATGCAAGTCTATGGGATTATCTTCTGTTAGGCAAAATTTGCATGTCTGATCACTTTGAAAGCAATAGAACTCCTCTCCTCAAAAAGCCACATAATTTGAGGTATAATTAAGTATCCATTACTAATGGAAAGATTCCTCTGAGGAATTTATTTTATCTGCATCAATAAGTGCATGCTAACACACACTTAAACCCATATTTTTATCATGATTATTGCATTGCCATCACATCCTGTCAGAGTCATAGGAATTCATTCATTATTATTGTAGCAGTTGATTTGATGTTTTTTGCAGAAAGGAAAGTGAGATTCGTGGAGTGGTCATACACGGAGCTTTTGAAGTGTGGGCCCTGAGCTTATGTGGACATTGTTGAAGAGATTAGTCTTATCCACACTGAGAGCTAGTAAACATATGACCAGAACCCACCCAACACACTGTACCTGGCTCTCACAGAGACCTCTGCATATAAGTATAACAGAAATGAGTTACTGATATGTATTCTCTCTGTTGATTTAAAGGGAGAGCTGCTCAGAGAGTGAAGAAGAGCTGCATCAGCTGTCATGGATGCACAAACAGGAACTGAAGGACTCACTGTTTGATATGTACCAAGGTGAGTACGAACCTGGAGATAGTGACAGACAATTGTATACTAGTCACGTTTTATGAACATTTGGAGTGGTTAAGTGCATGTAGTCTTAAGTATGACTACTATTCAAAGCTTTTTTCGTTATCTGTTGATGTCAGTTTTGGAAACATGCAAAGTTACTTTGTTTTGCAGCTTAGAAGTATTTACTTGGCTTCCACTATATTTTGTTAGTAACTCCTCAGTCAAAGCACAGGCCAGATCGAGCAATACTCTTAAGTCTCTCCGTCTGTCTGTCTATCCATCTCTCCGTCTGTCTATCTATCTGTCAAAAAAACCCTTCTTTACACTCAAAAAATATTTTAGCCTATTTTTAAGATTTAGGCTTTTCTATTTCATGACAAAATTCCATCAAATTTAATTGTGTAATTTTTAACAAAATTAAATGAATAAAACTTAAAATATGTATTTTTTTCTTCTTTTATTTTGTTAAAGATTACTCAAACCAGTTTGATGGAATTTTGTTATGAAATTGGAATACATAAATCTTAAACATTTTTAGTACACACATTATTGATAAAATGTGACATGCTCCATCAATTTGAGTTTGAGCCAGGACCACATTTTGAGCTTATGCACCCAAGTAAAATAATTTAATGATTCTATCTTAAACAAAATAATTATATTATTAAAAAGCTAAGACTTTCCTGTTGTACTTTAGTGCTTAAAACTCAGACTGTTATTTGTATTTAAAAAATAATGTGTTTTTCTGAGTCAAAGTGAGTCAAAATGATGGCGAAGGTCACACAGGATCCTTTAGTTGTAAAGAAGGGTATGTATATATTTATTATTTATTCAAACTCATTAATATGCATAATATTTTGGATGAATCTAAGTCTCAAGATGATTTGAGTGAAGAAAACTGGAATTGAGAATGAAACCATAGATTAAAATATAATGGGACAAATTCTTTACATTTCAATTTTGTTGATAATGAATTCATAATGTGAGTCAAAATCAATTTGTTTTAGAGAATATGGTCTCACTAGTTGAATGATGGTGCATTCTTGAGCTTGGGCACAAGAGAGCGCCCTTATCATATCAGATGATTGAGAGAAGGCTCCAGTGCTTTTTGATTGTCTGTGTTGTTGTGTTTTGCAATGGTAAATTAAGTCTTTCATTTTATATTATATTAACATCAAAGACAAGTAATATTTGTTGACTTTCAAAACACGCTGTACATTAAAGAGTCAGAGAAAACAACTAAATTAGGACCGCCAGCCTTTGAAAAGCTTATAAGAATTACATAAACCTGCAAATAATATGTAATACCCAATAGTACCTTTACATAAAGCATAGTACTTTGATGTACAGTAAATACCACGGTACTGCATGATTACCATATTCATATAACACGGTATTACATGGTACTCCACGGTACTTCAAAATATTGTGGTACTACCACAGCATAGTCAACTAAAAAAACAAAAAATAAAAATTGGTAATTCCATGGTACTTTTTTGTTAGCATTATTCTATATATATCTTGCATATGTGTATTCACATAATTTTGTACAAGATCAATTCTATATACACTGGCAGCCAAAAGTTTGGAATAATGTACAGATTTTGCTGTTTCTGAAGGAAATTGGTACTTTAATTCATCAAAGTGGCATTCAACTGATCACAAACTATAGTCAGGACATTACTGATGTAAAAAAGTTTTGAAAAAAGTCATTTTTGATCAAATCTAGACAGGCCCCATTTCCAGCAGCCATCACTCCAACACCTTATCCTTGAGTAATCATGCTAAATTGATAATTTGGTACTAGAAAAATCACTTGCCATTATATCAAACACAGTTGAAAGATATTTGGTTCATTAAATGAAGCTTAACATTGTCTTTGTGTTTGTTTTTGAGTTGTCACAGTATGCAATAGACTGGCATGTCTTAAGGTCAATATTAGGTCAAAAAATGGAAAAAAAAGAAACAGCTTTCTCTAGAAACTCATCAGTCAATCATTGTTTTGAAGAATGAAGGATATACAATGCTTGAAGTTGCCAAAAAACTGAAGATTTCATACAAAGGTGTACACTACAGTCTTCAAAGACAAAGGACAACTGGCTCTAACAAGGACAGAAAGAGATGTGGAAGGTCAGATGTACAACTAAACAAGAGGATAAGTACATCAGAGTCTCTAGTTTGAGAAATAGATGCCTCACATGTCCTCAGCTGACAGCTTCATTGAATTCTACCCGCTCAACACCAGTTTCATGTACAACAGTAAAGAGAAGACTCAGGGGTGCAGGCCTTATGGGAAGAATTGCACAGAAAAAGCCACTTTTGAAACAGAAAAACAAAAAGAAAAGGTTCGAGTGGGCAAACAAACACAGACATTGGACAACAGATAATTGGAAAAGTGTGTTATGGATCTTAACCCCATTGAGCTTTTGTGGGATCAGCTAGACTGTAAGGTGCGTGAGAAGTGCCCGACAAGACAGCCACATCTATGGCAAGTGCTACAGGAAGTGTGGGGTGAAATTTCAGCTGAGTATCTGGACAAACTGACAGCTAGAATGTCAAGGATCTGCAAAGCTGTTATTGCTGCACATGGAGGATTTTTTTATTAGAACTCTTTGAAGATTTGAAAATGTTTTCAAATTGTAATAGTAGTTTTTCACATTATTAATGTCCTGACTATACATTGTGATCAGTTGAATGCCACTTTGGTGAATAAAAGTACCAGTTTCTTTCCATAAGAGCAAAATCTGTTTATTATTCCAAACTTTTGGTGCCAGTGTACTTACAGGAGAAACTGTTATGTGGTTCTCATCAGGACTGGAATGAAAAAAAAATTATTTTGGTTCAGTGGCTTTGAACACTGTTCTGAAATATTATTAGATTTTAATGCATTGAGTTGGCATGGTATAGTCCCCATCTGTATGTTCTGTGAGTTTATCATATGGGTATCAGTCACTCACTCCCACATGTATTGTAAAGGCCATAGATGAGGTTAGATCCTCTCTACCATGGCCTCTGTGTAACTTTTGTGTGTTTGTTTTATTGGATTTAATGCCAGGTTAGCTGTTTCCCTGATATGCTGACACATCCTGCGGTACATGAGCCCAACCCAAAGCATTACATCCTAGTGATAGGCGGAGGCCAAGACCTGCAACAGGATCTATTTAGCATATATCCTGATATCTTAGACGCCAAGCGTGTGTATATGTATGTACCTGTGGGTATATGGCTGCGTGCCAGTTTTTATGGCTTTGTGTGTGTTCAAAGCACAGACTTTGTGTCTGCCACTGACAAATATAGGCATATTTATTAGGATCATTAATATGATGTGCTGTTTTTTGTGGGTGAAATTTACATTTGCATTGCAGTCACACATAGTCAAGATATGCACGTAAGTGTATCTTTTTTGTGTCAGGTATGCATGAAACATTAAAGCCTCCCATGCCATGCTTAATCTAGCTTGTAATTTTGTGACATTTAATGATTTTCATTCACCTTTTAAATAGGGACATAATGTACCTCCACATTAAGTGACAGTGTACTGTGCACACTGTCATGATGATGCAGTCATTTCCCTCTAAAATAAAAAGCACTTTGCTGATTCAGTCCCAGTTACTTTAATTAGGCACACAGGTGAAGTTATGGGTCTCAAACCCAGTTTATAAGAAGTTTTTTGTTCATGAGTGACCGACATTTGAATATTACATAAAGAAAAATGTGTATGAATATGAATAGCAGGATTAATCAAGTAGTGTCAAACGATCAAATGCATTGCTTTAATATTACAGTTCTATAAACACAAAGTTAATGTTAATTGACATTTCAGATATATTTTGGACAGTGAAAATGGGTTGGTTACAGTGTTGCGAACCATATAATTGAAATTCTACGTAGCAAATAGACAAGCAGAGTTGGGTTCAAAAGAAAATTGTTTCAGTGCTGTTTTTTGAAATGTCAGAATCAGAATGAGCTTTATAGCCAAGTATGCTTAAACATACATGGAATGTCTTGGTGACAGAAGCTTCCAGTGCACAAACAATACAACAAGACAAAATCGAATACAAATAAAAAGTGAAAAGTATAAATAGAAATACACAATATACAATACACAATATATATATATATATATATATATATATATATATATATATATATATATATATATATACTGTATATTTACAGTACTGTGCAAAAGTCTTAGGCACATAAGATGTTTCAGAAAAACATTTATCTTAAGAAAGTTATGTATATCTTCAGCTTTGGTGTGTCAATAGGAAATATAAATTTTAGACTCCCAAATATTACTTTTGTAAATAGAATAGATTAGAACAAAAGAACAGGGAGCCTTACAACAGATAGCATGACCCCCTACTGAATATCGAGTCAGTCTGGGATTAAATGAAGAGATAGAAGCAACTGAGACAGCAAATTCTCCAAGAAGCTAGGAACATCCTATCTGCCAACAACCAAGAAACACTGTGTCCAGGAGTACCTAGGAGAATTGGTGCTGTTTTGAAGGCAAAGGTGGTCACATCAAATATTGTTTTAACTTTTTTTATGTTTAGTGGACTTTGCATGACATTAATTGGTAAATGAAAACTATTTATGGCATTTTTTTTTGAAGACATCCTTACTATGCAACATTTTTCACCAGTGCCTAAAACTTTTGCACAGTACTAATATATATATATATGAATGATTCAACTGCTGCCACAGTGCTGTTCAGAATGGTGAGCAGGGTCAATGTTGGGGTGTTCCTCGTAAAGTTCAGTATCATCTCCACTGTTTTGAGCATGTTCAGCTCCAAGTTGTTTTGACTGCACCAGACAGCCAGCTGTTCAACCTCCCTTCTGTATGCAGACTCATCGTCATCCTGGATGAGGCCAATGACATTAGTGTTGTCTGAAAACTTCAGGAGATTGACAGAGGGGTCCTTGGCAGTGCAGTCATTTGTGTACAGGGAGAATAGTGGGGAGAGCACACATCCCTGGGGTGCACCAGTGCTGATTGTACAGGTGCTGGAAGTGAATTTCCCCAGTCTCACTAACTGCTGCCTGTCTGTCAGAAAGCTGGTGAACCACTGACAGATAGATGTGAGAATAGAGAGTTGGTTTAATTTAGTCCGGAGAATAGCTGGGATGATGGTATTGAAAGCCAAACTAAAGTCCACAAAAAGGATCCTTACATATGTCCCTGGTCTGTCCAGATGTTGCAGGATATGATGCAATCCCATGTTGACTGCATCATCCACAGACCTGTTTGCTTGATAAGCAAATTGAAGGTGATCCAGAAAGGGTCCAGTGATGTCATTCAGGTGGGCTAACACCAGTCTCTCAAATGACTTCATGACCACAGACGTCAGAGCAATGGGTTTTGGGTTTCTTTGGGACAGGGATGATGGTGGAGCATTTGAAGCAGTAGGGAACTTTACACTGCTCCAGTGATCTGTTGAAGATCTGTGTGAAGATGGGGAGCAGCTGGTCAGCACAGGATTTGAGACAAGTGGGTGAAACAATGTCTGGGCCCTGTGCTTACCTTGTCTTTTGATTCTGGAAGACCCGGCACACATCCTCTTCACAGATCTTAAGTGCAGGTTGAGTAGCAGGAGGGGGAAGGAGAGTGGTTGCAGGAGGTGTTGATGTTTGTGTGAAGTAAAGATCAGAGCGGGTGTGGGGTGTGAGACTGGGCTTTTCAAATCTACAGTAAAACATATTCAGGTTGTCTGCCAGTTGTTGATTCCCTACATTGTTGGGAGATGGTTTCTTGTAGTTAGTAATGTCTTTCAGGCCTTGCCACACTGATGCAGGGTCGTTAGCTGAAAACTTGTTTTTCAGCTTCTCAGAGTAGCTTCTTTTAGCCACTCTAATCACTTTTGTCATTATGTTTCTGGCCTGATTGTATAAGATTTATTCCCACTTCTGTAAGCATCATCTTTGGCCTGACGAAGCTGTCTGAGTTTTGCTGTAAACCATGGTTTGTCATTGTTAAATGTTAAATAAGTACTAGAAACTGATGTATGATGTCACAGTATCTGTCAGCTCGTCCAGATCGGTGTCTGCAGCTTCAAAAACACTCTAATCAGACCTCAAAAACACTCCAATCAGTGCAGTCAAAGCAGGCTTATAGTTCCAGCTCTGCTTCATTGGTCCATCTTTTTACAGTCTTAACTACAGGTTTAGCTGATTTTAAGTTTCTGCCTGTAGGTCAGGAGAAGATGAGCCAGACAGTGTTCAGAGAGTCCCAAAGCTGCTCGAGGGACAGAGCGATATGCATCCTTTAATGTTGTATAGCAGTGATCCAATATGTTTCTCTCTCTGGTGGGGCATGTAATGTGCTGTCTGTATTTTGGCAGTTCATGGGTGAGGTTGGCTCTGTACAGACTCATCGGAAACATATGGAAACATATATATATATATATATATATATATATGTTTCCATATAAACAAGGAAAACTTCCGCTGCGAGTAGAAAGGCTTAGAGTTGATAAAGAGTGCTTCCAAATTAGGACAGCACATCTTCTTTAACGTTGTTACATCTGTACACCAACTTTTATTGATGTAAAAGCATGTTCCACCACCTCTCGTTTTCCCCATTAACTCCGAAATGTGATCCGCTCTGAACAGCTGAAAGCCCTGCATATGTAACGCGCTGTCCGGTATGGCTTCACTCAGCCAGGTTTCTGTGAAGCACAGGGTAGCAGAGTTTGAAAAGTCCTTGTTTGTACAAGTGAGGAGATGTAGTTTGTCCATTTTGTTAGGAAGAGAGCGGAGATTCGCAAGATGAATACTCGGCAGCGCTGTTTGAACACCACGCTGATGGAACTTTACCAGAGCGGCGGCTCGCTTCCCTTGCTTGCGTCTCATAGCACACTTGAACAACACAGCTGCGCTTCTGACTAAAATTTCCAGCAAAACGTCCAAATAGTCAAAAACCGGGAAAAGTCTGTCTTGTATGTGCTGCCGAATGTTCAGCAGTTGGTCCCTGGTAAAACTGATTGGAAAAAAATGACTAAACACAGGACAAACAAACAAAAACAACAGAAGAATTCGAGGGCTCCACACTGAGGTTGTTTTTCAGCACTATTGGAACGCCGTTTTTCCATTCAGATAAGTGCACTGTAGAGAACTGCTGTAAATTGGTTTATAATTTGAGGAAAGTAATATTTTTATTTTAAATCATGGATGAAGTAATAATTGCAGATTTAGACTGAGTTTCAATTTATATAAATGGCTCCACTGTTTTTGTAGTGGACAACAAATACTTTCATAATTTTTTGTTTTTTGTTTTGCTTAACCTATTTTTAAAATGTACTTTTTATATTGAAAGTTTTTAAAAGAGCTTAAATTTTTGCATTTGATTAATTGGATATTTTTCATAAATTCTAATTAATTTGCCTAGTCGCTGGACTCAGTACTAGTAGTAGGCCTACAAATCTGCCAGACTGAATAATCGCCAATATTTGCCTATTGATAAATGATTTTTTTTTGTGTGTGTGTGTGTGTGTGTGAATTTTGAGTAAATATTGTGCAACCGAATAATTCATTTAATTTCAATAATTCTGTGAACTTCTCATTTGCTATCATTAAATTGTTTTTGATATTTATATATACAGGTATACACAAAGAGTAATCATCGGCACATTAAATAGAGCATTGGGCATTGTAAATCTCATTTCGATTGGCCACTTACCTATTGATTCTCAAAATGGCATTGCACAGCCAAATAAGGATGAACTCAAAACTTTTAGCCCAAATTTCACACCACTGAAAAAGTGTTTGCACGTTTTCCTCTTGCGTCTGTTCCCCTGCTGATTTTATGTGTCTGATGTGGTTTGGGATAAGTTAACTGCTGTAGGCTTGGCCGTGTTATTACAACTGAGATGGTGGATTGTTTTCTTACATGGTTAAACTGTCCTTTTGCAGTCCAAATTCAAAGCATACACACCAAGTCCATCATAACAAACACGCTAAGTTTCCTATGGAGTTGAATTGGCCTTCCCGACAAGGGCAGAAATAGGGCTACAGTTTCAGCAAGCTTTGTTCTTAGCAGGTGGATCGACCTTTTACCTAACCCCTTATGCCCCCCTCCCCCTGCGCGAGCCAGCCAGGCAGGAAGCACACTGTTTGGTCCCATCCGCTCGGCTCTGCTTATGATAGTATGGTGTGGTCCTCCTCCGACAGCCACCCACCCCGATATCACGTCTCACTCTCTCTCCACCATGCTTCGCTTCAGGGAGGGCAAGAGGAGCTTTGGCGACCCCTTCGCTGCTTCCTTGTGTGTCTCATTGAATTTCAAAATCCCTCGAATGGAGTGCCGTGTGGCCTAATAGGCTTGTCTGCTCCCTAAGTGGGTGGTCCGGCAGCGACAGAGGGATTCCACAGGGCTCTGTCCCCGTCTTTTGTCTTTCTGTGTTGGTTTAAGGAATAGACCTAGGATGGTCACTGCTTAACTGTGGAAGCCTGGTTACTGTGATCTGAAACCAAACAAACCTAGTAGAAAAGCCTCCACACTCACAAACATACAAAGAGTGGAGCTGTAAAACCAAAGTAAAGGTTGGCATCTCTAAAAAGGTTCTTGATATTAAGAATTTTTGTGGATGTTTTTGCTTCATGCCCTTTAATTCCAAATCAGCTTTTTCTAGTAATATGTTTTCTAGTTTCTTTAGTTGTGCTACTTAAAAACATGTAAACTTCAAAACTGGTTTAACTAGAGATGTGCCAAAGTGTCAGCCAACCATCATATCGAACAATAAAAGCAATGATATGTATCACATGACATTGGCTGATTATTTCCTGTTAAAAGGGGGATGAAAAACGTGTTTGAAAATTGGCTTAAAACTTGTGCTGTCTGCTGTCTGTCTCATTGAATTGGATGACAGTGATGGCAAAATTGCAGTTTGTAAGTTTAGCATTGCTAGAATTTCATGAGGTGGAACTACCGTTAAAACTTTTTACAACCAATTTGATCACTCACCTTAAAGTTCAACATAGTAAGAAATTTCACGAGTTTGTTAAAGCTAAAGCAGAGACTGCTTTCAGCTAAAAAGTGACATCTTTCAGAATTCAGTTAATGTGAGTTAAGAATGTTTTATGTTCCAATGTTTATAACATAGAACAGTTACTCTAAAACATGGAAGGCATAGAGAGACAAAGAGAATAAAGTTATTATTTAAATTTTCTTTGAAAGTTGTATAACTAAATATCAATTTAAAACAAGGTAGCATAAAGCAGAACCACCAAACAGTCGTTATCGGTATTGACAGATGTTGTTCTAAATAACTGGATATTAGTATCATCACAAAAATTTTGCATTGGTACATTGCTAATTTAAACACAATTATGTATTAAATTCATGAAACTGTGAAGACATGCACTTGAAAAAAAGATTTTAGCCTATTTTTAATATTTACGTATTTCAAATTCATAATAAAATCCCATCAAATTGAATTGTGTAATTTTTTTTTTGGATAAATTATTAAAACTTAAAAAAAAATAAAATAATGATTTTGCTGGTGGTAATAAAATAAGCAACACTGTAAAAATCGCAATGATTTTAATGCGCTTTTCTTGGCCTTTAAGTTTCCTAATAACTGTGTGGACTAGTTTTGTGATCCTTCCTTGTGTCATGACTCAACGCAAGGAATGCAAAAACAGAGTTGGCAAGTTTGATTCATTACCTTGAATCAGTTTAAACTGTCTTTTTCAATGATTATTTTTACGATTTTATTTATTATATTTTGAAACATTTTGAATGTAGTTTGATGGAAAAAAAAAAGGCAGTTTGGTTGAAATAATGATTCCTCTTTGATAAACTCACCCTATTAGGTAGCTATATCAATAGGTCAGGTTTTTCTTAATTGTTGTACAGTTGAAGTCAGAAGTTTACATACACCTTAGCCAAATACATTTAAACTCAGTTTTTCACAATTCCTGACATTTAATCGTAGAAAACTTTCCCTGTCTTAGGTCAGTTAGGATCACTACTTTATTTTAAGAATGTGAAATGTCAGAATAATAGTAGAGAGAATGATTTATTTCAGCTTTTATTACTTTCATCACATTCCCAGTGGGTCAGAAGTTTACATACACTTTGTTAGTATTTGGTAGCATTGTCTTTAAATTGTTTAACTTGGGTCAAACGTTTTGTGTAGCCTTCCACAAGCTTCTCACAATAAGTTGCTGGAATTTTGGCCCATTCCTCCAGACAGAACTGGTGTAACTGAGTCAGGTTTGTAGGCCTCCTTGCTTGCTCACGCTTTTTCAGTTCTGCCCACAAATGTTCTATCAGATTGAGGTCAGGGCTTTGTGATGGCACTCCAATACCTGACTTTGTTGTCCTTAAGCCATTTTGCCACAATTTTGGAGGTATTCTTGGGGTTATTGTCCATTTGGAAGACCCATTTGTGACCAAGCTTTAACTTCTTGGCTGATGTCTTGAGATGTTGCTTCAATATATCCACATAATTTTCCTTCCTCATAATGCCATCTATTTTGTACTAAATGCACCAGTCCCTCCTGCAGCAAAGCACCCCCACAACATGATGCTGCCACCCCCATGCTTCACAGTTGGGATGGTGTTCTTTGGCTTGCAAGCCTCACCCTTTTTCCTCCAAATATAACAATGGTCATTATGGCCAAACAATTCAATTTTTTTTTTCATTAGACCAGAGGACATTTCTCGAAAAAGTAAGATCTTTGTCCCCATGTGCACTTGCAAACTGTAGTCTGGCTTTTTTATGGCAGTTTTGGAGCAGTGGCTTCTTCCTTGCTGAGCAGCCTTTCAGGTTATGTTGATATAGGACTCGTTCTACTGTGGATATAGATACTTGTCTTCCTATCACCTCCTATCAGAAGAAAATTGGCTAATTGTCTAATGGTTGACATCATTTTCTGGAATTTTCCAAGCTGCTTAAAGGCACAGTTGACTTAGTGTATGTAAACTTCTGACTTCAACTGTAATGATCATTTGCTTACTATTTTGTCTCTTTATGTTAAAATCATGATTTGACTTTGTTGACACCCTTCATTTCTAATTGTGAAATTAACCTGTTTTGTTGGGTCAGTATCACAGAGATTCTCTTGATTGATTGATTGATTGATAACTTTATTGAACCCCCTAGGGGGAAATTCACACGTTACAGCAGCAACACAACCCATATCTTTAAAAATATATAATTTACAAAGTATTAATATAATTAATATATAAAAAACAACAAGAACAAAGCAAAACAACAGACAATAAACAATATTGCACCAACCCAAGCACTACATCATAATAATATTACACCAGTAACAAATCAATCACGTATAATATTGATTGTACAGTCTTATGGCAGATGGCAAAAAAGACTTTTTGAAACACAATTTTAAGCAACGCGGATTAATTAACCTTGCACTGAACGTGCTGCCCAGAGACCGCACTGTCTCGTGGAGGGGATGTGAGTTATTGTCTAAAATAAAAGATAGTTTCTTAGCCATCCTCATCTCCTATTTGATCTATAAGCGGCAGAGAGCATCCCAGAACAGAACTGGCCTTTCTAATTACAAGTTTGTTTTTTTCTCTTTCAAAGATACCTCCTCCCCAACATACCAGAGCATACAAAATGACAGATGCTACCACAGTTTCATAGAGAGTCTTTAACAGTACCTGACACACACCAAAGTATCTCAGTCATCTCAAGAGATGAATGTGACTTTGACCTTTCTTATATAAATAGTTTGTGTTATCAGACCAGTCTAACTTGTTATTTAGATAAACACCCAGGTATTTATGTGATTTGACAGTCTCGATGTCCATCCCCTGGATGTTTACTGGTATTATTTGATGTGTCTTCCTTTGATAATCCACTACAATTTCCTTTGTCTTACTTCAGCTGGCACCAGTCTACAAAGTTCTTAATCAACTCCCTATATTCACCCTCATTATGTTCAGAAATACATCCATAAACTACGGAGTTGTCTGAACATTTCTGAAGATGACAGCTGCCAGAGTTGTACTGAAAGTCTGATGTATAGAGGGTAAACCCTCAGAAGAACCTTTCTTTTCTTTTTTTCACATCAAGTCAAACTGACACTTCTATGATGCTAACAATCCTGCCACCCAGTTGTGAGCATGGATTCCAGATGACCTAGTGACGGCCCATGAAGCCGAGAGGAAAACAAACAAGGCTTGCTTTGCTGTGAACCACAGATGCTTGGGAACTGTTTGAACAGGGAGCAATTTAAACGGTCACTCATGGTCTGTGTTCAAACATCAAGTGGTAATGTGGACGGAGTGCCTGGTCTTGTTGCCTCCTCTCTGCTTTTCAATACATTCACACTCCCAAAGGTGCAGGCCCAACAATGACAGGCCACTTTCACAGTGGTGTTTTTACTGCTTTTTTATGCACTTGTATTTCGAGAATGTTTACTCAAACTTAAAACAACCAGAAATGCTTATTGGGTATAGAGGTGTGACACTTGAGTTGGGGAATTTATTTATTTATTTATTTATTTATTGTGGATTTTTCCCCTTTTTCTCCCAATTTGGAATGCCCAATTCCCAATGTGCTTTTTAAGTCCTTGTGGTCGCGTAGTGATTCGCCTCAGTCCAGGTGGCGGAGGACGAATCCCAGTTGCCTCCGCGTCTGAGACTGCCAACCCGTGCAACTTATCACGTGGCTTGTTGAGCGCGTTGCCACGGAGACATAGCGTGTGGAGGATTGACGGCATACACCGCGGCAACCACGCTCAACTCACCACGCTCCCCACTGAGAACGAACCACATTATAGCGACCACGAGGAGTTTACCCCATGTGACTCTACCCTCCTTAGCAACTGGGCCAATTTGGTTGCTTAGGAGACCTGGCTGGAGTCACTCAGCACGCCCTGGGATTCAAACTAGCGAGCTAGCGAACTCCAGGTGTGGTAGCCAGCGTCTTTTACCACTGAGCTACCCAGGCTCCCCCGAGTTGGGGAATTTATTAACAGAATGCAGAAAGCATTGAAGGAACCTGTTGAGAAATGCTTTGGTCTAACATAAAAAGACAGTCAAAGTTACTTTTTTCTTGTGTAAGGTCATGGACAGGCCTGCAGAATTCGAACGGCCATCGTTCACATTATAATACACATTCACTGCCCTTGAATGTTTGTTAATTAAATATTTTTTAGTTTTCTCACACAATCAGCATAGAAAATGTTAAAAAAGGGTGCTAAGGGTGCCAGTCTGAAGTGGAGTGTTTAGGTCTTCATTTACTGATAAAACAGCTATAAATGAATTCAGAAACCATTTTTGACTTGTTTTGGATGTGTATCCTACATAAAAAAAATATGTCATGCAGTTTATTGATCAACCCAAAATAAGTATTTTTATGTAAATTACAATGTGAAGGGCAATAATCGACAGTTGTGATGTTTGTCATAATCGTGCAGCCCTAATTCCATGTGTTGCTAATTTCGTGCTGGCGTGTCAATGTGTCAATTCTTAATGCAGTGCAAGTAGAGTACCAGACTGGTCTCACAGTGAAATCGGAAACAGGTTGACTTTTCTTTAGCTAAAATCAGTCTGTGCTTACTGTTTTTCGAAACACTGCCCAGTAGCCAAAGTGGTAACTGCTGTTGGGCATAATGGCACATATGTGCTCCATTTTCTGGGTGTATTTTCCACATAGGAGCGCAAAAAGTGAGTTGTGAAGAGAGTTGTTTTCATCTATACAGGCTGTTCCAATCACATTTTAATGTCCAAATAAGGGGATTTTAAGCAAATATATAAATGCCATCAATGGCACCTTTGTGTGTCATTCAGTTGAACTCCAAGCGTCACTGAGTTGCACTGTGTCCGGAAGAGCATGTGAAGCACTTCTCACTTTTCTTTTTTCCTCCCGTTTTCTCCCCAATTTGGAATGCCAAATTCCCAATGTGCTCGAAGTCCTCATGGTGGCGTTGTGACTCGCTTCAATCCGGGTGGCAGAGGACGAATCTCAGTTGCCTCCGCGTCTGAGATCGTCATTCTGCGCATCTTATCACGTGGCTTGTTGAGCGCGTTACCGTGGTGTCGTAGAGCGCGTGGAGGCCCACGCTATTCTCCGCGGCTTCCATGAACAACTCGCTACGCACCCAACCGAGAGCGAGAACCACATTATAGCGACCATGAGGAGGTTACCCCATGTGACTCTACCCTCCCTAGCAACCAGGTCAGTTTGGTTGCTTAGGAGACCTGGCTGGAGTCACTCAGCACGCCCTGTATTCGAACGCGCGACTCCAGGGGTGGTAGTCCGCATCAATACTCGCTGAGCTACCCAAGCCCCCCTCGTGTGAAACGCTTATCAAGTGCTCTGATGCGTGCACCATCAGCCTACTCCTGCGAAAATATAAATTAACAAATATAAACTTTGATTGTGAACACAAAGCACTTTGGTTTCACTTTAACATAAGGATCATGTAATGGCAAATGTGCTGTGATAAAATGTCATGTTAAGTAATTTTTATTTTTATAGCTCTTTTCACATCGTTTCAAAGTAACTTTACAGAAAATCATGCTTTAACAGAAAATGAAACTGTAATATCTATAAAGTCATCATCATTTTGTAAATGATAAAACGGGATCTCAAAGGTTTGGGTTTGGGCTTGTGGCTCTAATTAAAGAGCATTAAATAATATGTGAATGTGAAGAAATTAGGACAGAAATATTTTACTATTGCATAATATAATATGATGGTATATAATTTACGTAAATAGACAAATATATATTTTATATTTTTTATAAAATATATACACATACTTTTTATATGAGTTCCAAAATCAACAGTGTAAAACATTTAAAACTGACCAAAACTAAAGTTGACCAAGAAGAGTAAGTATTTGTTAAGTATTTAGAAATATTCTGATATATAAAACATTATTTTTCATGTCATTCACAAGTTTTTGAAGGACATCATACTACCTTTTTCATTATATTGTTTATATATTTGAAGTTATGTAAAAATGACTTCTTAAGGCGTATGAAGCACACATACTGTACATCTTAAGAAATATGACAGTTTATATGACAGTTAATTGTGAAAGCCCTATAAGAGGCAATTAATCATAATAGCCCTAAAACAGACAGCTAATCTTCATAATCGCAATTATTTGTTTGACAATTAATCATCAGCCGAATTTCATAATCGTGACAGCCCTGCTCGTCACTGATTATGTGAACATGATTACTTCCTGGCTTCAACAGAACCCGGGTCTCTAACGCTGCTGATGTAACGTGATTCCGGTTGCGCCACAGGGGAAGGTAAACACTGGAGGTGATGCAAAAATGTTTGATAGTAGATGGCGCTTGTCAGTGAGTCAGCATAATGTGGCTGATTCTTGGGTACCAGAACTCTCGTAAACAACATGCCAACTTCCTGTATGATCATGTTGCAAATGCATGGGTCGCTGGAATGGCCGTGAATTGTCTGTTGCTTAGTTTTCTCTTTCAGGAAAATGTTGCTGAGCAAGTTAGATCTTGTTGAAACAGGAAGTTTGGGTGGAACATATTGAAGGCCTCGTCTTTTTGTTTATAGACAATAGGCTTTAGTAATGTCACATTTATAAGCCAAGATTTACTGCTTACTAATATGTTGTAGGTGGTATTTGGGGGAGGGGACATTCTCATTCTAGAGAGCGTTTGATTGGCCACAAATCTGTGTAGTGCAGCATGAGTTATCAATATTTTTGGTCCGTTTTCCCAGAAGAGAAAGACTGTAAATGTTAAATGTGTTTATTTGCTAAATGTGAATTTTGCCAACATTTAAGAGTACACAAGCATATAGACAGCCTCAAAACTAACAGATATGGACCAAAAGCCACAAAACTTTTGTTTTCATGGGATATTTAACTATGTACAATGGGACTCTACACGCTTGCAGTGCAGTTGCGTGTGTTTGCGTATTTACATAGAGCATGTTTCTAGGTTTAGTGTTGCATAGTCCTCTAATTCTAAGTTCTTAATAACTTGCTCATAGATCATTACCACAGATTCAGTGTAAGCGCATGTACGTGAGCATGTATTCTAGAAAAGTACATCAGCTGTTCTGTAAATATTTGCAGTGATGTACATCACCCTGCACACACAATACCTCCCACAAGCCTCTCTGCATGTGGCCCAAAGCGGCACCACCGTCGCCCAAGTGCCTGCGATATCCGAATATCACACAATTATATGAACTTTGTTGTTCCCCAAAATTCTCCAGTTTAAAAAAAGAACCCTGGAGTGTTGTCTCACTTCAGTCCCCCACTGTTTAAAGACGGTCTGTTTGAAGGGCAGGTCGAAAGCACAAGCATCGCTCATCCTTAAAGGATGAGGGAAAAAAGAGAAAAGCTCTTGTTTGGATTTGACGCTTGTGCATTGCCCAAAGTTCAGCTTTGCAGTTTGTGTTGGAGAAAGGATTTCCTGAACAAAGGAAGATGTGTTTGTCGAGGATCCTCGCACCACTAGCTATGTGTGTGTTTTAGCGCCGGGCGCTGAGGGGACATGCACAGCAATCAGAACGGATTTTGTAGCCCTTTAAATGTTGCTTTCGAAAAGTGTTTCATTTGATGAATGTTTAGGGATCTCATAGAAATACTTTTGAAAGATGACTCCTAAGAGTTTACTCTCATTTCTCTACTCTTCCTTTAAAAATTTACCATGGATAACATTCCACCAAAATAGCATAGTTATTACGATATTGTTTCTACTGTTAAAGAATATTAAGTTAATATGAGCTCTCCTTCAAACAGTGTAAGAAACATATTTTTTTGTGTGTATTTCCTTTTTTGATGACTGTGGTGGCTAAAACCAAGTTACTATTGTTTTCTTCTAGTGACAGTAAGTATAGTAACTGACGGTCATCCGATGTGAATTTTTTTTAATCACCTATACTGATATCTAGAGAGCAGGGTGTCCAATGTCCAAATTATATAATAATGAGCTGATATAGAACTTAATTACAGCAAATAAGATAAGGTACACATTAGTACTTAAAAAAACACTTATTTAAAACAGTATTTACTCAGAATCAGTATAAAAAAAAATGTGCAATATCCATTGGCAAAGCTGTCTGTAGATTTTGGAACTGACATAAGGGGAATGACCATTTATGTTAATTTGGCCAATCAGCACTGTTATCGGCCAATGCTGATAATCTGAGAATGGCCAGATATCGTCAGATTATTTGGCCCAACTGATATATTACTCTATCATACAGGGCCATTGCTAGCTATAAGTGAAATAAATGGCCGCTTAGGGCCCCCCGAGTCACCAGGGGTCCCATTAAGTAGGATGTTTTTTTCCCTTGTATATTAAAAGCTGCGAGTAAGACTCAGGCATCTGTTATGGCTCAGTCAGACAGGTATAGGGGGCCCCATTGTGGCCCAAGAGAGAAGGGAAAATGTAATGATCCGGAGGGTGGGGGGTGGATGGGGGATTGCGGTGGGCCTCCAAGTAGGATTTCTCTTAGGGCCCCCATATGCTCAGAAACGGCCTTACTATCATAAGTTGTGACTGTGGCAGTTTTACAAACAAATCTGCTAGAAGAAATAAAATCTAGCATCTCTTTGAGCCACAATGCACACCTTATTGCATAGATAAAGACGTTAAATGCAAACCATTTCGTTAACTAACAATAATACTGAAAATAACTGCAAATATGGACTACATGTAGATATTGTAATGCAAAAAGGGAAAGAACAGAGAAGAAATAATTGATGAATAGATTTATATTTTTACATGTATTCATTTGGAAGACGCTTGTATCTAATGTGACAAATAATTATGAAAGCTACAAAAGCAATCCATCCAGAAGAGATGGCAGCAAACATACAAAATTTAGGGCCAACATCAGCAGGATATCCTCACATTTGATTTTATTGTACTGTGGCTCTAGATAATAAGTCGAAACTTGCACAGCTTACGGTAGAAATGGCACAGAGACGAGAAAGCGCAACACTTGGCCGGAATGCTTTTCATAAGATGGCTGACCTTGAGTTGACTCTATTCTCCTCTCCTGTTTGGCGTCTCTTCTATGAGTAATAACCGTCTCACGACTTGTGACGCCACCTTGCACTAATTTCACAATCTCACCTGCCACAATAAGGCTTTGTTTTCTTTAGGTTTCTGTGCCCGAGCTAAAATCCTTTTAGCCTCGTATGTCAAAAGGAATGCGGTTGAAGTTTTTTTTTTGTTTTTGATCAGTGCAAGAGCAAAGGTGGTCACTAATAAAATCATTATTTTTATCATGCTGCTACTATAAAAATTCTTAGAACGCCTCTGCAGGAAAGTGCATAAAAACATTTAGGACATTTCAAACGTTCATATTTTAAAGGAGTTATTTTATTTTTTCTATTTTGGAAAGGTTTTTTTTGTTGTACATTTTTTATGATTTTTAGCATTCTATCAGACAAGGAATGCCTTAGTACAATTTAATTTATTAATTTATTATCTAAAATTAAATTCGTAAACATTGATATGTTGGGGGAAGAAAGTGACAGAAAAGTGACAGGGTGGAACATTTTCAAACCAAAAAAGTAGCTGCTCTCCCTGTTTCAGTGTTATGGCCTTTTATCATTAGTATTCAAGAGTCATTTATTTAACTTTTGTTAAAATGTGGAAAAATAAAAATAAACACAATTTTGTGTGACGGGGTGGATGTGTTATGCTTGACCAATCTTGTCAAACATGAAAAACACACACACACACACACACACACACACACACACACACACACACACACACACACACACACACATTAGGAATGTTAAAACGGAGTTGAACTCCCTGACTGGAAATATTTTTAATACAATAAGTTTTGGCCTATTAGTATGTTTGAACTAATATACAGTATGTAGGTTTGCAGAACACTTAATGGCAGATGTTTTGTGTTAAGTGCATGTTTTGGATGTAAATGGATGTCCTTCTTGGAATTACTCTTTAACAAAAATGATTTCTTTATGAATTAAGACATTTTAATTTTTTACTGTGGCATAGAACTGTTACAGTGTAACAGTGTTTAAAAGTGAAACCTTCCTTTCCTTGTGTTAAGACTGCATTAAGCTCATGCTTAAATAACTTCTCCCTCCCAAATGTTAGCCAATGCAAATCTCAGCTTAGTCCATATTTACACAACCAATTTTGAGGTTACTTTCAGCAGATGAATTATCCAATCGCTGCAATATTCACTCTTAACATTGAATCACAATATTGATATAAATGTGCTGTTTAAGTGCTTGCAAATACAGACTTTTTACATTTATTTTTGAGGACTAACTGTGACCTTTGCTAGCAAATCAAGCTGTTATTTCATGTATATGTACAAGCCTTTGCTGCAGGTGTAATGGAACAAATCATTTTTAAGTATTTTGTACATAATAAAAACCAAGTACATAGACTAAAGAGAAGTTTTGGTAGAGCACCTTTGTTATATATGCTTGGAATCATGTAATTGTGTATTGATGAGTCCTCCTCGACTAAGTTATATTAAATGAGGAATAAAAAATATGTCAAAAAGGCTTTTGGTGGTAGTACAACAGCAGACAACTTAATACAAAATCAGCATTATGTGGACTAAATGGTTGACTGGCTCAGTCTTCTCTTTATATTTTATATATAATAATATAATTTTAGAGTACTACATTTTTGTATGTTGCAAAACAAAGTATTGATAAAAAGGATGAAAAACATGTTTATGTGCACAACAAAGAAAACTATTCTGCATGATTTTCTCATTATAAATGGCAAAGAAGGCAGTGTCTGATATTGTCAAAGCAAAATCAGATTAGAGCTGTATATATTTCAGAATAAGCACAGGAGTTGAGATTGATGATTGATTAGATTATCTATGCAATGTTGATAATAAAGGCTTATCTATTTTATTTTTTCAGCAAAAGTCTTGGTGGTTTGAATTGCAATTTATTTAAAGTAGATTATGCAGTCATTGCCGATATTATTTGTGTTGCATGAAATGTTGATGGAAAGTTGAATCTATGTTATCCTGAATCAAATAATTCCTTGGATGATCACAATCATAATTGTTAATTGACAATATCAAATACACAAAACTATTCAGGGTTTATTCTTAACATCTTGGGAGGCAGTAGGCTTGCATTTTATTTTATTTTTTATTCAAAAGCAGGCATGCTTACAGGTAGTTTTGTGGGGTGGGGGAGCAGTTTCTTCACTCACAGCTCACAGTTCTCCTGCACCCAAATTAGCTGGATCTGTCGAAATTGAGGCACTCATCCTAGAAGATTTGGAGAGTCATTTCTCCTCCACTGTTAATGCAGGAGGATCAGGGAATCACGGCCTGATAGACGCCACCAAAGATGGAACCATCAGGGAGATCTGAGATGCTACCGCATGCTCATTTCCCCGGGCTCAATTCAATTATCACTGCGCCTGCCCTGAGAATGAGCTTTACGCAGTCCTGCTTCACAGATCTCACTCTCCCTGCTAGACGTCTCCATCTAAGAAACATAAGGCCTAGCTGGAGAATTTTCATGTAATGCCAGGAATTATGCTGCATAGTTGGAGATCTTCACAATAGAGTGACATTGACAGGCCTGGATGATTTTTCATGCTGATTAGTTAATCTTTTAACAGCCAAAGTGAAATAGATTTTTTCAAAAAACCATTATACAGATATCCCCTGTGAATTCAGTATGTCTTGACAAAGTCCTAACATTTTTTCATTAATCGCTGATTAGAGATGCATCTCAAATTCCGTGGTTTTGTTGCTAAAAGTAATTGTGTAATGTAACTGAACAGCTGACCTTTTCAAGTTGGACAAAATCTCGTTTTATGGCTCATCTGAGTGGTTTGTTTGCTGAAGATCCAACACAAGCTTTTTTTTCTTTTGCCTAATGTATTTATCTGTTATCATGTATCAGGACTGGTTAATCATCTCTTTGGCCCAATCAATATGTGTTAGGTAATAGGATAGTTCACCTAAAAATGAAAATTCTCTCATCAAGTCCTTTTTTACTATAAATCTCCACTTTCACTTTTACATTCTTTTCCTTTTGTTTTTGTTACTGGGCAGGGAGGAGAATTTATTGTAAAAAAAGGACTTAAATATTTATCTGTTTCTCACCCACACCTTATCATATCACTTCAGAAGACATGGATTAAACCACTGGAGTTGTATGGATTATTTTAATGTTGCATTTATATGTGTTTATACACACACACACACACACACACACACACACAGTTTGGAATAATATACAGATTTTGCTCTTATGGAAAGAAATTGGTACTTTTATTCACCAAAGTGGCATTCAACTGATCACAATGTATAGTCAGGACATTAATAATGTGAAAAACTACTATTACAATTTGAAAACATTTTCAAATCTTCAAAGAGTTCTAATAAAAAAATCCTCCATGTGCAGCAATAACAGCTTTGCAGATCCTTGACATTCTAGCTGTCAGTTTGTCCAGATACTCAGGTGAAATTTCACCCCACGCTTCCTGTAACACTTGCCATAGATGTGACTGTCTTGTCGGGCACTTCTCACACACCTTACAGTCTAGCTGATCCCACAAAAGCTCAATGGGGTTAAGATCCATAACACACTTTTCCAATTATCTGTTGTCCAATGTCAGTGTTTCTTTGCCCACTCGAACCTTTTCTTTTTGTTTTTCTGTTTCAAAAGTGTTTTTTTTCTTTGCAATTCTTCCCATAAGGCCTGCACCCCTGAGTCTTGTCTTCACTGTTGTACATGAAACTGGTGTTGAGCAGGTAGAATTCAATGAAGCTGTCAGCTCAGGACATGTGAGGCATCTATTTCTCAAACTAGAGACTCTGATGTACTTATCCTCTTGTTTAGTTGTACATCTGGCCTTCCACATCCAAATAACTTTCAACTGTGTTTGATATAAATGCAAGTGATTTTCTAGTACCAAGTTAGCAATTTAGCATGATTACTCAAGGATAAGGTGTTGGAGTGATGGCTGCTGGAAATGGGGCCTGTCTAGATTTGATCAAAAATAACTTTTTTCAAATAGTGATGGTGCTGTTTTTTACATGAGTAATGTCCTGATTATACTTTATGATCAGTTGAATGCCACTTTGGTGAAGTACCAATTTCCTTCCAAAACAAAAATCTATACATTATTACAAACTTTTGGCCACCAGTATGTATGTATGTGTGTGTATATATATATATATATATATATATATATATATATTTATATACAGTTGAAGTCAGAAGTTTACATACACTTAGGTTGAAGTCATTAAAACTCATTTTTTCCAATTCAACCAATTTCTTATTAGCAAACTATGGTTTTGGCAAGTCATTTAGGACATCTGCTTTGTGCATGACACAAGCAATGTTTCCAGCAATTGTTTACAGACAGTTTGTTTCACTTTTAATTGACTATCTCACAATTCCAGTGGGTCAAAAATGTACATACACTAAGTTAACTGTGTCTTTTAAGCAGCTTGTAAAATTCCAGAAATTGGAGGTGTACCTGTGGATGTATTTTAAGGCCTACCTTCAAACTCAGTGCCTTTTTGCTTGACATCATGGGAAAACCTAAAGAAATCAGCCAAGACCTCAGAGAGAGAGAAAAAAATGATGGTTCATCATTGGGAGCAATTTCCAAATGCCTGAAGGTACCATGTTCGTCTGTACAATCAATAGTACGCAAGTATAAATACCATGGGACCACGCAGCCATCATACCGCTCAGGAAGGAGACGCATTCTGTCTCCTAGAGATGAACGTAGTTTAGAGCGAAAAGTGCAAATCAATCCCAGAACAACAGCAAATGACCTTGTGAAGATGCTAGAGGAAACAGGTAGACAAGTATCTATATCCACAGTAAAACAAGTCCTATATCGACATAACCTGAAAGGCTGCTCAGCAAGGAAGAAGCCACTGCTCCAAAACCACTATAAAAAATAAAATATAAAAAAGCCAGACTACAGTTTGCAAGTGCACATGGGGACAAAAATCTTACTTTTTGGAGAAATTTCCTCTGGTCTGATGAAACAAAAATGGAACTTTTTGGCCATAATGACCATCGTTATGTTTGGAGGAAAAAGGGTGAGGCTTGCAAGCTGAAGAACACCATCCCAACCGTGAAGCATGGGGGTGGCAGCATCATGTTGTGGGGGTACTTTGCTGAAGGAGGGACTGGTGCACTTCACAAAATAGATGGCATCATGAGGAAGCAAAATTATGTGGATATATTGAAGCAACATCTCAAGGCATCAGCCATGAAGTTAAAGCTCAGTTGCAAATGGGTCCTCCAAATGGACAATGGCCCCAAGCATACCTCTAAAGTTGTGGCAAAATGGTCAAGGTATTAAAGTGGCCATCACAAAGCCCTGATCTCAGTCTGTGTGCAGAACTGAAAAATGTGTGCAAGCAAGGAGGCCTACAAACCTGACTCAGTTACACCAGTTCTGTCTGGAGGAATGGGCCAAAATTCTAGCAACTTATTGTGAGAATCTTGTGGAAGGCTACCCGAAACGTTTGACCCAAGTTAAACAATTTAAAGACAATGCTGCCAAATACTAACAAATTGTATGTAAACTTCTGACCCACTGGGAATGTGATGAAAGAAATAAAAGCTGAAAGAAATTATTCTCTCTACTATTACTCTGACATTTCACATACTTAAAATAAAGTGGTGATCCTAACTGACCTAAGTCAGGGAAAGTTTTCTATGATTAAATGTCAGGAATTCTGAAAAACTGAGTTTAAATGTATTTGGCTAAGGTGTATGTAAACGTCTGACTTCAACTGTATATGTGATATTTTTCTTGGCTTTTTAAGAAATTAATATTTTACCCCATTCACATTCATCCAGTTGTCATACATTTTAGTTTTGCTGCAACAATTTTGACTAACCGACATGAACAATTGGAAAATGGAAACCAAATAACAGCCCACCAGTGCGAATTAATCAACGTACAGTGCATGTAACTGACTGTTACAGTTTCTGTTGTTAATATATGTCAGCGAGTAAATAAAATCTTTTGATCAAAGAAATGTCAAGACCATTCAAAGCTTCACGACAGCCCATGACAATCAAATTACATAGTAGGCGCTTGTGTGCACCTCCCATATTAAGGAGCCTGTTTATCCATATCAAATCAGTTCTTTTCTGCTGTTTGGTTTCGAGGCACAAGCATGATGTTCAATTAAACCTGCGTTAAGACTCTCCACGTTAATGTCCGTATCAAAATTCAAAAAGAATTTGTAAGTCGAGGATCCTGAGCTCGTAGATTCACAGGGATTTTGCATGAAGCCTGTTTAATCAGGATAACACTGTTATTAATATTAATAAAGTCAGCTGGAATACAAATGACAGGCGGAAGTATCTGGAAACTTTTTTGCTGAGAAAATGCATTAAATGCAGCTTAAAAAATAATGGAATTTAGTTTATAATGGAGGCAAACGCCAAACCCCCCCTCATCGAATGATTGAAATTGGGCTTAGACATTTCTTTTTGAAGAATTCCAGCTCTGACAGACATCAAAGGCATTTTCAATGAATGCGACGCATGAATGGTCATTTAAAAGGATTTAAAGACATTACACTGCAATAATTGTACATGAATAATAAGTAGCCCACCGAGGCAATTAACCTAAAGTCTACAAGACGGGAAAATGAAGATCGTTGAGCGACAGCAAAGGACAAATTGAAATGAGAAAAGTTTGAAGGAAGGATAAAGGGGTTTTAAGTGCCAAATGCTGTTTTGTTAGACTTGAGCTCTCTTTTATATTTGATGCCGGTTTATAACCCATTAATGTTTCTTTATTTACTCATGTTTTATCCCTGTGAAAGAATTTTCATTATCTGAAGGAAATGAAAACCATCCTCTTTCATATCTTATGGACATTTCTAGCAAGTTTAATAACCACCTTCCTGAGATACATTTTTATATCAAAATCAGCAAAGACTACAGTTGCCATCGTCAAATGGTCACAAAGACGTTTTCCACAGACTTTCACATTTTCACATTGGATTTCAACTGTATTTACCTTTTTAATATTTAATATATACACACACACACACATATTTATATATATATATATATATATATATATAAATTTATAAATGTTTTATCTTTAAGTTTAATTATTATTTTCTACATAACTAACCCTAAGTTACTTAAAGGAAGTTAAGCTCAGTCGACAGCATTTGTGACATAATGTTGATTACCAGAAACATTTATTTCAACTCGTCCCTCCTTAGCAAAATCTGGGTTACAATGTGGCACTTACAATGGAAGTGAATGGGGGCCAATTTTAATCATTAAAATTCACGCTTTTTCAAAAGTATAGCCACAAAACATAAACAATATGTGTGATTACATGATTTTAGAGTGATAAAATCACTTAACTTTTTTACTGTGTGAAGTTTTAGCCAATTTTAATGTCAACAAACCCTAAATTCAAACAACTTTTCAGCTCAAATAATACGTGCATTTTAACAGAAGAATTCATGAGTGCTTTTATAAAATTATAAACTTCACATTTCTGCCTTTTAAACCCTCCAAAAATTAGCCCCATTCACTTCCCGTGTGATCATGTTGCACTGTAACCCAGATTTTTGCTTCTTTTTAAAGAAAAGGAGTCAAAATTCATTTTTGTGGTAATCAACATTATGCCACAAATGCTGTTGATAGAGTTTATTGAACCTGGAATATTCCTTTAAAGAGATAGTTGACCCAATAACTAAAATTCTGTCATTATTTAGTCACCCTTATGTTGTTCCAAACCTATATGACTTTATTTTTTTCTGTTGAACACAAAAAGAGATGTTAGGCAGCATGCTAGCACCAGTCACTATTCACATTCATTGTAAGCCAATTTGCCACTGTTTATGCGCAATGACTGGTTATTGGCTTTATTATACCATGTACTCTACAAGCCCAGCTGTGAATATAGTTTCAGCAGTGCTCTGCGAGCATCAAGGCTAATAGCTCATTAATCTATCATGAAACTCCTGCCGATTATGTAGAAAATGTAGATGCGACGCTAGTTCACCATCTGGAGCGCCTGCCAAAAAGAAACAGGCCTCCCATTTCACTCAGCACAATTCAAACTTTCATTAAACCCCAACGAGTGCTACTCTGTTTTTCATTATTGGATTATTGGATAGTATCAGTTTCATTAAGCTTCTTGGGGCCGATTATCTCAGGAGATGGTGTCAGTTAATGAATGTGTCCCAAATTTATTTGGGAAAGCGCTCCTTTTTTTTTCTTTTTTCGCAGAACTGTTTAATGTGTCTTGCCGAAAATTACGCGAACATCTAAAGGTCAGATTTGTGTGCTTTGCGTTGTTTTTTATTTCTTTTCTGTCTCTTCCAAAGCTGCTTTCTCTTGTTAGTGTTAAAGGATTACCAGTCGTCTTAGCCGTACCTACTATCTTAAAAGTCTTTCTTCATCCTGGTCCTCCTCTCTTTCTCTGTGAAAGTGCAGTATGCGTGGCCAGCTCCCGCTCCGAGTCTATCACTGAGATTAATGGAACCCTGTGGTGTTTGGCACAAAAAGCCAGTTGCCCGTTCACGCCTCACTGTGATGAGCTGAATAGCGTGTGAGCAGTGTGTGAGGTGTGTGTGCTGGCTTACAGTGTGGGGATAACGTTCCACTGGCATCTGCCCCAGGCGTCACCCCCACCCGCCTAGCGCACCATCTCCCAAGAGCACTCGCTCTCGTGCTTTCTTTTTCTCACACTTTTTTTATTATTTCTTCTTACCTCTATATCATTCTGCTGCAACTTTCTCCCATGCTGTCTGTCGTCTTCCCTAGACCTGTGGTTCTCAACTGGTTTTGCTTCAGGATCCAAATTTTACCTTGGACATCAAGTTGCGACCCAACACAGTATCAAAATTATTTGTCTTGCAAAAGTAAACAAAGATGCTCTAAAAAAACAAATATGGAAATGTATTAATATTTCTATTAACTACATAGGCCCAATGATATGCAAATTGCATGTTTGGTTTGTAAATGGCTCTTGAATTTTGATGGTTTTGATGCACAAAACACATTGTAGTCATCAAAAAACACATTTTGAGTGAGCCTGTATTTAATGTAATGTATTCTGAGCCATATTTCATTTAACATCGCATAGTTTTGCTCATGGTTTTGGTCCACGTTGGCATCTACCTAATTTGGCTAGCTTCTACCAAATGACAGATGAATTTGCGCCAAAAGTTCCATAAAGCTTGATTGGACGCATAGCCTTTGACGCCTTTCTGCTCCTTTTAGAAGTTGATAAGCCTATTTACATATAGTTTTCTATCTTATCTATGGATTAAAATGGTTAGTTGCATGTTATTTTTTTCATTTTGTATTGTTCCCCCCCACAGACCTGAAACCCATTTTTGGGTCACGAGCAACCAGTTGAGAAGCACTGCCTTAGTCCTTTATATTCTGTTTTGAATACCTTTTGTGTCCTTTTCCAAAAAAATAGGTCCTAAAGTTGCTTTCTCATTTACATATAAAATATTTTATAATGTGAGCAGTTCAGTGCAGAAAAGTGAAAATGTACACACACTGTTTTGTTCCAGCATTTCTAAGAGCTCTCTATGCCAAGATTCAGGCTTTTCATGGTCATGGAAATCCTGGACATGTCTGGGAATATTTAAGTCAAAAAAATAAAAACATTGTAGAAATTTGTAGTGAAAATAAATCTTTCTAACTATACTCTGCTCATTGGCTAGAAATTGCTGTTTGTGAGTGCAGTCTCTATAAAATAATAATAATAAAAAAAATCCTAATTATCACAAACTACTCATGGAAAAGTTATGGTAATGCATTAGTCTAAAAGGTTACGGAAAACCTGGAAATATCAATATTTGGGAATTTTCATAATTGTCTTCCAGGCCTAGAAGAGTATTTAAAATGTCTATAGTGAGTATAATTTTTTTTAGTTAAACTCAAAAATATTTAATTTGCTAGTTATTGTTCTCGTGTAGAGCTTGTGTACAGTGTAACACTGATTTATGGGTCGATTCTTTTCAATGAATTGGTCAAACCGGTTCACAGTCCTTCTGAATGATTCATTAGCGAATCGGTCTAAATCGAATTATTTCAAAAAATCCTTATCAGCTAATCTCAAATGACGACTGGAAATGTCATAGAAATTGTCAAAAAGTGTGGGAAGCCTGACCAGGAGTCACAGTTTCTCAGTTCTTTACAAACTTTCAAGAACTATTAAGGTTTTCTTAAACTAATAGAACATACCATTTGCTTCCCCAATAAATAACCAAATAGCAACCATACAATAACATTAAGGGAAAGTTCTGTTCTCATTGCGTTATGTCTGACTGTTTCTTGAAGATGTTCTGCATTCATTTAGATTGTAAATGTGGCACCACAAGCAGCTACAGTTCATAGAACTCTTGAATTTTAAACGTTAGCAGCATTTCTAAGCCTGGGTTCTCTGAAACCCATATCTTGAAGATCTTATGGTCTCAGTAGCTCCACCACTAGAGGGTAGCTCTTCACCACGGCTCCATGACTATCAGCAAGCAACAGGTTTTACCAACTGAATGTCAGCGTTCCTCCTAATTGCCTCTTGTCTGTTTGTTGCTTGCTTATGAATAGCTTCCGTTCACGGAACTAAATTATCCACCATTATTTAATTACACCTGAGTAGATGATGCTTTAATTGGCGGTTCCTGACTAGGATCTGATATGGCTTGAGCTGTATTAAATGGCTGTTTACTTTTCTGATAGCTAAAAGCATTAAAACGATTGCATGGTGGGATTACACTTTGCTGATTGCCCACGTTGATTAGTCCTCCATAAACTGCGAGGTAAAGCACTGGTACACAGTGGAAAAGATAAAGACAAAGTCTTAAATCATAATTTCACATGGCAAATTAAAGCCACCTGCCTTGTTTTGCCACCTGTACTCCAGAGGTTATTAAAGATTGCTTTCCACCAAGCACTCTGAAATCATATTGACAGGCTATAATTAATACTAACCTTTCTAAGTCTAATGGAAAAAGAGCACGCTACTGAGCCTGTGATGAGAAGCATTTCTTCTTTTTTTTTCACAGTGAAATTAATCATATCCCTTCTATATATTTCCAGCTAATCCTAAAGTCAATGAAGAACTGAAACAAAGGCTGCCATCCCCTGTAAAGCACCATTGTTCAGAGACCACACCACAACTTGGGTAAAGATGCCTTCCATGGCTCATTTTACAGTGTTTGTCAGTGGCTTTCTCCCATGTTACAATTAAGGACGATTTTTTAATATGTGCGAAATGTTTATCAGTGTACATTGCAGGCAATGATTACACGCCGTAATGATATCTTTGCAGAGATATGTTTTCTAAATCCAAAATGGTGTTACAATGTTTAATAATCAGCTGCTAGTTTAGTTTGTTCATCTTTAGTGGAATGCAAATATAAATTGGTTACAAACGCAATTTTTGTTCAGAGAGCGCATGTTTAACGTGCCCTAATCCATTCTATGTTAATTATTTGATGCAATTCAAAACTGAATTAGCTTGATGTACAATTTGTATTTAAGTCAAATTTTGGTTGCATTTTCACATTTACAATATAGTTGTGGTAGTAGTAGTCTTTATTATAAGCCCAAGGTGCAATTTGGGTGCAGCTACTACAACTACTACTACCAGGAAAGCAATGTATGTTTATATGAATTTAGTATATATGAATTTGCTTTTGACGCTACTATTCCTGCTTTTGTTTTCGTAGAAGTATACAACTTAACAGTATATACTGAAACCTGTGTTCTTTAAAACCAAATTAGCTTATAGTATAGGATTTAGATTTGTTATTTACATTAGTTACAAGCGCAATTTTCATGCAGAGAATGCACATTTAACGTGCCCCAGACTATTCTGCATTAATTATATAAAACAATCCAAAACTGAATTAGCTTGGTGTGCAACTTAAATTAGTATGTTCACATCTAGAACATAGCAAAGCTTTCTATGCATGTATTTACTGTAGTCTTATTTATTTACTTCTAACATTACAATTGCTGCTTTTGTTATTTACGAAGTACACAAATTGTATACTGATTACCGAATTAGCTCAGTTTACGATTTAAATTTGTTTTTCAATTGGTTACAAGCGCAGTTTTTATTCCAAGAATGCACGTTTTCCGTCTTATTTTTTCTGCTTTAATTGTTTTAAACCAATCAAAATGGAATTAGCTTAGTGTTTGATTTAAAGATCTATTTACACAATGTTTTGTTGAAAGCAAAATGTACATATTTAAAAATGAAATTTATTTTTTTTACTTTTGACACTTATATTGCTGTGTTTGTTTTTCGTACAAGTGTACATCTTGTAAAAAGATTTTACACTGTCCTCTTTGGGTCAGAACGCTTAAAGGTCTTTGATATTTGCTTTATGTTTTACCTTTACTCAGCACTTTGAAAAAACACAACGGCCATCAAAGCAGTGTCATTGATGTACAGTTTGTCAATATCCTGTAGCTTATGTATCTTCACCTGAGCGTGTCGGACATTGCATAACTTTTTGTTGCACTGCTGTTAGATATGAAGAGGATGTTGCGTAAAGCCCATACCAAAAAAGTGTTGATTTTGTTCTTTTGTTTTAAATGGATATTTTCTTTTGTCAGATCATCTGAACCAGAATCTACAGCTGCATCCCAATGTCAGAGTTTGTCAAAAGCCCTGGAGGAAAAACTCATACAAGGTAATAAATAATAAAGCGATTTTTGTGTTATAATGACAATCCAATCACAACAAATCACAAGTTAATATGTGTCATTTCACAGTCGTCATAACATAACATTCTAGTTGTATCTTTTTTAACAACAATATCTACCTTAATTTGTTTGCTATTTAAAACATGTACCTGTAGATATTGGTGTTATAAATTCAATTTCTTTGTTCTTTTACCAGAATTTGTCTGTTTTTACAGCTAAAGACTTGTCTTCACAGCCTTCCCATTGTCTAAATACTGTCCGATGTGATACATAAAAATGTATTTACATGTGTAAAATGCCTTTCACCATAACACCAGTCTGCTGCGTAATAAATACTTAGGCCATAACGCTATTGAAGAGCCACTATTTAGATAGAATGGTTGAAATGACAAAGAGATAAACAGAGTATTTACCGACCCTTCACCAGACGCTCCTGATATGCAAATGTACTCTGCCGCTCTGCTCAAATATACATTTGGGCTGTTGGTGAAACACTTCAATCTTTTTGCAGCCAGTTAATCAGCTCATGTTTGATCATTAGTGACTGACATTAGTTAAAATGACACAAGTGTTATGGTGGTTGTGCTTGGTAAAGCAGGGCTCAACAGAGGAAAATAGCCACACAAGAATTGCCTCCTCAGGTCTGTTTGTTTTTTGCCCTGTTTAATGCATAAAACGTCATGGCTCCACTTTAGGCATTGTGCTGCATTCAGAATATAATAGAGAATGGATTGAAAATAGCTTTTAAGAACTTTAATAGAATTTGAATTGAATTAAAAGGGAATGTAATTAAAGGTAATTCAACTGCTGAAATATGTAATTACATTTTCTGTAACATTTTACAATAATGTTGTTTACTACATTACCTAATATGAATAAACAATGGACAATACTTTCGCAGCATTTACTAATCTTGGTTAATGTTTATTTCTATTTCTATTTTTTTTTCATTAAACGTTGTATACTTTAACATTAGTTAATGCATTCATTTATGAAATAACTTTAACAATGCACAAATAGTATATTTAGAAATTAGCACTTTATAATAAGGGTGTATTTGTTAACATTAGTTAACTACGTTTGTTTACATGAACTAACAATAAATAATACTTTTACAGCATTTATTTATCTTAGTTAATGTTCATTTCAACATTTGTTAATACATATTTAACAAAAAATTGTATATGTTAACATTAGTTAATACATTATGAACTAACATGTACTAACAATGAACAATAGTATATTCAGAAATTAATATTAACCAAAATTAAGAACTGTTGTACAACATTATTGATCATTATTAGTTTGAGACCTAATGCATTAATGTTAACGAATAGAACCTTATTGTAAAGTGTTACTATTAACATTAACCGATTAACAGACAGATTAATAAATTGTGTAAATTGTACTACTTTTACCAATGTTAACAAATAGAGATTTATGTAAAATGTGACCCATTTTTTTTATATAACTTAACTATAACCATGTTATCAAACATTTTCAGAGAAGTAGATGATTATTAATCCATTTTTGAAATGCCACCTAATTTATTTGAAATATATTTCATATTCTTTCATTATTTTATAGTCTTCAAAATGTAGTCAAACAACATGAAGCAGTTGAAAACCATAAACAGAACATCGAATAAGTTATCTGTGCCCAATTTGTAGTTGTGTTTACTAATAAAATCCCTCTGCGTTACTGTGTTGAATTTCTTTGATTTACAATTCAGTACATTCTCATTCCAATTCAACAACATCCTGTGGGGCGTGGCCAATTCTATTCAAATTCCAATTCATGAACTGAAAGGGAGCTGGTTTTTAAATTCTGAATTTCGACCAACCCTTGTGCTCTTAAGAGTTGTGCTTGGGTTCAAAACGAGAGTCCTTTTTCATTCTGTTCCCATAGGAAATGGGCCTTTACTTTGCACGCTTAGATTAAACGTCCTGCTCACCCCATTTGTGAGGGAAATGCTGCTTTAAACACATTCTCAGGGGCAGTTACCTTTTGTGAGAGACACCCGGAGAGGGAGATGAAATTAAAGAAGTAACCCAGGTTAGGGAACAATGTATCCAAAAGTCGCATATTTGCAGTGTGACAAAGGCCTCCTATAAGTGTGTTTGGCGTTATTATTCATGGTTTGAATTTGGTGTTTGCACTCACGAGTCTAACGGGGAATACTAATAACTGTCTCCAGTGATCCTGAGAGCCAAGCCCTAGCAACAAAGCCATCAGGCAGACCTCCCTGATGTCGACTTCAAAACCTGACCTTTCGCTAAATAATTGTGGCTTCTAAGCTGGAGCTTTTTTGACATCGTGGTCAGAAGCCTGCGACTGGAGCATCACATCGCATTTATTAACAGAATGATATCCCGCTTTTTTTATGCTTTTGATGCTGGCAGCGGTAATTTAACTGGTCCGTGTTTGAGTTTTGCTCGCAATTTGAATTGCATTGATGTTGAGCTGATTTATGTATATTTTATAACCACAAGACCACCTGACCGCTTTTTTGTAGAGCACTTGACCCTGTGTTTCATTTGCTTGCAGACGTTAAAGGTGAAGTGTGTCATTTTTTGGATGTTAAAATACTTTTCCAATCCTGCCTTAAGATGAAGAGAAAACTATAAGTAAGCCATTAGTTGTTGGTTTCCCTGAAAAGTGCAAACACTGACTGTGCTCTGTTCGTTTGAGTATCACGACCAGCTTTACATAGCAACATTGGCTACGTTTACATGCACCGTCATAATGCGATTAAGGCAATTCTGCGATTAAACTGTTGCTCTTGTAAACAGAATATCGTGATTTTGATATTGCGATTATGCTAATAATCAGAGTAATGGTAATTGCAGTAAAATATGTGGATTACTCCTATTTGAATCGGTTTATACTGGCATGTAAACACTTTAATCGCATTTCTTCCACTCTGACCAAAGTGCGCTTGCGCCTGTGCTGCAGACGGATGTTTTTCAGCAGTGATGCTCCCCATCTGCAGAATCTACAGCCCCATGGCAAAAGAAAACATATTTTCCCGAGTAGTAAATGTCCGTTTGCAGTCTAAATTGAATGTTGGTTCTTTAACAAATTGTTCAAAAAGACTCCCAAACTGACTGACTAACTTTTCTTATGTATTTAAAGATGCATATTTGCAACAAGATGTTTTTTGTAATATTATTTTATAAAAAAGCATTAAAACATCACATTTCTCTCTAATAATCAGAGTATTGGCAAGTAGCATGTAAACTGGATTGAAGAGGTTTGCCCAAATCATGTAAACATCTTGATCTTAATAGCAATAATCAGAGTATTGGTGTACATGTAAACGTAGCCATTGGCTCAACCAATGGCATGACTTTGGATTGGGGTTATTTTTTTCCCGACCAATTGAAGACAGGAGTGTTCTGGAAACCTGTTTGAAAAAAATCATTATTTTATTCCATTTGGTGATGCTAGTGGCACAGTAAAGGCCCATACACACTCTACGTAAGTACGTGAACGTAGACGCGTCTTTGCATTGTGACGCGTCAGAGCGCAATTCATAACCTACCGCAAGTATGCACTTTATTTTCAGTGATGCCACAAGGGGCGCTACAGCGGATTTTCTTTTTTCAATCAACAACTGTCATGGCGGAGCAGCAATTTGAGGAGAGTCTTGCCGAACAATTTAGATTATATTTAGATTATATTTAGATTATACAAACATATTTTCAGTCGTCTTTTGAGCAAATACAAAAGCACACTCCTCAACTGTCAACATGTTGACTCCACCACATCTGGTTTCGTGGCACCTAAAAAACTCTTTCTCCCCCTTGTGGCCCAAGGTTTGTAACCGCCAGAGCAACGCAAGACCGCACGTAATATATGTACAGCGGGACCATGTATTGGCAAAGCGCTCACATCTGCGTCTGCGTACTTACGTGAAGTATGTTTGGGCCCTAAATATGCACTCCAGCTTTACAAGGATAGTTCAACGAAAATGGAAAATTATGTCATCATTTGCAAATGTCTTTCTAAAACATCTTTAACTTTCTTTCTTCTATGAAACACACAAGTGATGTTCTGCAGAATGAAAGCTTCAGTCACCATCAGTGTTTGGTGTAGTCTAATTCATTACAACGTAATTAGGTCGAATTACTTATTTTAATCTCATTTTAATCAAACTTTTTAAATGTAATTACTTTTTTAGTACAAAAAGTAGTGTAACACTTTATATTTCAAATTCTTAAAATCAGATTGCAGTTACTGACTTTCAGTTGTTAATTACGTTTAATTACTTAACTTGTGTTACACTTATTTCTAAAATAATATATATAAAATAAATGTAAAACTTGAATTGCATTTTATATATATATATATCTGTTTGCGTTTTGTGACAGCTGAAGGGCGTGCACCTCCTAACAAGTCAATGCACAATATAGACATTATTTTTCGTTGAGCGGAAAAACAAAATCTTTTCTGTGAAAAGTATTTTATAAAGTAACTTAAAAGAAATTATTAATGTGATTACTTTTTCAATCTACTAATCAGTAAAGTATGTAAACTGATTACAATTTCAGAGTAGTAATTAGTCATTTGTAGTGAATTACGAGTAACCTACCCAGTCACCATTCACTTTTATTGTATGAAAAACGACAAAGCAACATGGACTTAACCAGTAGCATGAGTTTGGAAGTGGGGCTATCTGTTTTTATCCAACCAATGGAAGATGGGGAAGTGTACAGGAAACCTGTTTAAAGACATTATTGAAATCATTATTTTTGCAATTCTGTTTGGTGACACTTATGCTAATCGCAGCAATTACACACCTTTAAAGAAATGTTTGCACCTACAGTTTTTGTGTTATCATACAAGCCCTCTCTCATGCCACTGAGTGATCGTTTTTGGCATCACAGCTGCACTCGTTGAAAATGTCTCTGATATAAGGATTGTCACTCTCTGGGTTTTAATTACAGACCAGTCAGGGTACATCCAGCTTTCCCTCAGGAAAAAAGCGCATCCTCAGTAAAGCTGCCAGAGGGGCAGAGCTCTGTGTTTGCCTCCTCGCTTGCATCTCTGGCCCTGAGCGCTACAGAAACATTGACAGAAGACCTCATTTCCCACTCCTGCCAGTCACTCGACATGGCTCACCACATTCCCTCATGAAAGACGGCCAGACCCAGTTTCCTTTTCAGAGAGCTGACGCAAGCCAACCAACAGAGCTGCTTTTCAAAGCGTCAGACTGTATTCTCACACTAGAAGAATGGAAGTCTGATACATTATGGTTGTAATGTCTTTCTTGTTTTTTCTTTTTCATTTAGCCACCAAGTCTGTGGCTGAAAGAATGAAAGGATCAAACTTGTAAAAAGTGAAGATAGCTAGGAATTTATTCTTACAGTCTTAAAAATAAAAATAAAGGTTCTTTACCGACATGTATGGTTCCACGAATAACATTTAACATCCATGGAACCTTCTCATTGCACCAAATGTTCTTTGTAGTGGAAAAGGTTCTTTAGACTAAAAAAAAGGTTCTTCAAAAATGGTTCACTGAAAGGTTCTTTGGGGAACTAAATGTGTTTCGTCCATGGCAAAAAAAAATTCTTCTATGGCACCCCTTTTGGAATCTTTATTAGCCCTTTTACATAATTGTGGTTCTTTCTTACACTTCCCTGTTTTTCAATGTTAGGGAGGAACTGTTTACTCTAAAAGTAGTGATGCTACTAACTTAAAGGGATAGTTCACCCAAAAATTAAAATTCTCCCATCATTTACTCACCCTCATGCCATCCCAGATGTGTATGACTTGGTGATCAGACCTTTTGTAGTTCCAGAAATCACATAAAGGAAAGATAAAATTAATCCATATGAATCCAGTGGTTAAATCTATATCTTCAGAAGCATGTATCTTCAGAATATAATAGGTGTGGGTGTGAAACAGGTCTAAATTTCTCTAAATCTCCACTTTCTTCATTCTGCATAATATCTCTTTTGTGTTCTTCATTTTGTTTTAATTTAGCAAGTCATTGCACATTTTAATGAACAGGTTCCAAAATAATAATTCAACGATTCATGTGAATAAACGCTTGATTTAGTAGTATGGAAGCTGTTTTAGTAAAAATGTAGGATGTTTGATGCTGTAAACCTAATAAACATTCTTATTAATAAATACTGCTTTTTAGATCTATATCATCATGATTATATCATAAGTGTATGATATTATATACAAATTGCTTCCTTTTATAACTTAGTAGTTTTTTGTTAGTAGTTAGTTGTTGAAGTGTAGCTAACACCTTTATCAAAAGTCTAGCTTTTACAGTCTAGTTAACTACAATACTACAGTTTCTAAGTTGCTTCACCAACACAGCTGTTTTTTTCCCACACAGTACCTAAGAGTCCCAGGCTCGGAGAAGGTTTGATGGTTAGACCCCCTCCACCCCCGCCCGCACCAGGCCAAACTCTTGCTGAAGTGAGAGCAATGGAGGAGGAGAGACGGTCCCCACAGAGACCCTCAGCACAGCAAGAACAGGATGGAAAAGAGATGGACAGCAGTCCTATCCATACACCTCACATCATCAGGGCAGCTTCTGCTACTCTCAGGTCTGAAGAGAAAAGAGTCTTAGCTGCCGTTCACCCAGAACGCATTTTTTGCCTCTTTCTGTGCTGTTTTTCAATTATTTTTTTTATGTAAACATGTGTTAGACATGACCATTGTGCCACATCTTGCTAGTTTTTGCAGCGTCTCGTCACGTTGTTTTTTTTTTTTTTACTTTTTAAAAGACATGCATCTAGAGCATGTTGACATAGAAAAATGTTTGAAAGCACTCGGTGTGAATGGCCCTTAGCTGTTACATTCACACAAACAGACACCTGTAACCAAACTCAGTCACTTTAGGGTAATCTTAGCTTTTGAGCTTAGAGTGTGACTCTAATGTTTGTTTATAAATTTTTCAGCTTTAACATTTGTTTCTTTTTAAGTTATTTTCCTATTTACGTTTCTTGATAGTGTTTTCTTTGCATTGGTTGAAAAAAATTCTCTATGGCGATGTTTGAAACGGAATACTAGCATACTACGCAGTATTTATTGTAAACTGCCATTTTTAAAAAGATAATTGTAAATAAAGTAAAAGGAATAGAAACATTATGCAGTATGCAAATATGTAAGGAAAAACAGCTAAATAAGCACATTTTCATAAGGTAAAAAATAGATTGTTAATTAAAATAATGCAAAATTAGTTTCATGGCTATATATTTATGGTCTGTAAATTTACTGCCATTGGCATGAGTGGCTAAAACTTGATTTTGCAACCTGTCTAAAACTTTGCATGTTAATTCAGCAAGTGGTATCCAGTTATCATCTCATAAATATGCTCATTGTGTATTTGGTTGAACTTTGTAATAAGGTTAAATTATTATTATTATTTTTTTTGTGTGTGTGTGTGTGATTTTTCTCCCCAATTTGGAATGCCCAATTCCTGGAATGCTCGAAGTCCTCGTGGTGGCGTAGTGACTCGCCGCAATCCAGGTGGCGGAGGATGAATCCCAGTTAAGGGATTCGTCCTCTGTCTGAGACTGTCAATCCACGCATCTTATCACATGACTTGTTGAACGCGTTACCGGGGAGACATAGCGCATGTGGAGGCTTCACGCGGTTCTTTACGGCATCCACCCATAACTCACCATGCTCCCCATCGAGAGCGAACCACATTATAGTGACCACGGGGAGGTTACCCCATGTGACTCTACCTTCCCTAGCAACCGGGCCAATTTGGTTGCTTAGGAGACCTGGCTGGAGTCACTCAGCACACCCTGGATTCAAACTTGTTTTTGTAACCCCAAGGTTAAATTTTTTTAACATTTGTAAATGCATTAGGTATCATGAACTAGCAATGAACAATATATTTTTACAGTATTTATACACATAGGGTAATCTCCTCGTGGTTGCGATTAGTGGTTCTAGCTCTCAATGGGGCGCTTGGTAAATTGTGCGTGGATCGCGGAGAGTAGCTTGAGCCTCCACATGCTGTGAGTCTCCGCGGTGTCGTGCACAATGAGCCACGTGATAAGATGCACGGATTGACGGTCTCAGAAGCAGAGACAACTGAGACTTGTCCTCTGCCACCCGGATTGAGGTGAGTAACCGCGCCACCACGAGGACCTAATAAGTAGTGGGAATTGGGCATTCCAAATTGGGAGAAAGGGGGATAAAAAAATAAAAAAAAGTATTAGTAAATGTTGCAATTAACATTAACCAAAAATAATAAGTAGTGTAAAATTATAGTTAATTGTTAGCTCATGTTAACTAATGTTGTTAACTAATGTTAACAAATGGAACCTTATTTTAAAGTGTTACCATGTATTTTTAGTCTTAACTTTTGGCAGTCCAAACAAATAATGAGGCAAGAAACATTGATCCTTTTTTTTATTTTTATTTTTTTATAAAAATGTTAAACTCATGGCTGATATTGCATCCGGTTCATTCATTACCCTTGAAATTAAAGATAGAGTTGAGTACTTTGATTTGTTGTACACTTTTTTTGGAAAATTCTGGCAAATGTAGTGGGTCATACAAGAGTTCACTGCATACAGAAAACTTGCATGCTGTGCACAGTATACATACTGCATATACTTATTTCTTTCAAAAATAGTAGTTAGTGTGCATTTTTAAACCTTGTGCTTATATGCAACAGTTGTTTAGTCTTACCTGTATGGCCTTTTCAGACTACTATCTAGAAGGCCTTTATACAATATGAACATAACATTAATACTCATTTTTATTTTAATTTTATTTTTAATTATATCGCAGCATGAATCATCCTCCGATAAATATAGAGTCCATTGCATTTTCTCTGCCTCCTTAATAAGAACTGAATCGAATTCCTGGCTACAAGAGGGAAGTAATTTACCGTGCAATACAGTGCAGTAATACTTTAATATTACCTTAAAGGTCAACTGTAATGTTTCACTAATATTTCAAAGTAAATAAGTCACAGTAATATTCTTGAAAGTGGGAGACCGCATCCCTTGCGTATTTGATAATTGCATGGCAGGATGTGATTCATTTTTTGTTGCCCATTTGGGAGTCTAATATACAAGCATTTCTAATGAACATATGTCTTTTCTAAAGGCATGCTCACGAGGACCAAGGAAATTCCAAAGTTATCAATGAGTCCAAAAAGCAAATCCCAGTTCTGGACAAAGAGAAGAACATCGCATTCCTCTTAAAGGAGCTGGATTCCCTTAGAGCCCTATATAAGAAGGTAAATTCACATGTTAAGAAGTTCACAAAGTCAGTCACCCTTTGACTAATTTAACTTCTGGTGGTTAAATGTGATTTGGAAACTGGTGCTGTCCTTCTGAAATTCAGGGCATTAAATCTGTCCATTTTTAAATATATTTTCAATGCGCTAAAAGTTTCCATATACAGTATTTCATTGTTGATTCATTGCAGTAATTGTAATTAGATTGCAACATGTTTAAAGTTGCAACAGCCAACTCCATTAGTGCTGTGTAGACTCCATTAGTGCTTTTGACTATTGACATTAAGTCTGGTCCACATTGCAGCTTATTCTGGTAATATTGTAGGTGTAATATTGTATAGGCTATAGCTACACAGATAAGGTTAAAAGAGAAAATCACAGATAAAATTATGCTACCATGTATTATCTTTACGTCTTGTGGCTATATGTTTGAAAAAGTGTGTTAAATTCTCTTTATGGTTAAATTATGCTATTTATTAGTATCTTAGCATACCTTCACCCATCTGGAGAAGCTCCGTTTAGGGGCCCTAGAAAGGGGAGGCCCTCTGAAACGACTTGAATTGATGTCTTAGGTTTGCAAGTAGCTGTGACTCCTCACAGAGGGCCAGGAACATGTCCCAAGAATGTGTTTTTGCTGGCAGCGATCTGAGAGAGCCTTTTGAGGACTCTAGCCCAGTCTCATCATGTTTTCAAAGTCCAAGAGGACAAAAACAAACCGGGATGAAAATATTTAAAACAGGAGGTTAAATCTATCATTGAGATGCTTGTAAAGTAAAATTGTCTAAACTAGATTTATAGCCTTAACCTAGCAGTTCCTCTTTTTCTTTTTCTTTTTTCTTTTTTAATTAGAGGTCCAAAAATATGTGATGAGAGAGAGCGATGATACAAATATGAAAGTTTGACTTACTTATAAAGAAATAATGTATTGGTCACCCAATATGGATTTTTCTAAGTACCGATATCTAGAGAGCAGGGCATCCGATAGCTGAGATAATGCAGATATAGTGGAGAGTTTAAATGGAATTTTAACTTCTGGAACCCAAACTCTTAGGCCGGCATGATTATTGGCCAAAATGGCCAAATTTCAGCAGATTAATTGGCCTTGCCAATATATCGGTCTATCACGGTACACATTGCAATTGGTATTGCTCAATCTTTGAACAAACCTGTAATTATACACCTTTTTTGTCCATTTGTTCTATGAACATGAATGATACCTCACTGATACCTTTTTTTAAAGAGAGGTGTGTTTTACAAACACGAAAGTTTGACCTGACTCCGTAGTTATAAAGCAGTGGCCTACCAAGATGAGTTTTTCGAAGGCTGATATTGATATGTAAAAAGCAGGACGACCAATAGCGGAAATAATACAGATATATATAGTACAATTTATTGATAGAAAATGAGGCATACACAAAATGCTGAATCTAATACAGCAATTTGAGACATGCACCAATAGTGGGTGAATCCCACTAAGAAGCCATAATGAAATTAAATTAAAATTAAACAAACAATTGTGTGAATCTCACAAACAAATGCCAGTGATGTTATTTTGATGACAATTAAGTACTTGTATTACAGAAATGAAAATTAATTATATTTTATTTTTTGCATTACGGTATTGTCAGTATTGTGAAAATAAGGTCGCAATGCAAAAAAAATATTAATGGTCCTAAAAAAAAAGTTTCATTTTCTTCAGGCAAAAAGAAAATTATGGGGTGAAAATGACCTTAATATTTATTTTGGTGTTTTGCAAGTATTTTTCTACGGTGGCCAAGGGGTGCACAACAAATCAAAATTAGCAAAGAAAAAAAACTTTGAAAACACAACGGAAATAAACCACAGCACAAAATAAACTAAATTAAGCCACAACACAACAAGATTTTTTTAACACTGCATTTTATTGTTGTGGTTTAATGTTGTTAATGTGGTTTTGTGTTTCGTTGTGGCTTTTCTGTTATGTTGTGGCTTAATTTCGTTGAGCTGTGGTTTTATTTCTGTTTTGTTGACTTTTCTGTTGTGTTTTGGCTTAATTTTGTTATGCTGTGGTTTATTTCCATTGTGTTTTCAGCTTTTATTTGCTTTGCTAATTTTGTTGAGTTGTGCACCACTGGGTCACCGTATCTTTCAAAATATTTGCTCAAAATAATAATAAATTCTCAAATAAAATAGAAAATTCTATACAAAAGCCACATTTATCAATTGATAGTTGTCATTCAATTTTGGAACTGACATGAGGGGACTAAAACTTCTGTTTATTGGCCAGGTGTGCATGGTTATTGGCCATTGTTGAAAATCTCAAAATAGCCACATTTAAGCAGATTAATATCTATCGTGGTCTATAAAATGTGTCTTGTTGTCAAAATAATTGATTTTTATTGGACTTACAGTTGTTTTGGTTTTATGTATGTCTTTGTGTGTCTGTAGCTCCAGGATAAGTTGGCACTGAAGGAGAAAGAGGTGGAAACCAAACTACTAGACAGTCAGCTACAGGAGGCTGAGCTAGAGGCACGAGCCAGTGAGAGAGCTGCAGGTAGGGTGGGGGGGGGGTGTATCGTGAAATGGCTGGAGAGAATAGAGACAGATAAACAGACAAAGAGTAAGAAACTTGTATGTAGATGTAGAAATGGAGACAGATAAGAGGGAAATTGGGGGAAGGGGAGAGATAGAGTGAAGAAACAACAGAAAAGGAGGTCACAAACAGTTTGACTTATCTAATACTGCTGTATTTACCTTTTAGCTTTCAGGCCATCAAAGCTTTTCGTGAAATGCCTATCATTGCATGCACTACCAGTCAAAAGTTTAGACACACCTACTCATTAAAAAACTTTCCATATTTTAGAATAATAGTGAAGTCAACAAAACTATGACATTTTAAATTATAAATAAAAATATTCAACAATCAAATCTATCTTTAAAGTATCAAACTTCACTGACTGACTGGTCAAACTCTTCTATTTAATAAATAAATAAATAAATGGATATGTACTATGTATAAATCTATGTTTACTGTATGTAGGAACAATTTATATTTGTCTACAAAACTCATTTCAAGCATTTAAGCATGAGCCTTTAGATCAAAATGGTTTTAAGCTCTTGAGAACATAGATTCAGCCAAATCTTTTACACATCTGACCTTTGAACATTGTTGAAAGATAAACACTTTTAATTAATTAGTTTGTACATGTCAGAGAACCTGAGAAAAGCACTCTTTCTCTTTTGTAAATAAAAACCTGTATGTTTAACACAAACCAGCCACATCAGGAGTAATCATTCCACTTTGTAACAGATTATTTTGTCAATGGAATTTACACACGCCTCACCTTTGCTGAACAAATATGTAAATGTAGCCAATATTCACTTTTTGTTTCATCTTAACTAGTGAAAACTCGCTATCTCTCACTTTGTTAATTAAACGAAAATATGTGGCATGTGACAGATATGCAATACAGTCAGGCAGCCAATGGCTCGTTTAATAATACGATGATCATGCATGTATTTGCATGGTTCGGGGTGGCGATGTTTAATCAGCAAATTCCCACTAAAACACAATATTGATTTGCTTTGTGAACTTTGTAATGGCTTAGTGTGGAAATGACTGTTTATCGTGAAGCCATTGGAACTTGAGGAAAAAGAATTGATGCGGGTGATGGATAACAGTGGCGCTTTTGGTGGGATTAGAGACGAAGCCAAGGACAGTTCTGTGATCCCAAAATCTTTTGGATTATACCAACTGCCTTATTGTGTGGTGGTTTTGCGTCTGGTGCAGGGTGGGTCAGGCTTTTGCTGGGTGAACGTGAATTAATATAAACTTATCAAGGCATGTTAAAGTAAACCTTAATAAGGTAATAAGGTATTATTTTCAGTAATCTGCTAATTTGCCCATTTATTCATGAATTCATTCGTTTGTTTGATTGTTCATTTGGTTTTCTTTGTTTATTTGTTTTTCATTCATTCATTCATTCATTTGGTTTTCTTTTTTGTGTATATTTATGTATATTGTTCATATGTTTCATTCATTTATTTTTTTTGTTTGTATATTTGTTTCATTCATTAGTTTTTCTTTTGATTTGTATATTTATTTGTATGTTTCACTAGTTTTTCTTTTGTATATTTGTTATTCTTTTTTGTTTGCATGTATGTTTGTTTGTTTCATGCATTAGTTTTCTTTGTATATTTGTTTGTTTTTCTTCTTTTGTTTGTATTTTTGATCATTTGTTTCATTCAGTAATTCGTTTGTCTTTTGTTAATTCATTTGTTTGTTTTTCTTTTGTTTTTACATTTATTCATTCATTTATTCATTTGGTCTTTGTTCATTCATTCATTTGTATTTTGTTTGTATATTTGTTCATTTCATACATTCAGTTCACTTTGTCTCCAATATTGCTTCTGGAATTCATCTGTCAGCATGCCCACAGAACTTTTGAGAACTGCAGGTCAAACACGGTCATGTTTGTGCTTCTATATGAGGATATTTTTCTGATGGTTTCTGACATCCACAACCTGGCATAATTGCTCACTGTTCCTTTACAATGTTGATAAACCAGAGTGTTTCCATGCTGAAATTTCATAAATAAAATGTCCTCACAGTCTCCAAGTGCCTGGGACTGTGACTTCAGGGTGTTGCTGCTGTTTTTATTGCTCTGGGCGCTCACACTCACACACCTCCATATGGGAAATGGTCTTCTCAAAATAAGGCTCACTTAGAGTTATTAATACTTATGCCATAGTGTTTCAACTGCAATAACCTCTTTCCCGAGGAGCTTAGCCTTGTTATTGTGCAGCTGGAGCTCTGGAGTACTAGAATAATAACTCTCTCTCTCTCTCTCTCTCTCTCTCTGTCTCTCAGCGTTAGTGGAGGAGATCTATAAGGCTCAGAGGGACAGAGACCAGGCTGTGATGGCCAGACTGCGTTTGGCGAACGAGGAGAGGGATGAAGCTTTACTTCGAGCCAAGAAGCTTCAGGAAGCAACACTGGAGTATGTGCTGCTCAAACCCTCTTCCAAACCCTCGGTTCAGCATGTCCAAAAACACAATATTCTGCTGCCTAATTTTTGCACTCTCAAAATGGAAATTGATAATCTTGATTTATTAGCCAACTAGGGCTAGGTGATATATCAGACATTACAATTTATTCACAATAATTTAGCTGGCAATATAAAATGAAGCAGCATCTTGAATATTGTGATGATTTTAATGGGCCTTTTATGTGGCCATTAAGTTTCCAAAAGAATGTGTCGTTAGATTAGATTTTGCAATTCTTTTTTGTCTTGCTACTCTGGGAGTGTTAAAACATTTTATCTTAAAACTCTGTTGCAAAAACATCATTAGAGTTGGTGAGTTTGATTCTTTTCTGAGAATCAGTTGTGAATCACTGGCTCTTTCAATGAATCAATTTAAAACTCTGATTCAGTGATTTGTTTGCAGCTTCACAGAGTGGAAATCCAAACACGTCACTGCATCTAAGGCCATGCCCACACTAATACATTTTTGTTTGAAAACACATTGATTTTGCTCATTTAACAGCTCTCATCCACACTGCAATGCCGTTTTCCTCCATTGAAAACGTACCGTTTTAAAAATGCTCTCCATTACCACACTAAAAAAAAAATGTAAAAAAAAAAAGGATTTTTGCTGCATGTTCAGTTTACTTAATTAAAATATATTTAAGCAGCACACTTCTAGAGCATTTGATCACAACTTGATTATATTGTGTTCTATCCATTTAATGTGTAAAGTTGAAGTTAACTTAATCCAGTTGAGTTGGGACTACATGAATACGTTTTGTGGTGTTAATGTAGCATTGATGAAACTGGCAGGGGATTTCTTTTCTCAACATGCTTTGCATGGGACTTGATAGGGAGAATAAGTGTTAAAATTAAGTGTTATTTTATGCATTTTTGAGCAAGATTTGTTAATGTATAATGTTCTGTTGTATTGGTATTTAAAAAGAGTCTGTTATGCTGGAGTTTTGGGGGTTAACAATGTGGTGAAGAATGGCACTTGTTCTTAGGTTGAGGATGGACTTTTACTTTAAAGTGATACATGATTTGATTGCTGATTAGCTCTATAAACTCTTGCAATTAAATAAACAGTGCAACAGTTTCACTGTCCTTACACTTGCTCACCTGGCATATACTAATGATTACTAAATTAAACTGGACCAATATATAAACATTTATATTAAAGTAAATTAGTAAATTGAGTTGACAAACCTAATGAAATTGAGTTAAAACAACTATAGTACATTGATTTGACCTAATCCAACAAAATTATGTTGGCTCAATGAAACTGACTAAACCTGAATGAAACATTAAATTGTTTGTAAAAACTTTCTCAAATTCAATTAAGTAAGGGTAATGATTTTTTTAGTGTACTTTGGAAAGAGATGACGTTAGGAAACTAATAATTAAACTAATAACTAATAATTAGGGCGTTGCCTAAAAAAGTTAGACAAAGTGCATAAAGTGGAACTGAACGCAGTTGTCTCAATGCATGTTTTTTAAAAGTTAACGTTCTTTTTAACCTGACATGGCATCCAAAAAATGCGGCACTCCAGCACAAGAAGCTGAAAAAAGTAAGATGCAAAACAACAGTCAAAGACATCAGTCTAGCGAATGTTTACATAGAAATACAATGGAAAAACAGTGCAGACCAGCAAGTATTGACGCTGAATACCACCCCTGGAGTCGCGATTTCGAATCCTGGGTGTGCAAAGTGACTCCAGCCAGGTCTCCTAAGCAACCAAATTGGCCCGGTTGCTAGGGAGGGTAGAGTCACATGGGGTAACCTCCTCATGGCCGCGATTAGTGATTCTCGTTCTCAAAGTGGCGCGTGGTAAGTTGTGCATGGATCGCGGAGAGTAGTATGAGCTTCTACATGCTGTGAGTCTCCGCGGTGTCATGCACAACGAACCACGTGATAAGATGCGTGGATTCACTGTCTCCGAAGCAGAGGCAACTGAGACTTGTCCTAAGCCACCCAGATTGAGGTGAGTAACTGCGACACCACGAGGACCTACTAAGAAATGGGAATTGGGCATTCCAAATTGGGAGAAAAGGGGATAATAAAATAAAAACCTTACTTTGCTTGAACTGCCCCTTAGGCTACATTTTATGATTCTGAGTGTTTTACAGTACAAACATCCTAGAAGTGCTAAATGGGAAGCCTCAGGTTTTATTTTCATTTTATAGTCAAAGCGCCTTTAAAGTTCCTCAGCCTTTTTTAAGGCTTTGGATTTAAGGGTTTGAGAACCACAAGAGGCATGTAGTAATGGGAATCTGCTTTGTTCTTGCTGCTAGAGGACAAGCTGAATGAATAGACAAGGGTTTGAGAGGAAATCCAATATCGACTGGCTTGGAAATATATCAGAGGGGTGTGACATTTCTTAAGAGTCCCTTCACTCTAGTACTGGGTTCTCAGTCAAAAGTTTCACTGTATAGGAAATCAATTCTGTGCTTTAGACCTGCGGGTATTTACCGTTTACCGCCCTGCCTGCTGGGTTCTAATTAATATGATCTCCCTTGAATGTTTAACTTGCTGATGATGCAGGTGTTAGTGGCAGTAGGTTCTGTTGTTTGGTGATGGGACTTGCTGAACGTTAATTGCCCTGTGTCTTCCAGGGGATGGGAGGATGTTTATCCTTATTTATATGTCCTTATCCATATTTTACAGCGGTTGTAATGACCGTTTTTTAAATATGTCTTTGTAGACGTCAGCATTTGGGGCATTCCTTTTATGCAGTACCTTTTTTTCTTTCTTTTTTTACCTGGTTGTAAAGTAAGGAATTTGAATAAAGAAATATGTTCTCGTCAAGCTCCTAAACATTATTAATTATAACTTGACTATTTACACAATTGCAAGTAAATTAATAGAGTGCCTAACAGCATTGAAATAAAGAGCTAAAGTTAGCCACTGCGCAGTGTCAACTTGAAACTCATTTTGATATTTTGCACATGATAGCATGATAGTGATTTATGTAATTTTATCTACTGAATGGAGTGTTTTAGAGTGAAACAAACCAAATAATCCCACAAAACATCATATGATTCATCAAATTCATTGCGATTAATTACTGATATTTATGCTGTTGTTTTCCCACCAAAAATGATTAAATTTGTGGTTGATGTTATTAAATAACTGACTTTTGTTTGTTAAAGGGATATTACAAAAGACAGATGGAAAGTGAAATTAAGGACCATTAAGGAAAACCTTGAAAAATAATAATGTTTGAGATGTTCTAATTTAAGAAAATATATATATATTCAGTATTGTGCAAAAGTTTTAGGCACTTAGTGAGGATGTCTTCAGAAATAATGACATAAATAGTTTTAATTTATCAGTTAATGTGTACTACAAAGTCCAGTAAACCTAAAAAAGCTAAATCAATATTTGGTGTGACCACCTTTGCCTTCAAAACAGCCCCAATTCTCCTAGGTACACCTGGACACAGTTTTTCTTGGTTGTTGGCAGATAGGATGTTCCAAGCTTCTTGGAGAACTTTCCACAGTTCTTCTATCTATTTCGGCTGTCTCAGTTTTTTCTGTCTCTTCATGTAATCTCAGACTGACTCGATGTTGAGATCTGGGCTCTGTGGGGGCCATGACATCTGTTGTGGGACTCTTCTATGCTATTCTATTCTATTTGCAAAAGTAATGTTTGGAAGTCTAAAATTTATATTTCCTATTGACACATTAAAGCTGAAGATATAAATAACCATCTTAAGACAAATGCTTTTGTGAAAAATCTTATGTGCTAAGACTTTTGCAGAGCACTGTGTATATATATATATATATAACCATGAAGACACACTGGGAATATTTCTTAATTAATTGCCAGGGATTCTTGTTAGACATGCAAAAAATGGCAACATTTTTGAAGTGTGTTATTATGATAAATGAAAACTAACCAGAATGATTTCCATATGTAAAAATTCTGAATTTGATATTTTATCCAATAATACTGTATTAGGACATACGTATATTATGGAGACATGAAAATGTACTGCATAACGGAAACGAACCATTTAACAAGCAAGTTCCCAACAACTTATAGGCATGTGTGCAGCTTTTTGGAAATGCTTTCAATTTTATTTACCGATTAATTTACATTAATCTCCATTGCTTTATCTCCTCTTCACAGGTATTCGTCACCTTATGCCCTGTTTAATATTTCAGTCAGTCTCATGATTTATTGATAGTAACTCGAGTCACTTAAATGAACTGCAATTTTTGAGAGGCATGAAATGCATTTTCCAGTTCCCCAATGAGTACGAGATCTCTTCAAAATCTAATTATAAAAATGCGTCCTTCTTGTAGCTGTGTTCCTGGGCCCATTCTGGTCCCTCTCTCAGAAAAATTATAATTGATAGCCAAGTGGAATCCCATTATCTTTGGGGGAATATGGACGCACGTGTTCTAAGCCCTTATTTTTGGAGGTCACTCTTGGGTTCAGTGTGTGAATAAGTATGTACCTTTATAATGGATGGATATCCATGTAATGCCTTTGTAAATGAGTGGAGGGCTTGTTGTTTTTTCGGCCTGGTGGCTGATGGAGGAAAGTTGATTTGTTCTTAAAGGAGAATCACACAGATGGGGGCTTCTAGAGCATGCATGGCAGATTTCTGCTATTTATCTGCTGCCACCTCTTTAGCTGGATAAATTGAGGAATAGATGTATTGATAAAACTATTACGTTGTGTATTTAAAGCATGGAAAATGCTATAGTTTATCTAACCCAGTAAAAGTGTTACAATGCAAATATTCAGTAAAAGTGTTACAATGCAATTATTCAGTAGTGGTCCCAAAGTCTGAAATCACTAGTGAAAATGCTTCTATTTTGCACTTTTCTGATTTAATACAAAATATTTAACTTCAGATTATACTATCAATGTAACAAGTTAAAGTTTACAAGAATTTCTTGGTGTTTAATATGTATTTGGTATCCTTAGTATTGGGTACATTTTTTTATTTATTTATTTATTTTTTTTTTTTTTTTTTTAATATTTTACTGTTATCTTTGCCTCTATAAAGATGCTCATGGCAGGTGTGGCACAAAAGATTCAGCCCTAATCTCTCTCTCCATTTCCCCACACATATGAACAATTGATCCCAATAGTCATATAAAGTAGTAAACATTAATAACTTAACAATTCGCTGTCAGTTCTGAGCAGAACGGGCATTACGATGGAATAACAGCACTTTTAATATCTCAGAGTGTGTCTTCTGCTCATACCAAAACCCACAGAATGCAATTATTGGATTTGGGAAGTGATCTCATTTTGCAGAGTGACAGAAAGGAAACTGAAGGAAGCTCACTACATTTCATTTCTCTTTTTCTCTCTCTTTCTGATTTCTTTCTCTCTCTCCCTGTCTCTCTCCAGGCTGGAGAATATTAAACCTGAAGAAAGTGATGTGGTAAGCCTTCCTCACTGGTGAATTTCATCTCTTGTGTATTGTGTGTACCCTTTTTGTCCGACTGTCTTAAACGAAAGAAAAAAAAAACAGCCATAGGAAACAGGGTTGTGAGAAGTGCTTTAGAATTTTTTCCTGAAAGATTTCTTAATGAGTGGTTCTTGCTTAGGCAAGAATCAAGATTTCTTTTGCTCATACTTAGGATTAGGGTGTTTTCGAACCCCCTAACTTTAAGTATTAAACTCATCCCATACTGTTGATGCGGTGAATATGAATCATACCTCAAATTGTGCAGGTTGTTGAGGTGAGGTCAGCTATTACTTTTCAAAGCAATAAGACTTGCATTTGTTTGTTTGTTTGTTTGTTTGTTTTGCCTGGTGAACAATAAAATGGATAAGAATATCTCAGACTTTCATTGAATGAGGGACTCAAACCATATTTAGGGACCAGGGGACCGGTTTCACCACCCATGCATAAGTTGCAACTTTAGACTAGGTATAGCATAAATAGACTCTAAGTTACAATTTACGCACAAAAAATATTTGAATGTTGCACCATTTAACTTTGGTGAAACGTAACCCAATGTATAAACTACATATTTGCCTCCGACCTGGAGTAACAATTGGAATTAAAAGAAGAACTGATTCAATTACATCAATATGTCAGGTTTTGCATGACAGACTTGAATCCTTAAGACATTTATGATGATGTTGTCATTTACATTCATTTACATTTACAAGAAAGAACATTACTACAGTATGTAAAAAAAACTAAGTTCTTAGTGGCTCCTTGGCACACACTACAAGACTGAAAGTCGGCGTCCTGTGCAGACTTAAAGATTTGCAGTCTCTTATTTTCTCTCATGTTACGCACACTATAGGATTGATTGCGGACTGTGTGTGTCATTTACAAAAACTCCCCAACTGAAGCTTTGACCCAAAATTCATTCTCGCATAAACTCACGCACATAGCGATCTAAACAGTGCAATTTGCTGTATGCGTCGCCTGTCGTTACTGGCATGGCAACACATAAAAAATATAGGATACTATAGTTAAAAAATGTCATTCTTTTTCCTGTCTGTTGTAATAGTATTTATTTATTGCCTCTCTTTAATTTTAGACACAGTTATTATTTATTGCTTATTATTTTGACGTACTTTTTACGGATCGTGTTTCAGTGGAAATGTAATTTATTACCGCCGAAGTTACGTGCGACAAAAAGGTTTAAACATCAACAGTAACAAGATAACACTGAAATTCATGTCTTTTCAACAGTTTTGTTTACAAACTTGAAGGCTGTCTATTTGATCAATAAAGGTAAATGTCATATTATGCATTGCATTATGACTAGGCATTACTTTGCAGAGAGCTTACGACTTACTACAAACTACTCACATTTCGGCTAAAGTCACTTTTTTGCCTAAGCTAATTTGCCTAAATTGTTTGGTAAAATTCTTCTTAAAATCACTTAAAAGGGGTACTTTAAGCTTAAACGCTTAAAAATAAGCTTTACATATATAACAACTACAACAAGTAATCATCTGAAAATATACCCCTGAAACACCTTCTATAAATTTTGCACCTTTTTCATCTCTCACGAGTTTACATCCCTCTTAGTTACAAACTTACTAGATGGTACTAAGCGCTTAGTTTGAACTTTACGTCATAATTAAAGGGATAGTTCACCCAAAAATGAAAATTCTCTCATCATTTACTCACCCTCATGCCATCACCAATGTGTATGACTTTCTTTCTTCTGCAGCACACAAATTACGATTTTTAGAAGAATACCTCAGCTCTGTACAGTAGGTCGATTCACTGCAAGTGAATGGTGATCAAACCTTTGTAGCTCAAAAAATAACTTAAAGGAAACTTAGAAGTAATCCGTAAGACTCCAGTGTTTAAATCCATGTTTTCAGAAGCGATATAATAGGTGTGGGTAACAAACAGATCAATATTTAAGTCCTTTTTTACTGTAAATCTCCACTTTCTCTGTCATCTTGAAAGTGAAAGGTAAAGTGGAGATTTAGGGTAAAAAAAAGGACTTAAATATTGAGCTGTTTGTTGCCCACACCTATTATAATGCTTCTGAAGATATGGATTTAACACTGTTGTTGTATGGATTACTTTTATGTTTTCTTTTTGTGATTTTTGGAGCTACAAAAGTCTGATCACTGAGCTGAGATCATTTCTAAAAATCTTCATTTGTGTTCTGCTGAAGAAAGAAATTCATACACATCTGGGATGGCATGAAGGTGAGTAAATCCATATCATTTTAACTAGGGGTAACTATCCCTTTAAGTGAGACTTCACGCATAGCTGGTGCAACCCTATCCAGAATATCATAGAGACTTGGGGTAGGCTCTTTTGACTTGGGCCTGTAAGTAATCACTTCCTAGAGCAACTATTGCATAGCAACGTGCTAACAACCACTCGGAACACCTTAGCAACCTCATAGCAATGCCATGGCATCCAGAACAGCTTAGCACCGTAGCGGCAAGTTTTGCATGGGCAAGTACCACTTAACTATAAAAATATAGTCATAATTCAGCTGTTAATCACAGACACTAGATTCAAAGGTTGGATGGTTCAAAAATAATTTTAAAGGGTCAAAGACAAAGAGCAATTGGCAGGAGAGAGAACTAGTTACTGAATGTTTCTGTTGGTTGTCAAATGATATTTGGAATGATATTCAACATCCATTTAATGTCCCTATAAACAGTGTTATGTCATTATTTTATGTCCTGCTCAGGACCTGGAGGAGTTGTTGAACAGGGTTAACAGCGCAGACTCTGCCCTCGCCATAGAGCAGAGCGGGGCGGCCATCATTGAACAAATTCAGAGGGCCAGAGAGCGCCGCTCCCAGATCACCTCAGAGGAGATGAAAGCTGTTATAGAGGAGAGAGACACTGCTTTAACCAGAGTAAGACCCTACATTGAAGCTCCTCTCACCCCAATGTGCACACACTCTTCACTTAAGCCAAGCACACATTACAAGACTAAAAATCTGCACACACTTAAAGATTTGCAGTCTCTTGTTTTCTCTCGTTTTGTTGCGCACACTAAAAGACTGATTGCAGACTGGGTGCTGCGTCAATTACAATCACTCCTCAAAAATTCATTCTCATAAACTCACGCACATAGCAACGGGAGAGCTTATTTGTGGTGATATATCAACAAGCAACACGAAGGAATGGCTTGCAACCGTGTTTTATTTTATTTGTATTTTTTGGCTCCTGCTATCCAAAAGAGCGCAACAATTTTTCCATAGGAATTTCATAATTCAACTCTTCATTAAAGAGTTCTGAGTCTTGAACCAAATTAACCAGCTCCGAGGTGGAGCAAAAAAGTATTTGAAAAACAGACAAAAAGACAAAAGTACAAGGCTATGTTCTTAATGTCTTCAATGAAGGGAATAAGCTACAATCCCATCAGGCATTGCGAATGACACAATCAAATTAAAAACACTGGAAAATATAAAGATGTTGATTTAAAGTTGTTGATAAGTATAAGTATATAAATAATATGTTTGAAGTTTATTGCAAAATATTCAGATATGTACAAATAAACAAGTAGATTGAGAGTGTAGGGAGACCAACTTGATTGCATCATTTACAGTGCGGTTGCTGCATAGCTCTTTTGGCGCATATTGTTTGCCGTGATTCTCTGATTGGTGGATCTTTCTCTTCAGGATTCACAGGTAGTGTAGTTCTTCACCACAAAATATGTAGACTGATGGCTTCAGCGGAAGCATATACCATCGATTTACAACCTCGGAGCTCACGGTAGGTCTGTCTTCATAGATTTATAAGTTACTGTTAAAAATCAATTCTCATATGGGGAAAAAAAATGTATTGGATTTTTTACTTCCGTAACCAGACTTTTACACACTTGCTCTTCTTGCACACTCTCACTTTTTTATTGGCTGTTGGTCAGTGTTGCTTTCTCGTCGGGACATAGTCGGAGCATCTGCGATTTGGTCAGAGCATGTCTCAGAACTGCGCACAATTTAAGACCGATGGCAACTGGCACCTGCTGCAACCTAAGGCTTGTAGATGTGGACTAGTTGCTAACTGACAAATTCAAAGGCATCGAGCTTGAGTCATGTAGTGTGTACCTGGCTTTAGGGTCAATCCTAACACATTAGCTCTTAACACTCACAGCAGTTGTGTACCAAGCCAGAAACCTTTACACCATTGAAAAAAAAGTCAAATATGACTCTCTAAATATTGACTATCTCTCTCCTCCTCCTCTGTTTTTACCACCTCTGCAAGATGACTTTGATTATCGGTCTATTAAAGTACATACATCTATGTTTATTCACAGATCCTGCACTGATTTACGAATCAACACACCAGCTACCTAATTCACATGTATGGACAAATATTGCTGCATAATCTCAAATATTTGGTACATCGTTCCTACACACATGAATTCAATCAAATGAAAACAAACAAGCAGGTAGCTAAATATTGACATCTAGATATTCCGTTTCATCATAGAGTTCAAGTGTGGGGCAGTGGATGTATTTGCTTGGATTTCTTTTTGTTGATAAATGCTACCTATGTATATTTCATAATTGGGGTTATATAATGTGGATGTTTGCATTATGTGGCCAGGTGAGTTGGATCTATTGGTAGTTTCCAGTGTTGCTTTTGGGCCAGCGGGTATGTGTTGTAACTGTGATTGAACAGGTCATCAAGGCCTTTCTGCATATTTGATTTTCTAGATCTACAACACTCAGATTTTCGATTGATGATTTGCTGCTTAATCAACTATGCATTATGTGCATAAAATGGGAACAGTCTAATTGTAATATCAGTGGATTCGGTGAGGGTATACAATGATATTTGAATTCACAGTTCACTTTTCAAAAGTGTCCCTGATTTGCCGACCAATTTTGTAACATTTTGTCATGATTTGGTTTACTCTGTAACTGTTTTTCACAAGGAATGTTGTGTCAATATAAAATGAAAACTGACCCTATATTTGATTTTGTTAAAGGAAATTTCCCTGGTTTTATTGTGTACGAATTCATCAGTGCACGTTATTCAAAAAATAAATAAAGTTTTTCATAATCCTTCATCGCAAAGATGAATATCTTTCTCCCCCTATTAAATGACTTCTTTACTTCTGATGTAATCAAGACTGTGTGGGTGGAGTAAAATAATATTAACCAATTGTATCATAGTCTAATGTTTTTCACGTAAAATATGAGTGTAGAAAACAAATGCACCTGACGGAAAAAATGCAGGTACATGGAGGGCTCGCTGCACTGCTGTCGCACCTCTACAGTTCTTTTGTGTGTGTGTGTGTGTGTGTGTGTGTGTGTGTATAAACTCATAAATAAATGACTTCAGAGTTTGTGTCATAAGAAACACAGTTGCTTAGTTCCGTCACATATCCCAGTGCTATAAAACAAATTCTTGGCTGATCCTCAGACTTCAGTGACAGAGTAACCAGACCTCCTATTTGCAGTCTGGGTTCATGATTGTGAGAAGAAATTGGTTACGTCACCTTGGCATTAGGTATTACTAATAATTGTGATGTATAAAACTTTAGATAGGTTGTAGACTTGTACTTATCCTTCCCAAGGGTTTAAATTGAACCTGGCATTAAAAATATTTTACTCACTGAGCACTTTATTAGGGACACTATAATTAAACTGGTCATTTTGTTCTCAAAACAGCCTCTATTCTTTGTGGCATGGATTCCAAAAGATGTTGGAAACATTCCTTTCAGATTCTTGTCCATGCTGACATGATTGCATCACACAGTTTCTGCAGATTTGTCAGCTGCACATTCATGCTGTGAATCACCCATTCTACCACATCCCAAAGGTGTTCTATTGGATTCAGATCCAGTGACCGGGATGGCCACTGAAGAACAGTGAACTCATTATCATGTTCATGAAACCAGTTTGAGATGACTTTTGCTTTGTTACATGGTGCATTATCATGCTGCATGTAGCCATCAGAAGATGAGTAAAATGTAGCATTGAAAGGATGCACATGGTCAGAAACAATACTCAAATAGGCTTTTGCATTCAAGCGCTGATTGATTGTTATTAATGCGCCCAAAGTGTGCCAAGAAAACATTCCCCACACCATTACACCACCGCCACCAGCATGGACTGTTGACACAAGGCAGGTTGGGTCCATGGATTCATGCTGTTGGTGCCAAATTCTGACCCTACCATCTGTGTACCTCAGCAGAAATCGAAATTCATCAGACCAGGCTACGTTTTTCTAGTCCTCAACTGTCCAGTTTTGGAGAGTCTGTGCCCACTGCATCCTCAGGTTTCTGTTTTTGGCTGACAGGCATGGTTTTCTGCCTCAAGGTTCGATGTGTTGTGCATTCTGAGATGCTATTCTACTCGCTACAATTGTACAGAGGGGTTATCTGAGGAACCGTAGCCTTTCTGTCAGCTCGAACCAGTCTGGCCACTCTCCATTGACCTCTCTCATCAACAAGGCGTGACCATCCACAGAACTGCCGCACACTGGTTGTTTTTTTTTTGTTTGTTTTTGGCACCATTCTGAGTAAAATAGAGACTTTTGTGCGTGAAAATCCCAGGAGATCAGCAGTTACAGAAATACTCAAACCAGCATGTGTCTGGCACCAATAATCATGCTACGGTCGAAATCACATTTTTTCCCCATTCTGATGGTTGATGTGAACATTAACTGAAGCTCATGACCCATATCTGCATGATTTTATAGATTGCACTGCTGCCACACAATTGGATGATTAGATATTCGCATGAATAAATTGGTGTACAGGTCTACCTAATAAAGTGGTCAGTGAGTGCATATTTTCAGCATTACAATTTGAAATGTAAAATTGAAAAATTAATAACTGTTTGGTATGTCCAAATGCTAACAAGTTATGTTATACCAGCATGATTTGAGAATGGTTCAAATAGCATCTTGTTGCTTTAATGGAAGAAAGGAAATCTTGTACAATGTCACCAATTTGCTTATTAAAATGGTGGCCTTGAAATGGTGTATAATCTTAAATATTTCTTATTTATTTTATGTTATAACGTTCCTTTTAGTGGACCCCACAGTATGTAGTACAGGATAATGAGGCCCTCTATGAGAAGTGGTTGAGTTTGAAAGAATGTACTGTACATATAATAAGATTTATTTAATGTACTCGTGACACTTTTGATCAAATGAAAAACAAAAATCAAATACACAAAAAAAGTAAATTAACCCGTAATATATAACCAGATGGATTATATGGTACTCTATGTTCAGCTTTTGCCCTATACATAGCGTACATGTACTTATATCGCTTGCAACCATCCTAAAAAGTGTGTCCTTTACTGGAGGTAGGCCTTCTTCACAAAATAAATCCTAGTGTGCAGATAAATGCTGCTGGAACGCCAGTAGACAATGAAAACCTGTGTCAACCTCCCTGAAATGAGCAGAAGAGCAGGTGTCAGTCTTCTAACTCCACCCAAAACCCACCAGCACATCACTGCAATCCCACAGTACATCCCCAAGCAATGCTGCTCTGATTTTTCATTGGGGCCAAAAACATGAACTATGGGGCAATTTCAGAAGTAAGTTACAAACCACACGTCTAATCCCTCTGAGACTGGAATGGGTCCTCTTTCTATCCTCAAGGATATCTGCCTCCCCTGCCGTTCCACCCATCTCTCTGCTCATCTCGCAGGGATTAGAGCCCGGCTGCAGGCAGAGGGCTGTCACATCCCTTTGGCCTGCTGGAATATGAAAAGCTGGATAAGTGTTGGAAGAAATAAATCTTATTCTCACTTTCTGCCTCTCCTCACAGTTAACGCGGCGAATAGATCTGCTTCGTTATGTCTCTGTCCCGGGCGCTTATTGAATTTCTCTTGATCTTGATAGAGAGCCGATGTTAAAGTGAGAGAAGAAATGAAGTCGCATCTTATGGTGAATTAGGGCTGAATGATTGTCTTGAGATCTTATTCCACAAAATGTTTTTTCTCCCCTTTGTAGAACATGCAGTCACATGGTTCAAACTTTTGTGTTTTTATGCTTTGTTTAACCTCTAGGGTTGTCAGTTTAACACATTAATGTAGTACAATTGATAAAAAATAAATAAGGTTAAATGAGAATGCATGAGTGCGTCCCGTGTGAACGGCTCCTAAGATTGACAAACCTACTTTGGAAAATGTGTTGCTGTGGACTGTAAGCCAGTGATGGTCTTACTGTATGTTCAATGATACGGAAGTAAACAATATATTGACTTTTAAAGCCATTTCATCATCTTGATCTTTTATCTAAAATCTATTCAATGCCTTACTTGTCTGCCACAATAATGTAATGTCTTTGAATTTACTTAAATTAACTTTATTTTCTGGGGTCTTTAAGAAAATGGGATTAATTGTGATTATTTTGATTAACCAATGTATTAAATTAATTTGATTAAAAAAATTAATCCATTGACAGCCCTAATTAATTCTGATTTTATGAGACTTAAATTGTTGGATTAAAAAAATTAAATAGGTTAATGTGTCTGTTCCTATGGCCAATTTCCCCCCGGCTGTGGCTATTTTTGGAAAGCTAACAGCAATTTTGGCCCTTTGCGTCAGTGCAGAGGTGCATTCTGATTAAAATACGTTTCCCCTTAAAGACATCTGCTGCCCAAGAGCCATAACTCAGGCTGACACTAAAGAGGAGCTGTATGTTTGGTCTGGATGGCAGCAGTATTATTTTAGTCTGCAGAGGAAAGAGACGGGAGTGGGGTCGGTGGCTGATGGGCTTGTTTGTGCGGCCGACGGTCTTTGAGACGGCTGAATGTTGAAACATTGGGACTTGTCAGGCCGTGAGGATGGTTTACATTCCTGGTAAGTGTCCATCGGTCCTGGAATGTGAACATAGAGAGGAGCACATATGGAATGGAATAAAACAAGCCCACTTACAATAATATTCACCAAAGAGCTGTATGCATCGTTGTATGTATAAAGAATATGTCTGTTTCTCAGTAGGTCTGTCTGACAGCAGAGGCTTGTATTGTATGGAAAAATGGACATGAGTTGGGTGTGTGGGTAGAGAAAAGCAATATAGACCCTTGGATCTATCCAGAATACTAATGAAAAACTGAATACTACTAAGAGTTGTCCTGAATAATTTTACTTTTGATTAGTAGCCTACTAAACTTTTGAATACTTCTTAATAGTACTGAACTACTGAATACTTCGTACTGAACTACTTTTTACTTTTGATTTGTACTAAACTACTGAATACTTTTGAAAATCACTGGACTACTGAATACTTTTGAAATGTAGTGAACTACTGAATACTTTTCAATATTACTGAGCTACAAAATAGTTTTGAATATTACTTAGCTACAGAATACTTCTGAATAGTACTGAACTACTTAATACTATTGAATAATACTGAACCACTGAATACTTTTGAATAGCACTGAACTACTGAATGCTTCTGAATACTACTATGCTACTAAATACTTCTGAATAGTAATGAACTACTCAGTACTTGGTACTGAACTACTGAATACTTTTGAATATTACTGAGCCTTTGAATACATCTGAATAGTACTGAACAACTGAATACTTTTTAATTGTACGAAACTACTGAATACTTTTCAATATTACTTAGCTACTGAATACTTCTGAATAGGAATGAACCACTGAATACTTTTGAATAGCACTGAACTACTGAATACTTCTGAATATTACTGAGCTACTAAATACTTCTGAATAGGAATGAACTACTGAATACTTTTTAATTGTACAGAACTACTGAATACTTCTGAATAATACTGAAGTATTGAATGCTTCTGAATAGTAATGAAGTACTGGATACTTTTCAATATTAATGAACTACTGAATACTTTTGAACAGTACTGAAATACCGAATAATATTAAATTGTACTGAACTACTGAATACTTTTGAATATTTCTGAGCTACTGAATACCTCTAAATAACACTGAACTGCAGAATATTGTTGAATTGTCCTTAACCACTGATTACTTCTGAATAGTACTGAACTACTGAATACTTTTGAATTGTACTGAACTACTGCATACTTTTGAGTTGTACTAAACTACTAAATACTTCTGTATAGTACCTAAACTACAGAATAGTTTTGAATTGTACTGAATACTTCTGAATAGTACTGAAGTAGTACTGATCTGCTGCATACTTTTGAGTAATCCTGAACTACTAAGTACTTCTGAATAGTTCTGAACTATTGAATACTTCTGATTAGTATTGGATTATTAAAAACAATTTAAACTAATGAATCTTGCTTATCTACTGAATTTTTCAGAAAACTATTGTGCTACTGAATACTCCCAGTGACCGAATAGGAGGAGATGGGCCATTTGTAGGAAAATGAATGGGAGAAATCGTAACACTGAATATAGGAATGTAGGAATTAAAGTCTCACCTCCCAATCAAATGACTAATTAGATGGAGCCAATCACCTATTGGTAGAGTTCGTTTAATCTTGAACATGCATACACATAAGATGGACCAGCCTGAAAATTACAGGTTTTTAGCATGATTTGAGGTAAAGAACCATAATTGTTAATCACTGATGTTAGTTGTTTAAATGAAACATACAGTAGTATTGTTTTTTGTATGAATAGCAAGATGGCGCCTCGGATGGCAGCCTCGTTGTGGAGCGCTCCAATTCTTTTGTTGTTTTCGTTTGTTTGTCCTGTGTTTAGTAATCTTTTTCCAATCAGTTTCACCAGGGACGAATGGCTGAATATTCGGCAGCACATACCAGACAATCTTTTCCCGGTTTTTGAGTATTCGGACGCTTTCCTCAGTTTCTGTGAGGATATGTGCATTCCTATTTGGACTTATTTAACATACAACAACGACAAACCATGGTTTACAGCAGAACTCGGGCAGCTTCGTCAGGCCAAAGAAGATGCTTACAGAGGTAGGGATAAAGTATTGTACAATCAAGCCAGGAACACAGAACACGCTACAGAGCTCTGAGCACCAGAACCGTCAGGCACAGGAACAGTGTTTTCCCTCAGGCTATCCATCTCATGAACGGTTAATATGTGCAATAATTATGTGCAGTACACAGATTAGTCTTTTTATATTTATCCAACACATCCTACCTCTTCTGCCATTACATTCCCTTGCACTGTATATAACATTTATATTTGCACTACATATATATACAGTTGTGCTCAAAAGTTTGCATACCCTTGGAGAATTGGAAATATATGTACCATTTTTAAAGAAAACATGAGTGAGCAGGCAAAACACATTTCTTTTATTTCTTATGGGATTCATATTCAACTGTCATGTCATGAAATCATGGCAACAAAGAAAAAAATGAAATGACCCCTGTTCAAAAGTCTGTATACCCTTTGTTCTTAATACTGTGTATTGCCCCCTTTAGCATCAATGACAGTGTCTTTTGTAATAGTTGTCTATGAGGTCTCAAATTCTTGCAGGTGGTATAGCTGCCCATTCGTCTTGGCAAAATGCCTCCAGGTCATGCAAAGTCTTTGGTCGTCTTGCATGAACTGCACGTTTGAGATCTCCCCAGAGTGGCTCGATGATATTAAGGTCAGGAGACTGTGATGGCCACTCCAGAACCTTCACCTTTTTCTGCTGTAACCACTGGAGGGTCAACTTGGCCTTGTGCTTAGGATCATTGTTGTGTTGGAAAGTCCAAGTCCAATGCGCAGCTTTCACGCAGAAGAATGCAAATTGTCTGCCAGTATTTTCTGATAACATGCTGCATTCATCTTGCCATCAATTTTCACAAGATTCCCCGTGCCTTTAAAGCTCACAAACCCCCAAAACATCAGTGAGCCACCACCGTGCTTTACAGTGGGGATGGTATTCTTTTCACTATAGGCCTTGTTGACCCCTCTCCAAACATAGCGCTTATGGTTGTGACCATAAAGCTATATTTTGGTCTCGTCACACCAAATGACAGTGTGCCAGAAGCTGTGAGGCATGTCAAGGTGTTATCAGGCATATTGTAACCGGGCTTTTTTGTGGCAATGGCGCAGTAAAGGCTTCTTTCTGGCAACTCGACCATGCAGCTCATTTTTGTTCAAGTATTGTCATATTGTGCTCCTTGAAACAACCACACCGTCTTTTTCCAGAGCAGCCTGTATTTCTCCTGAGGTTACCTGTGGGTTTTTCTTTGTATCCCAAACAATTCTTTTGGCAGTTGTGGCTGAAATATTCCTTGGTCTACCTGACCTTAGCTTGGTATCAAGAGATCTCCGAATTTTCCACTTCTTAAAAAGTGATTGAACAGTACTGACTGGCATTTTCAAGGCTTTGGATATATTTTTATATCCTTTTCCATCTTTATAAAGTTTTTCTATTACATTTTTATTTCTATACAAATTATTATTATTATTATTATTATTTTATTTTTATTTTTTTATTTATAATTATCTCTGTCTTGTTGCTGTATTGTATTGTTGTGGACTGGAAGCTCCTGTCACCAAGTCAAATTCCTTGTATGTGTAAGCATACTTGGCAATAAAGCTGATTGTAATTCTGAATAGGCCAACTACTGAATAAAACTGAATCCCTATGACCTACTGAGAATTTTCATAAGGCACTATTTTTTATTTATATTCAGTATACATAAAAACGCTATGCAAATTAATTACATTTATTTTAATTGACCTACTGAATAACAATAGCACTGTAACTATTACATATGTCTAAATAGTGCTGAATAATACTGACTGTTAGTGAACTACTGAATAATGCTGAAACCTCTGAGCTACTGACTCAGCTTTTACTACTTTATCTTTTCAGTCCATATGCTTCTCTTTTCATTGTTTGGACTTCATTGATGATACATTTTCAAACCTTTCTCTTGAATTTGGTGCATATTTTTCTTCATAAACAGTATTATTTTATTTTGAAATATACCACAGTCTTGAGTCTTTCTCTTCAGGGATCACAGACACACATGGAGAGTAATATCAGAAGTGTGTGCCAAGGTTCTTACAGTAAATGTAGTAATAACTGAGAATGTAGGTTTATGCCCTGCAGAGATTTTATCTCTCATAGAACAGGCTTAGATACACATTTTTTTCCATGTGGCATTGTAACAGCTTTTTACAGACTTCTTGAGCCAACTTTAATGCAAATATTATTTAAACTCTTTCAAAAAATGTTTCTGCACCCAAGTTGGCAGTTTACATGATTCTGTCAAGAAACTGATGCCTAAAAAAAAAAAAAAAAAGATTAAATGCCATAAGATTGAAAGGCTATTAAATATCTCCAGTTATTTATAAAATAAATAAAGGCTCTGGGGGTGGGGTGGAGTGGAGAGAACAAAACAGTCACTATTTTTGCAATTCCATTTGGTGATGCTAGTGGCACAGAAATTACACACATAAAAGGGTATAGTTCCCCCTAAATTGAAAATTTTGAATGATTGAAATGAACAAAGTGTGAAAACAGCTGTGTTTCTGGCTAGTCTGGTCACCTGACACTTACTCTAAATTCTAATTAAATGCGATAATTAAAATGTGCTCTGTTTCTTTCTCTCTCTTCACCAGTGCAAGCGCTTGGAACAAGAGCTGCTGCGTGCAAAAGAGCCAAGCCATAATTCTGCAAACAACACCCGCCACCTGGCTGCCCAAAACAAACGGGATCGAGCAAGCAAGGTAAAACACACACACACCTCCCACGTTGTTGGGATCCTCTGAAAATGAATGTCACAAGCCCTGGGGTTAGCCCTCGCTCACTTTCACGTAATACATGTACTCGCCGAAACACGCTGGGACTATTTGCCTACAACACCATCCTCGAATACGACCTTCACCATATGTGCAGTCCTCCATACACACAAAAGAATGCCCCTGGACCCTTTATCATCCCGTCATTACACTCTCCACTGTATCATTCATTAACTCATATTTGCTCTCTCCAGTGCTGTTTTCCAGCGTTTTGTGACGATAGACTAGCGGCCCCAGGCGTCTGTTTGACAAGGTTTTTGGATGACACAGGCTGGTCAGTGTGCCGCGATTCCTCGCTGCAGGTCTGTTAGTGAGACGCAGGGCAAACATGGGCAAACCTATTTGATTTGCTGTATTTATCTGATGCAGCCAGAGCTCTTGAGTTTAATGCAGAGCGCTGTAAAAGGGCCGTCATTAGATAGAGCTGAGTAAACGCGTGCTGAGAGAGACTTGGGCAAGGAGGGGGACTGATTTCAGCGGGGTTGCCGAGTCAGGGCTGTGCCCCAGACATTTACAATATTTGAACACACATACACATAAGAGCTTGTATCTGCACTTGCACCAAATATACTAACACACTGTATGTGATGTCATCATCCACTTAACCTCACCACCCAGTGTGCTATATGCATCAGAAGGGAGCTTCTGCTTGTAGGCTATTATTTCAATGCAGTCTCATGAAAATTCGTACATATTTTATGAGTTGGCTATTTCGTATGATTTCGTATGAGTTTGTTCGTATAAATTTGTACTATTTCATCACGCGCAAATGCCAGGGTGCGTAATGTGGCGTTAAGCAGTAGCGGTTTTAACCACCACGCAAACCACGCAATTTCGTGTGGCCCCGGACATCGGGGTTCACAAAGCCACCGGGTTCGTGTTAGTAGGACTTTATGAAAAAATATACAGGTCTTCCACACAGACACGTGCGAACGGATGAGGGGCCGTTCACACTGAACATATTTTTGCGTACATCTACTGTTTTTCCATTGTTTTTCTATGTAAACGCGCTGAACGAACGTCGTTAACTGCTGCATCGCGTCTCGCTGTTTCTTCAGTGTCTCACGCAGGACTGGAACATTTTTAGACACTGTGTCATGTTAAAAAGAACTTCAGGTTTCAATAACACTTGTCGAGACACCTGCATTCTGTTTCATTCGTTGCGCTGCGTCTAGATTGTTTTTAGCGCAGGTGTCAAAGATTTAATGTTCTGAATAAGTTCAGGCTGCAGAGAGGTGACTGTTATAATGTTTAAAATTATTCCAGATTATTCTGCACCCTGCAAATTTTCAGCGCTTGATAAATGTAAATTTTTTCCCCTGCTGCTCTAGTATTTTGAGGGGACGTCGTGCTTCGTATATTTACTGTTAAAATACTGTAACGAATGTTGCCTACGATGCATACATAAAATACAGCCTTTTGCAACATGGTGAACAATACACTGCAGCATCAGAATATAAGCTCTAGGTGAAAGTAAAGTCAATAAGACTGTTGTATACAACAAATCCTCAGAGTGATAATAATATTACTGTATGATATTATAATGACAATCTGTACAGCAATAAATAATTGTTGGGATATTATATGAATATATTTATATACTGTAACAAAGGAATTCCAAAATGTTTCTGGGTGAAGTAGTTTTGCATCCCTGTTCACCAAAAAAAAAAAAGTGTTTTGTTAAAAGTATATATGTATTTTTATCACTGTATTGTGGAAAAACTGGAAAACATGCATTAATTATCTTTAACAAGATTTTTATTTTATTAAACATTTTGAATGTACTTGGCTATAACGGCTGATAATGAATTTAACATTATGATTTAAAATAAATGTTGCCTCAGAAATCATAAACCCGCCCCTGGTGTTAAAGACATGCTTATTAATATTATGCCCTCACCCAAACCCCTTATCTAAACTTATCCGATCAGTAGAGTGTGTAAACATGATAGGAAGCTGCTGTGTATGACAGAAGCAAGTAATTGTCGCCTATTAGATGGAAACGATGTCCAGTGACATCATTGGCTGTAGTGAAAGTCGAACAAATTCATACGAGTGCAGTCGTACGATATCATATGAATTAGCCAAATTTAGAAAAGTCGTATGAAACCTTACAATGTCGCCATGAGAGTGTGTACATTATTTGCATTCATAGAAAATTCATCTTCACATTTTGAGTGAAAGTGAGAGTGTAGAAAGCAGAATGGAAAGTGTAATAGCTGTGTTTTATTCTAGAGTTCCAAAGTCATATATACAGTACATCAGTACAATGGCAATTTAGTATAAGCTATAGGCTAAATTCAGTACCAGTATATAATTCCTGAATTCAGTAAATAATAACGTGAATTCACTCTGTCAAATGTATTTATTTTTTTGCCATTGTGCATCCTAGGGTAGGTTGGAAGACAATGCATTTCATTGCTATTGTACTAATGTATATGTTTGCAAATTTATAAATAAGACATAATATGATTTAGAACAGGTATACATTGTGCACATATACAGTACACAGCATACTATGTATACATTGCACAGGAATGTAGCTCTATAAAGTATACATAGGGGAAAGAATGAACAATATACGTGAATATATAGAGAATTTTACACAGGTGTTTCATTTATTATGTTGGCTTGTCAAAGTTTATTATTATTAAAACTATTTAAGCTTATTATTATTATTATTATTATTATCATTATTCTGAGCCAAAATTTAAACAGTATCTCCTCCTAGAGCTTTCAAGCAATCAGTCTTCAAGTATCATCATGGAAACTACTTAGCCACGCCCTAGCAACCATTTAGAGCACCCTAGCAACCAAACCCCTTTGACTTCCATTCAGAAAGGCTGAGTGTGATACCTCCTGATCATCAGTTATACATGGTTGTTAAAAAGGTCTTCATTCAGAGAATGTGACATCCACAATGTGCAATTAGGCAAAGAAATGTGTGATACTGCAGTTTCCTTCAGGATCAAAGCACATGTTTTTATTTTTTCGGGCAACATGAAGTGGTTTATAGTTCCAAAAATGTACTGTGATAAACCCTTTGGCCTTTGGTTTCATGAAAAAATTATCGGAACTAATTTAACCGGTTATAACCAGTTACCAGCATTTAAAAATAATGTTTTCACTCAGGAACAATTGAAAATCACTTTGTTCTGGTTTTCGGTTACGTTCTGCAAAAAAGTTTGTTCGTTTTCGGTTTTTGTTTTCATTCCTTGAACCATTTTTAGTCCCTGATTCCAGTTGTGTATACTATATATCAAATTAAATTGACCTTTTTTGCCCCTTTTTAAAAAAATCCATTCTTAGGTTTTAAAGGTGGTTTAATGAAAAGTGTTTCATTACTTATGTAAATGCTATTTTTGGGTGAGTAATTCCTTGTTTTTAAAAGATTAAAATTAGCTGTTGGATTCACAGTTCATGAAACATAAAAATGGCAAGTGGTAAAATTGGAATTCCTATTCATTTTTTGATAATCCAGAAGTTCATGATTCATGACACAATTGTGATGATTAATGAATTGATACTAGATTTTTTTTAAAATTATTATTTGTATAGCGCTTTTCACAACATGTATCGTTTCAAAGCAGCTTTACAGAAAATCATGCATTAACAAAAAATGAAACTGTAATATTTATAAAGCCTTAGAGTGATCATTGTGTAGTTTGATTAAATGTGATTATGTAAATTGTGTATAAAAATTAAATAATTAAATAATAATTGAATTTAGAACCCCCGTGAGCAAGCTGAAGGCGACTAGATTGTTTGTATTTGGAAGTGATAACTTGGATTGTGGTCTGGGACACAATTGTGCCACATGGCGATGATTATCTGTAGAAAAAAAATATATAATTATTTGTAATCTGGAAAAAGTCCAGTCTGTGTCTCTAGGCAAAGCTTTCTGAAGATTTAAAAAAGAAGAGATATTTCACATTTAAGACTCAATCGGCTGATGGCTTATTAAGAAATATATTACATTTTGTTATTAATGTAGCACTTGGTTTTTATGTAAATCCTCTTAATTATAGATTGACTCCTGGGATTACAGAGCGGGGTTTTTAATTTAAAATGAAATGGGAACAGCTGTCGTAAAATTAGTCAACAGTGCCGGGAACATATCCACAAAACAATTTAAAAATGAACAGGACTTCCACTTATCGATTGATATTTTACTTTAAAGAAAGCCAGAAATTCTACATGGCAAAAAAAAAAAAAAAAAGTTGAGCTCACAGTAACTTTCAGGGATTTCATTTGGATGATTAATTTCTTGGTTTTTAATCGCAACACTCTTTAGAGATGGAGAATGTTAACCAATGTTCTTTTTCATCATGGAAAATAATTATCAAAGTAAGGCCGGTTTCTTTTTTCTTCTTCAATTTACATGGAAATTAGGGACATATTTACCTTTTGTTGTCATTTAATCCTCATATTTCACCAGAACAGCAAAGCACCTGCAAAATGTTTTTTTGGCTGGGAACTTTTGTCAGTTGATAAAACCCGAGGCGATTGCTAGTCTTATCTCTCAGGGCAGGTTCGTTTTCACCTTGACGCCTGTAAAAAAAAAAAAAAAAAAAAAAAAAAAACCTGTTCAACAACCATTTCAGAGACATTGCACTAAATTTATCAAGAGCTTTATGTGTTTGTGATGGAGATCAGGTTTTGCTATCTTTGTGGGCACCAAATGCCCCCAGAAAAGATGGTAAAACCTGAAATGACCTTCTGTACCATTATGGTCCCCGCAACAAAATGGCTTCATAAAGGGACTAAATAATGTCTTAATTCTAAAAAATACCATGAAATAAAAACAAGTATAAAACCCTTTGTTCCAGTCCTCTAATCTCATTCAACAAGCAGTATTCCAAGAGTGCTGATAGTTAATAAAACAGCACTGGGAGGGGGCCTGGGTAGCTCAGTGGTAAAATACACTGGCTACTACTCCTGGAGTTTGCTAGCTCACTAGTTCGAATCCCAGGGCGTGCTGAGTGACTCTAGCCAGGTCTCCTAAGCAACCAAATTGGCCTGGTTGCTAGGGAGGGTAGAGTCACATGGGGTAAACTCCTCGTGGTCGCTATAATGTGGTTCGTTCTCGGTGGGGCGCGTGGTGAGTTGAGCGTGGTTGCTGCGGTGGATGGCGTGAAGCCTCCACACGTGCTATGTCTCCGTGGCAACGGGCTCAACAAGCCACATGATAAGATGTGCGGTTTCGACGGTCTCAGGACAGTCTCAGGCACGGAGGCAACTCCGATCCGTCCTCCGCCACCCGGACTTAAAAGCACATTGGGAATTGGGCATTCCAAATTGGGAGAAAAAGGTCAAAATTGGTCAAAATTGACCGCAAACAGCCAAGATGTCGACATTTTTTAAACAGCCCAGGAGGGTTAAGTACGTTCCTTCCACTAGAACATGCAGTCCCTGCACAGCTTGATGGTTGTAATAACCAATCAGCATCTTGGACCAGATCTCACCATTTTGTAACTCACTGAGCGTGCGTATACGATGATAACTAGCAACAATGTGCTTATTTTAAAAAATCCGACAACACAAGAAAACAGCGTTTAGATGAGATTTTAAAACATAAGATTATTCACAACTTTTGATGTTAAAATGCAAACAGGCATGCACACAACACTTGCACATATTGGATAAGCTGGTTAAAAGGCCAGTAAAGTTCTTTACATGCACTGCAACATCAGAGTAAATCTATGTGTGCTGATCGGTTTTGCTTAAACTATTTAAGATCTTACCTCAATAAGGAAAACAATTTAAGGTGTTTACAAGACCCCATACATTTTCGGCTTATTAAGCATAATTGGAAAATTCATGCATTTAAGATCATTGTGTAAGATAGAGCACTATCACAAATTTTTGCCCTTTACCGGCATTTTTACCTGCTTGTGTGCGAGTGTTGTGTGAATGACTATTGAATAAGCTGATTTTTGGTAGTTATCAGTGTATTGGTGTGCATGTAAACATGCTCTCTATTATAATGTCAAACATTGTATTTCAGGGTTATGGTTAGTAGTAATTATAATTAGCTTGCATTAAAAATAAAAGACCTAAATATAAAGTTAATGCAAACATATATGTTTTTTGTGCTTGCTTGTAGGCTTGAGTTTGAGTGTATGAGTTCCTCTAAATGCTGGAGTGGGGGATGAGGACAGGTGAGCGGGGGCTGTTGTAGAGAGCTCTGCCCTCGCTCTCAACCACCTGTGTTTGCTCTGCAGCTTTTCTCTCAGAGTACTGACAGCAGCAAAGTGATCTCACGCTCCTGCCCCATCACACTCATAACCTTCATCATTTACAACTGACCTCTGTCTATAACTCGCCTTTAATTCCTTCCTTGTATAGTGTCAGTAGAATAGACTATAACTGATGTTACCCTTGCTGATTTTATTTGTTGTGACCAACATGGTCCATAAATTCAGGAAGCATAACATTATCTTGTTTTAAAGGGATAGTTCACCCAAAATGTTGCTCCAAGCCAGAATGACCTTCTGTCTCCTGAGATGTTATGCAGAATGTCTGAGCTACTTTTCCATACAATGAAAATGGAGGATGATTCACTCATTTGAGCTCCTAAGAGGACCACAAGCACCATAACAAGATCATAAATTTAGTTCAGACTTCTCATGTGCTATATTCCAAAGTCTTCAGAAGCCATAAGTGAGGAACAGACCAAAATTTAAGTCATCATTCACTGTAAAACGTCCCCTTTTTTATTTTTGCGTTTCCCTAAATTAACATGCAATTTAGAGTTTTGCATTCGACAGATTCAAAATAAAGGACAGCATCGATGCTAATGGATTGAATTGCACCCGCAATGTGGTTTATCATGCTAGAAATTCATTTTAGAAACGGTAACTGCGAGAGCAAATTAAAGCAGGTATTAATCTGATTCGCACTGTGCCCCATGCTGTCATTATGGCAAAACAGAGACTTCGACAACGGAGAATACATAGCACACCCACTGCTGCTGGATTGTTGATACACATTCATGTGATGGGTAACACTTCACAATAAGGTTCCATTTGTTAACATTAGTTAACAACATTAGTTACCATGAACTAACAATGAACAATATTTTTTACAGCATTTATTTATCTTGGTTAATGTGAATTTTAACATTTACTAATCCATTTTTAAAACCAAGAGTTGTATTTGTTAACATTCGTTAATGCACCATGAACTAAAAATGAATGAACAACTGAATTTTTATTAACAAACATTAACAAAGATTAATAAATGCTGAAAAAACATATTGTTGATTCTTTATGATACCTAATGCATTATCTAATGTTAGCAAATGGAACCTTATTGTAAAGTGTTACCATGTGATATTACTGTTTCTCAAGAAAATGTGTTTGAGTGAGTTAATTATTTTAGAACAGACAATCATAACTAATAATATTACTAATAATCATACAACTTGTATAACTCGGACATAATAATGTCCATATTATGTCCCATTTCAATGTTCTGAACATTAATTATAACTGGCGAAACATTACTCGTAACTGGCATGTCTCTTTCTTCCTTGTCTATTGCATCGGTTTTGAACCACAGTAAAAATATCTGGTTTGAAATTCAAATTTTGTTTTAGTATACATCCGTGGATACGATGGCTAGAAGTGTAAATAATACTGTATTTTCTTCTTTGTGAATGACAAATTCAGGCGACAATCTTCACTCCACAATCGTTCTGAAACATTTCAAAAGAGGTTTCAAACACAGGTGTTCTGATCAACTGCTCACAATTTATTGCTAAAAAGCAATATGCAAAAGGATTTTACAATGATTTTATTAATCATATAAATAATAAATATAAGCCTAAAATAAATGGCATTGATAATAAATGCCCTATCCTACGTTATATAAAATAAAATAAATAAAAAAGGTATTTTGTGAGAGCTGTAAGTAAGCGGCATGGTTACATTTGGTGCAATTGCCAAATGCGTAAGCCTAATTTTGGAGGGTGTATCCAGCCTATTTGCATGTGTGGTAATTTGCCAATTATTCATTGTAAATCAAAACTTGCAATGCACCCACAGAGCAAATTAGTACCATTTATTTGGGATCTTAGTAAATCAGGGCCTTTGAATACAGTTCATGAGTCTCATATGGACTCAAATCCGGCCTGCATCATGTCCCAATCTCATTTCCCTTCTTTCTTCCTAAATATTGTCTTTGTCTTGTCTCTAGTGTCTCTGTCAATTAAAAAGTGTCAAAAAGCCCTTCAAATAAATAATAGTGGGCCCTCATAAAGGTTACATAAAACCAATAATGTTCAATGATTCTTTGCAGAAATTGAAGCTATAAGCGTCCCTGATGTGAGTGTCAGTGAATTTCTAAAGCAAGGGCTCTGCTGTTTTGTGCTGACTCTGTTAGGAGAGAGATTTATAAGTGTGTTCTGCTGAAGAGGGCTCTTGTATGTTGGGGCGCTTTATTGTCAGGTGAGGATGCAAGTCTTTTGTGTCTGTCCTGTAGAGAGAAATATGTTTAGTCACACATCATCAGGTGACATTGATTTAGAAATAGAGAAGGGTGTGTGTGTGTGTGTATTCCCAACACACTCTCACGGCGAAATCGTCAGGATTTGTACAACTTTTCTAAATTTGGCTAATACTTATGATATCGTGCGACTGCACTCGTTTGAATCCCTACAACGTTCACTACAGCCAATGACATCGCTGGATATCGTTTCCATCTAATACGTGACAATTACTTGCTTCTGTCACACACAACAGCTTCATATCATGTTTACACACTCTACTGATTGGTTAAGTTTAGATAAGGGGTTTGGGTAAGGGCTTAATATTAATAAGTATGTCCTTAACGTCTCATGCGTGGAACTCGCACTTACTTCTGCATTACACATACGGGAATTTGCATGTGATGAATTCGTATGAGTTTATGCAAACAACATCGTGCAAGACCATACGAAATAGCCAACTCGTAAATTATTTACGAATTTTCATGAGATCGGGCTGGTATTCCACAGAATTAGTCCTCTAAGTACAGCGGCTGATAAATTCAGTTCACATTGCACAGGGAAATGGGGGAAAGTGTTACATCCTTAATCACGATTAGGCACAATATTGGTCACTTGCTTAAAGGGATTGTTCACCCAAAAATGAAAACCATTTACTCACCCTCATGCCATCCCAGACGTGTATGGCTTTCTTTCTTCTGCAGAACACAAATGAAGATTTTTAGAAGAATATCTCAGCTCTTTTGGTCCTCACAATGCAAGTGAATGGTGACTAGAACTCAGCTGAAAAGTTCTGAAGTGATATGATAGGTGTGGGTGAGAAACAGGTCAATATAAGTCCTTTCTTACCATCAACCTCCACCTTTGACCAGCCCCAACCAGTTGGTGGCTGAATGTGAAAGTCACATCCACATGGAAGTTAAAGTGAAAGTGTAGATTTTCAGTAAAAAGGGGCTTAAATATTGATCTGTTTCTCACCCACATCTATCATATTGCTTCAGAAAATACAGATTTAACCACTGGACTCATATGGATTGCTTTAATGCTCTCTTTTGGACCTTCTGAGTTCTGGTCACCATTCACTTGCATTGTATGGACCGACAGAGCTGAAATATTATTTAAAAAATCTTTGTTCAGAAGAAACAAAGTCATTCACATCTGGGATGCATGAGGGTGAGTAATGAGAATTTTAATTTTTGGGTGAACTATCCCTTTAAAATTTCCATTTCAGTTTCTATTGAATAATTTAGCAGATACTTTTTTCCAATGCAGCTTACAAAAAAGTAGAGTAAAAGCCCAAGCAATCCATCTTAAGGAACACAGTAGCAGTAGTTCTGAAATACGGAAGTGTGTTAATTCCAAAGTTGACAAGAAAGTGCAGGCTAGTACTGAGAGTAGAGAGATTTTTTTAACAAGTAATATTATAGTTGCCATTTGAACGGGACTTATTTATCTTGAATACTCAAATGGCTTTGATGTGTAAACATGAGCAGTCATATGTCAATGTACTCATGGTTGCTACATATTAACCAATTTCTGAAAGTAGCCTAGTTTTCATAAATTAGTGTTCTGAAGGTTTGAGTATGTCTATATAGTGCATTAAACTCTTTCATTTCAAAAGAGCAAAAAACCCATGATGTGTCCCCTTTAACGTTTTGCGCAACCTTAGAAGTGCCAGCTCGCTCTTCAATGACCTCTGACATGATACAGACCGCGCTGCTTTAAATGAGCTTCATTCAGTGACAGAGCGGACTGTGGACACCGCTGATAACCTCCATCATATCCTCCTCTCCCCACTGGGTCAGAAAGGCCACGAGCAGCTCTGCCCCACCAAACGCTTGCTCATAAAGGTCAAGGCTGCGACCCTCCTTTGCTTGGCTTTATCTCTACAGGTTAACACGTTACTCTGGGAACCTAATTTGGATATTATTGTAATGAATGCTGTTAAAATACATAAGATTAAAAGAATTGAGCTTTGAAGTCAGGCTCCCCTCCCTGTTGGAGAAAAGTACATATTGACTTTAGAGGTTTGAGGCTTTTTGATGTTCTCTTTGACTTGCGAGACCTGCACTCCAGTAATTAGAATGATTGGGATGCCACCGGCGGAAGCTGCATGGGCAAAAGTGTTTATAGTCCTCGAAATCGGAGATTTAAATGCAACAGGCATTAGAGTAGTACCATAAAAAGAAACAGAAAATGGGCCTGTTTCCACTGGATAGTTGACACATGTCTATGGGTATTTTAGGTTACATTTTAAAGGAATGCATAAAAGAAAGTGTATTTGTATGGCTCATTCAAGATTTTAGGTTCAAATGTAGCCCTATATGAATGTATAAGAAGGTGAATGTATATATACAGGTCCTATAAGATTTTAGGTTAAAAGTTATGTGAACGTATAAAGTGTATATCTATAGGTCCATCATGATTTTAGGTTAAAATTTATATGAATAAGGTAAAGTGGATATCTACAATTCCATTTAAGATTTTAGATAATTTTTTTATGAATGTATAATGGAAAGTGTAAATCCATATGTCCATCATGATTCTAGGTTAAAATGTACATGAATGTTTAAGGTAAAGTGTATGTCTATAGATCCATCAAGAATTTAGGTTATTTTTATGAATGTATAAGGGAAATGGGTCCATCAAGATATTAGGTTAAAAGCTACGTGTCTATAGATCCATCATGATTTTAGGTTACAATGTATATGAATGTAATGTATAAGGGAAGCGTATATAATCAAGATTTTAGGTTAAGATGTATATTAATGTATAAGGTAAAGTGTATATCTATAAGTCCTTTATCTGGTCACCATTTATTTTATTTGAAACATTTTTTGCCTCCTCTATTTTAAATTGTCTTGCGTTGTGACAAATGATTTTAAAAAAGTACATATGTTCTATTCCAAAAGCTTAATTCATAATCAGTATTAAAGAATTACCAAAATGCTAATTAAAGTAGTTTAGGAGTATAGCATGTTACACTGCAGGACATGTTATCTTCCCAAAAGTATTTCCTGGGAACTACCCCATTGCAGTCATGCACTGTGGCAAAAGATCATATAGAAAAGTACCATTTGCATTAGTCTCTTTATCGTGCAGTTGAAGATTTTTAATCACAGACTGCATCAGAACCATATAACGGTGTATGCACTCATGTTTCAAACATGCGGGTGAGGCAATGAGGCATTGAAGAAGTTGGCTGTTCGATTCCAGTTTATTTGAATAATAATAAAAAAAAGAAACTTCTATCCACCGCATGTTGATAAGATACCGCTATGCCAAACAGGTGACCCTTAGCTACAGTTTGTGTTTAAATGTTTTGAGGAGAATGCATCCAGGAGGATGTAAGGTAAAGCTTTATCACAGTTTAAGATACACCCATCTGCCAGCATATGCCAACAGCCATATCACCCTGTAGCTCAAGACCGGTTGCCCACTGAAGCTACGCAGGGTTGAGCCTGGTCAGTATCTGGATGGGAGACCTCCTGGGGAAAACTAAGGTTGCTGCTGGAAGAGGTATTAGGGAGGCCAGCAGGGGGTGCTCACCTTTCGGTCTGTGTGGGTCCTAATGCCCCAGTATAGTGACGGGACACTATATAGAGACGTTAAACCGAGGTCCTGACTCTCTGTGGTCATTAAAAAAAATCCTAGAGCACTTCTCATAAAGAGTAGGGGTGTAACCCCGGTGTCCTGGCTAAATTCCCCCCATTGGCCCTTCTCAATCATGGCCTCCTAATAATCCCCAGCCACTAATTGACTCTATAACTTTACTCTCTCCTCTCCACCAATAGCTTGTGTGTAGTGAGCGTACTGGTGCACTATGGCTTCCGTTGCATCATCCAGGTGGATGCTGCACACTGGTAGTGTTTGAGGAGAGTCCCCTGTTCTCTGTGTAATGCGCTTTAAGTGTAGTGTCAGAAAAGTGCAATATAAATGTAACTTTCATTCAATCATTCACTCACCCATCTCTAAGCCAGAAGATAAGGCACAGACAGCATTCATGTGCCTCTTAAGGAAACTGTTGACTTGTCAAGCCTATCAACAACACACCTCAACTGAACAAAGCCCCAATTATAGCAAAAGTTACTGTGTAATCTCTAGCCCTTATAGTGACCCCAAGACATTACCTTTATTTAAAGAAATAGTTCACCAAAAAATGAAACTTCTGTCATCATTTCTCTCTGTCCTCATGCATTTTACTATTTCTTTATCTCTCTCCAACTCTCCCCCTCTTTGCCCACTTGTCTCTCGGGGAGTATATTGCAGGCCTTTACAGTAGGGCAGATTGTCATGTTTGTTTAGACAGCCTCCATTGTGTCTGTCTCCTCGCCCAGCTGTTGGGAGGATGAAACCATCAATACATCTGTTTCAACGGCAGGTCATTAGCAGTGGCTTTATTGCGCAGCAGGTTTAGGCACTGAGAGGTAAGTGACAGTGTTTACCCATCCCTCCCTGCACCCACCAGCCCTGGGTTCCCTCAGTCTCACAATATAGTGCTGCTGAGTAGGTGCTGAGTTAGGAGACAATAGAGTCAGTTAGATCCCCATCAGAGTGAGATGAATGAACAAAGTTCATATGCAGTTCAGATTGGAATCTGAGTTCTGTCGGATCGGAAGTGGATAAAGTTTTCTTCAAGGACATCCCACTTAGTACCACGAATAAAACTCTCAAGTGTCTTTCAAAGATTTGATCACTATCCTGGCAAACTTTGGCAAATCCAGTTATTATTTCATTCTAAAAAAAGTGCTTAGTGTATCAAACTGGTACTTTTTAAACTTTAGACTTTTTCGTGGCGGACTGACAAAATCCTGTGCATCCTGACTCCCGAAAATTGCATTGCAGTTGAAGCTTGCAAAAGTAACTTTCACAAGTTTTAACAAGTTAAGGGTCTGTTTTTCATTCATCAGCGCTGGTTTTAAATTGTTTTCCTTTGTGAACGTACTAGATGGACGTTGTTGATCATTGAGCCGTGTTTCGCTGTTTTCTTTTTTTAGCGTCACGTGCAAGAGCACCACATTTTTGGAAAACCATGTCAAGGTAAAAACAATTTAAAAATTCATCTCGAGACACTTGTGTTTTGCTCTACGTTTAGATTTTTTTTTTTTTTTTTTGTGCAAAGATGCTTTCGGTATGAACAACCACATCCACACTAATCCATTTTGTTTGAAAACTCAGTTTTCAGTTTCATAACGTCATTGTTTTCCAAAGTATGAAGTAATGCAGAGTGTTTTTGATTGAGGAAAACTCCATTCCAGTGTGGATTGAGAGGCGTTAACATGGTAAAATCAATGCGTTTTCATATTCATTTTTTTATGTTTTTTTTTTGGTGTGGACGTGGCCTAAGAATTGCATTCTGACACTTTCCGGAGCACAACAATGTGTAAAATCTATGAAGACACTTAGAGGAAAGGGCGAGATTTTTTCTGAAATAGTTTTGCGTTCCCTCGCAATAAGTTTTGCATTCCCTCGCAAAATTTTACGTTACCTTGCAGTAGTGGTTTTTCATTAGTAATATTGTAGTAACCATGTTTTTTTTTTGGAAAATCATGGCTTTACTATAGTAGTATGTAACCATGACAGTTCCATGTTTTTTGTTTGTTTGTTTTGTGGCAGATACATGGTTTTACCATAGTAATAAGTAGTAACCAATTTTTCCTTTTTTCTTTGGCGGAAACCATAGTTTTACTATAGTAATATGGAAGAATGTAGTAACCAAAGTTTTGTCTTAAATCATGGTTTTACTATACTGTAGTAATATTGTAGGAACCATCGCTGTAGTTGGCTATGTTTTTTTTTTTTTTTTTGGTGGAAACCATGGTTTTACTATAGTAATATAATTTTTATAAACAAAGTCTTTTTAGCAAGTCAGTTCACTCGCGTCCATCTTTGGAACGCTCCCTGGCAGCTATTTTCTATGTAAACAAGCGACATGCAAGTGCAACTCCTATCTACTTAAATGGGGAATGACCAAAACCTCCAAAACGGTTGGTCAAGATACCGATCAAAGAACATATTTCAAATCAGCATTAAAATCTGACAAAACATAAATTGTGCTTCTTTCCCTCAGATTACACACACACATTTTTGTAAAAAAAAAAAAATGTATGTGTTTTTGGCAGAAACCATGGTTTAATACAGTTTACTATATCCATATAGTAACCATGGTTTACTATAAATTAACCATGGTGTGGCAGGCCCACTGTGTTTCTATGGAAGGAGGAAGCGGGATCCGGGTGAACAATCCAACGTAAGACTTTAATGCAACACTTTTCAGTGTATATCAAACATAAATGTGCTTTTCAGCACAATAAACAACCACACACTGAACACACAACAGCCTTGCTTTTCAGCAGTCACTATAACATATCGAGACAAACACAGCTCCATGCGTCTCTCTCTCTCCCATCCGCCGCTGTCTCCTCGCCTTAAGTACTCCTGCTGCTCCTCACTGGAACTCGATACCGGTGTGGCGCACAGGTGGAACTCGTTCACCACTTATCTCCCCGGCCTCGCTCTGCCCAGATGCCGCTCGGCCACGGCCTGCTTGCCACACATGGTTAATCTTGTGGTTACTGTGGTTTTACTACAAATACCAAACTAAAGCTTTTGTTTACCAAACCACAACATTGACATTTATTACCATAATTTTCATTTTCATGTATTTTTTTTTGGTTTCCCTACAAATATAATGGTTAAATATGGTTACTGTAGTAAAACCATGGTCAAATTTATTGCAAGAGGACACAACCTATTGCAAGGGCAAGCAAAACTTATTGCGAGGGAAAACAAACTATTGCGAGGGAATGCAATACTCATAGCGAGGCACACACAACTATTTCTGAAAATTCCCGCCCTGTCATCTAAAGGGCTCCGTAGAAATTCAGCTTGAGTAGCTGGATTCGCATACATTCATGCGGCCGCATGTGACATTTTCAATTGTAGATTTGATTCCCTGCTGTTGCACCATTTTAATGACATCATATTTTTAGTATTTGTTGGTTCTCATTAGTATTCGACCAATATATCGTCCAGGGCCAATTAATCAGCCAGTATTTGCCAGTTCATCCAGCACTGACCATGCCAGCTTTGCCTATTAACAGTTGTTTCCCCACTTGTGTCAGTTCCAGAATCTGCCTATATTTGCTATTATGAAATTGGATTATAAATCAGCGTTATATCGGCCAACCTGTTCTGAAGATACTCACATTGGCATTTTCCATAGAAAAAAACATATTGTTCGACCCATAATTCTCATAATTTGAATTATTAGTGCTGCTTGAAGGTTTAGTCCTTTATTGTTTCCATACATGAATAGTATGTTGTAACAGAGTTTGAAATGACGTGTTTCTCCCATCTCAACAGCTTGAGGAAGAGCTTCGGGAAACTCGGAGAGAAAGAGATAAAGCCCTGGAACTCAGTCGCAAACTGGAAGAGGAGCTGCAAACCTTACGCAGGTATTACAGGTTAACCACCTCACCTTATCCTCCACAGAAAGTGCTTAAATTACTTGTGCGTTTTACAGTTTGTTTGATTTGTGATAAAACATGAAAATACAGTGAACATATGGTGACATGCCTTTAATATTTATTGTAGTTATACATAAGCAGAGGTGCATGAAAAGGTGTCCTGGGGGATTGTAGTTGTTCAACGAGTGGCAGAATATGCATTGATATTGTGCAGGACTTTAGGAGAGCCACATCACCCAACGTCATTATTTTGTATGTGATTAACACAAGAAACAAGTATGGTCACCATCCAGCTGTCATACTGGCTTTTGTGTGTATTGTTTGCTTTGCTCAGGGAAAAATAAATTGCGCGCATTAAGTGAAGTGAGTCATTATGTTGCCACAAATTCATAATCTGGAGGATTGGAGCTTTAGTAAAGATATGATCTCAATCCACATCTCCTGCAGATGCTCCTCCTCTGTACTCCCTGTCGGAGGTCTGTCTACACTGACTTTAAAGTCCTGAGATACTCGTCGTTGTTTTTCTAGACTGTAGAAGCCTCCAGACCGTAGTGCTGAAACATTTGAGGTTCTGACCTCAAATGTTTCACCACAACCTTACATCTGATTGTTTTGGCTTCCAAGTCGTACCCTGTGCTTGTTTAAGGTTTTTATTCAAAATGTGAGTCAGGGTCTGGAATAACCAAACCTACCTCGTTCCCAATGGTTGTGATGGACTACCGCAAACCCAGTTCTTGTCTCCCTGCCAGAGGGCTGTTTGCATTACTTGGGGTTATCTGTCAGTGAGGAGAGGTTTGATAGATGATATGGAGTAAATAAATTTGGCTCATAAACTGTTCATGCTGGTTAAGTGAGCTGTGTCCGGTTTACACCAGACGTACATCCGTGTGCATCAATGCTTTTTCATTTGCATGTCTTCCATCTCATCTATCTCAATGAGATTCCTCCGCATCTCATTGTACATGACTGTGTGTTTGTAGTCCTCTCTTAGAAATGAAAGTTCCAATTAGAACCAAGAGGTGTTTTACAGGCTGATGGAGCAACTTTTAAAGGTGCAGTATGTAAGATTGAGAAACCCTTGTTATTAATGACACCTGTGGCCGTTAAGTGAACTACAGCCAGCTACCTGTTGCTCGTGCTCACGCTTGTGCACACACTCCATAGGGACATGAGCGAGCAAGCATCGGCCAAAACAATGACGTAATGTACAAAGAGACTGAACGTGATTCACCGGCATCATGCTGACAGATGAGATAGCATAATTAAAATTACAAAGTTATGATTGTTTTACTACAAACTTTGAGACTAAACTAAAACTACTTATCAGCTAACATAGCATACTGATACACACATACAGCTACATACTACCGAACTATATTAGACAGTTTACTGTTGCACTGCACTGTTATGTTGCACTATTGTACGTTTTGTACTACGATCAAGAAACCAGCATATTTGCTTAAATTTATCCTGTATACCTGACTTTTAGATCGTTGAAATTATTTGAAAGTTACGAAGTAAGGTAGCTTGCAGTTCGTCAGCGTTAGCAGGCAAGATCAAGTTAGCTAAAATTACAAAGATCAATCCTTATGGCACTATATTTCACATGCTTTGCAGTTATGTAAGCAGTTTTGATCCCCAAAACCGAACGAAGGTCCCTCCAGGAATCAAATGCCCTTCCGATGTTCACTCTAGTTTTCGCTCGACCACAATCACGTTCCCGCTTAGCCAGACGGGATTCAGTAGATCATTTTTATTTATTTTTTTGGCTTACTCGGAGTTTGTGTAGGAGTCAGTGTTGTGCTGAGAGCCGGGCGTTTGCTGGATTCCATCTCTAAGATAACGTTACCTAGTGTTGCGGTTTGTTGTCGCTGTCGAATAGCGGAAGAGAAGCACTGACACAAGGCTCTCGGGAGTGCGCATAAACGTCACATCCTTTGAATTTTCCTTTGAATCCTTTGAAAATCAGTCTACAGGCTTTAATAGGCAACCTAGGTAGTCCAGGAATGGCTCATGTTTTAAAATGCGTTACAAGCCGTTCACACATTGGCAAAAAAAAGGCGAATATTACAGGAAAAACATTACATACTACACCTTTAAAGTTCCACAAATAATTTTTTTCATTCTCTATTTTCTAGGAAGCCACCCATTTACTCGTGCTTCAAAGAACCCATAAACCAATACGCTGATCATAAGATCCTATTATGTATAACATCAAGATCTTTCTTAATCTTTTAATTTCCACTAACAAAAAAGTAACATGGTACTGCCATGTTTTTGTGGACATGGTACCATGATATTACTTTTGTATTACTTTTTTTTTTTTTTTTTTTTTTTTTTTTATACCATGTAACATGTCGATACCATGTCTTTTTGGACATTTATTTTTAGAAGTACATTTGAGTGCAGAATATGATAGAATGATAGAATATGGTGTAGAATATGATAATAATTTAGTACGATCGTACTGTATGTTGAAGGATATATTAGGTGTTTTTGTCCATGCAATGTAAGTCAAAGGCAGCCTGATCTCATTAAATTTATGTGAATTTTTTTTTAGCAAAACGAAATGACATGCCTTATTACATGTTTGGCTACAGTTTCCCTGTGAAATGTCCAGCGGAGGGCACCAAAAGTGAGTGAAATGATGTTGGAATCAGACAAAGTTTCAAGGTGAATTTTAGATGGATGTTTTAATAAAAAATGCACTTCTCTAACCTAAAATTTTGCCAAAACCTAACCAATAGTGTCCTAAAAAAGAAATGAGAGGTGAACAAAACAGACATCCTTACCCTAAACCTAACCAATAGTGTTTTTTGTCACAAATGCGATATAATAAACACATTTTCTGAAGCAACCATATCATTTCGTGTCACTTCTATGATGCTTTTGTCTCACGGGTCAGCTTGAGTGCAGGCTGGGCTCAAACCGCGGCCTTCCAAGTCCAAAGTCAGGTGAGCTACCGTGCAAGTTTATCACATTGGAAAAATTATGTAAATGTAGGTGGGTTAAATGTTAAAATGTGTCGTATTTCAAATTATGCATTAGAGTTTCCGATATCATAACGTAGCAGTGTGTGAGAAGTGTTTTTAATATCGTGATTCTTTATAATCGTGCAATGAGGACTTTAATAGCATTTTTTTTTTTACAGCATCATTTTCTGTAAAGCTGCTTTGAAATTATGTGTGTTGTGTAAAGCACTATACAAATAAATATGACTTGACTTGTGAGTAACAGAGTGAAAAATAAGTGTTTATGAAGTCATTAGCAGTTGTAGTCATGATTTTTGTGAAAGTGAATAAAACACACAGTTGTTGAAGCGCCTCTAGTAAAACGAGTGTGGCATGCAAAAGTCAGTTTGCAAAAATTTCGTTAAAGTAACGTTCATTCTATGAGACAAAGGGTCAAAGGGGGCTTTTCAAGCTCCAGAAAGGACATAAAGGCAGCATGTAAGTAATCCATATGGCTCGCGTTGTTTAATCAATGTTTTCTAAAATGATATGATCGCCAAAGTCAGACCAAAGTCCTTATTCCCTACCTGCCTTATTCATTACATTTATGCTGCCTTTATGTCCTTTTTTGAGCTTGAAAGTTTTGGACCCCATAGACTTGTACTGTATGGGCAAAAGCACCTCATGCATTCTTCAAAATATCTTCGTTTGTGTTCCGCAGAATAGAGAAAGTCATACAAGTTTGGGATGGCATGAGGATGAGTAAATGATGAGAGAATTTTCACTTTTGGGTGAACTATCCCTTTTTTTAATAGCAAAGACATTTGAGGGTAACTCTATTGCTCCCTTTGTTTACTGCGACAATATGGCAAGAATACATGTTAAGTGTCTACAGTAGGACTGCACACTTGCAATGCATTGACCATTGGAATCTTAATTTACTTATTTTTGAAGTGTTTCTGGCCTAAAAGAGTGATTGCTTGTGAATGTTGGTTGCTACCTAGTATAACTCTCTTAATCTGAGAAGAGCGTTCACACTCTTGCTTTCTGTTTGGTCTGTCCCCGTTGGAGGAGGAGAAGGAACCCATTGTTTTCCCCCCGGGACAGTCTGCATTGTGTGAGCGTCAATGTGTCCAGCACTGTACCCCAGCCCATGTGGCCGCAGTGCTGAACCTTTAAAAGGGGAATCCTCCAGACCAACAAAGGCCAGAGGATAGCTGCATGTGTTTGCTTTTAGGATTGCCCGACCACCTCCATTTTGTCTTTTAGGATAACAGACAGTCTGAGTCACATGAAAGAGCAGGGATCAGATGAGAGAGAGAATGGGGTGAAAAAAACGTCTGCGTTGTGAACTTAGTTCTGATTACTGCTGGGCTATATATCGATTATTCACTTTATTGGCAATTCTTGATAATTTTGCTGGTGATATATAATTAAGAAACAACGTGAACATTGCAGTGATTATTTTGCAATTTTTATTTTTATTTTAATGATTATATAGCCTCTTTCCATGCATTAAGACAGAAATGTTTTAATAGCATTTCTTATTTTAAATTTAGTTGCGTTACAGTTCCGCAGATGTTAAACATGTTTAAAGTTCAGTACAAATAGAACATAAATCAAATCTAAAATTAAAAATTATACAAATCAAAAATCAAAATTCTTATTGCTTAACTTTTTTGCTCCACATTACTGTCCTGGTAATATTGCAATTCTGTGAGAAATAAAATAAAATGAGGGTTGTTTTCCAACCCTTTCATATTATTGATGAAGAATCTTCCATTAATCTATAAGAAATGTATTAAAAAAGAAAGATATAAAAAAATTGCATTAGAATTGTTAAGTTCAATTCTTTCTATAAATCTGTTCATCTGATTTTGAACAGTTGTTGATTCAAACATTATTTCATATATTTAATTTTTTTATACAGTTATATGCAGGTAATGTAAATAATGCTGTTAACAACTTTATTATATTGGTGCATATAAATAAAAATAATTAAATCTTATAAAATATGTTTTTAAAATAAAAACTTTTCATTTAGTGAAACGTCATGGAAAACGTCACCATTTTTTTAAAAAAAATAGATCTTACTGTGTTTTAGTTTTTCCATTAAAATGTTTTATCTACTCTGTAATGGTGGCTGTTTGGGTTAAATGATGGTTCCTCTAATTACAAAGCAAATACATAAATATTAAATATCATTAGGCCCGAGAAGAAAAAAAAATAAATAAATAAATAAATAAATATATATATATATATATATATATATATATATATATATATACATACACTGAACAAAAATATAAACGCAACATGTAAAGTGTTGGTCCCATGTTTCATGAGCTGAAATAAAAGATATATACACATACATACATACACTGTATATACATATATACTTATACATTTTTTGCAATATCACCCAGCCTTCGTTATGATTAGAACCATCTCCTAATAGCTCAACAAGCTCCCTGCTGATAAAGAGCAACATTTGGGCAATTTTAGCTCTCAGGGAAGAGTTATTTTAATGGGTTATCATTGGCTTACCAGTGAAGGAGAATTTAGACTATGAGTTAGTGTTTTGTTTGAGTATCGGCCAGCATCAGAGGGAGGCAGGGCTGGATAGATGTGAATTAACACCGTATGTCCCCATACGGCCAAACTCCCCAGTGATCATTATTATCACACACACTAACAGCTCGACCTGTCAATACCCTCAGCTCAATAGTCATTAGCACATGAGCTCTATTTTCCAAAACTTCTTTGTATTAGTTTCACTCTTACTTTTTATATCTTTCCTGCTCATTTTTATTATTTTTTATACTTGGGGTTAGGGATTTTTAGAGATTTTAATCTTGTGTATAAAACCTGCACTATTTGTGCTATGGACATGAATGATTCCTCAAATTATGCTGCATGCTGAGTAGACAGTGCTACAGTATTGCTTTTCTAGCGATCGTCTGGCGGACGATAAAAGAGGTGAAGAATCTGATAAATTTACATTGAAAGAGAGACCTGAGCAATATCTTGGGACCAGAATATAATAACAGACTTTTGGGTGGGCTCTTTTGACTTTGGCTAATAGGTTACCACCTAGTAACCTTTAAGAACACCCTGGCAACCACCCAAAGCAATGTAGGAATCACCCAGAACACCATAGCAACCACATAGCAACATGCTATATCATAGTGGTGAGTTTTACACAGACAAGCCCCACTAGCATTTTCTTCTTCACAGAAATCTACTGTAGATGAGTTTATTATTAACTTGAGGATATGAGGTGTAACATGGAGTTTTTCCCACAGTTGTAAGTTCATAAAATTGTCTCTGATCTTTAGAGAGATTTCTAATCAATCATCTCTCAGTGAACTGATTATCTGTGCATTTATTTCCATTCTTTTTGTGTTTCCCCTCTTCGAAACCCCTGCAGATTGGGCTGAAATAAAATATTCTAAGAAACCCTTGGATGTTGATCACATCAGTGGTTACACCATATTGAATAATGAAAACTTTAAATGTATGTAATATTTTTTGCGCCTGTGGCATTACAGGCTTTAGCCCTAAAACAGAACAAACTGCAGCCTCTGCATTAGCTGTCCTTGCCGTTCTGTGCAGCAAAATACATTTTGTAGATTGCATGAAACCCCTCCCAGCAAGCAACAGCTCCTTTATCCAAATGCACAGCAGTGTATCTGCCAGAGCTCAGCAAGGCATGGGCTGCATCCGAAGAAAAAAATGCTGCCTTCGCAGGCTGTATGGGGAGGTAAAAAGGCATCAAGACAGGTTCAGATTCAATATTTGCAACACATCCCATCAACTAAGATGCCTTTACCTCATCAATTTTTGAAGGCAGAGAAAGGCTGTTTTAAGAGGGATTTGGGCACTTTTTTAGCTGGTCAGTGGGCTGGTTTTCAGAGGTTTTGGGCACATTTTAGCTGGTCAGGATGGTCAGTGGACTCATTTTAGAGGGGTTTTGGGCAATTTTTAGTTGGTCTAGCTAGTCAGTGGGCTGTTTTTAGAGAGGTTTTGGGCACTATTTTGCTGGTCAGTGGGCTGGTTTTAGAGCAGTTTTGGACACTTTTTAGCTGGTCAGTGGGCTGTTTTTAGAGAGGTTTTGGGCACTTTTTGGCTGGTCAGTGAGCTGGATTTAGAGGGGTTTTGGGCACTTTTTAGCTGATCAGGCTGGTCAGTGGGCTGGTTTTAGAGAGGTTTTGGGCACTTTTTAGCTGGTCAATGGGCTGGTTTTGGGTAGGTTGTGGGCATTTTTTTAGCTGTTCCTTGGACTAGTTTTAAAGAGGTTTTGGACACTTTAGCTCTTCAGGCTGGTCAGTGAGCAGGTTTAAGAGGGGTTTTGGGCACTTTTTATCTGGTCAGGCTGGTCAGTGAGCTGGTTTTAGAGAAGTTTTGGGCACTTTTTAGTTGGTCAGGCCGGTCAGTGGGATGATTTTAGAGGGGCTGTGGGCACTTTTTGGCTTGTCAGTGAGCTGGTTTTAGAGGGGTTTTGGGCACTTTTTAGTTGGTCTGGCTGGTCAGTGGGCTGGTTTTAGAGAGGTTTGGGGCACTTTTTGGACTGGTCAGTGGGCTTGGCCAAAACCAGCTAAGACCAGCCAACCAGCTTAGGCTGGTTTTAGCTGTGGTTTCTTTTCAGCAGGGAGAGCAGTTTAAAGCAGTATACTAGTTTATAAAAGTTAAAAAAAAAATTGTTCTTTTCTTTCTTTTTTCCAACTTAAGACTCGTTTGTACTATGAAATAAGCATTGTAGTTACTAAATATTTTCTTGGTTATCTCTAAAGCTCACTTGAATTTGTTTTAGATCATTAGACATGAAGTTATGATGCCTTGGAAGGTGGTAATACACAAAATGCTGCCTGTGAAGTCATCAACTGATTTGGCAGTGAGGCAGCAAGGCTTAGCTTTTGGATACAGCCCTGGCAACCTTAGTTTTCATGAACCACTGGTCAAAACTTTAGACTAGCCTTAGTGTTTTTGTGCACCATTGGGTGTGTTCTTGTATTTCTGTGTTGTAGTAAAAGAAACAGAATTATAGAAACATGGCCTTTATCAGTGGCAGTCTGCATGATTGATTGGTGTTAGGAATAGTTGACAGTGGGTGGTAGTCAGTAGTTTGTTAATATTGACCACAGGTTGCTATAGACACCTGTATTTAGAATGTCTGTCTTTCTTTTTGCAGCGGTCTCCATGTACAGTTTTAGTTGTAGATAAGTGCTCTCTATTAAAAGGTTATTGTACATTTGCCATCAGATAGTATTTTGTGGATGTGTTAATGTTTAACTGGCCTGGAGAGTTAGAGGGCAAGTTCGTTGGGATCCCACCCCGTGATCAGGTATCTTATGCGTCTAGTTAATGTTTAACTGCTCAGAGTCACTGTCTGGTGGCCTTTTTGGAAACTAGAGCAACACACACACTAATGTGAGGCCAGATTAAATGAAACCATAGTATGTTAGGTTTGCTGTTGTTTGAATACATTGAATAATTTAAGATTTAATGTTTAAACAGGAGATTGCTTTTATTAGTCACTATTAATAATAATTACTAATACTTACACTACTAATCACTATAGCTAATAATTTTGTTACTATTGCTATTGCTCATACTAAGTGTTAGGTATTTGAACAAACCTCTAGCACTTAGTTTTAAACTTTGATGTGTAACGCATTCTGCACTATTTGTGCTAAACATATTTCAAATCATGTGGATTGAGGAAAAATGTGCTTTTACATTTCTAAATAATCAGAATGATGAGTTTTGCCTTGTGGACAATTAAATTAGCAAAGAAGCAACATAGACTTAAACAGATGATGGGACAAAATATTATAAAGACTACCATTAGTAAACAACCACCTAGCAACCACCCAGAATACCTTACATTTTGGATGTGTTCAGTGTTTATTCAGGTTTATATAACAAGCCCGAAACGCACCGGGGACTATTATTTTGTAATTACAGAGGCTTGGTTCCATTTACAGTACTTTATATTTAAGTTTAAACTGTAGAATCCTCCAGCGTCGGCCACAGAGGAATAAAAAAAAAAAACATTTGCAACTAACTGCATCGATTTTTGCAGATAACCTATAATTCTAAAAAGCAACTATCGGCACCGATTAATCGGTAAAACCGATATATCAGTCAACCTCTAAATTCTATTAATCAAAATGAATAATTGTCATTACACTATCATGGAAAACAATTATCAACTTTTGAATTTGTTTCATAATCGTGCAGCCCAAATCTTGAATGCACAGTTAGTGAGTGCCTACCAAATGCATAAATGTAATTTCAGTAAAATACAAATAGAAGTTTCTCATTTTGTATTAGATGGGTTTGATTGGGTTTCCGTCATGCTGGCTTCTCCTTTCCTCTGATTTTGTGCCATATATCCTTCTCTAATGACTTCTCATAAAACGTTCAGAGAGGGGACCAGGATGGAAGGACGGTTGTTTGTCGGGGGTGGGGGATGAACAGGCTTCGATAAGATAATCCATGGTGTGGCAATGCCTTCCTGCCCTTGTTTGTCACTGTCACTGGACCTTTATACCTAATATGTTTGCATTTAATTAAACAAAACACACAATTTTACATCACTTTATCGACCATCAATATCGCATCATAATTGATTACCTCCTGCTTTAAAAAAAGACAAAAATAAAGGAGAAACCTGACATGGAAGCCACCCTGGAACTAATTAGCTGGATTGAATGAGTAATATGACTTTTTGGCAAAAACACACACACAAACATGCATGTTGGATACGACAAAAGACTAATGGCCAATCAATCAGGATTTCTCGGTCACTACAGACACACGCCCCATGCCCCATGGTGCATGCGAGTCAAAGAGAACTTTGTATTGTTGATTAATCGTGGCATTGTACCCGGTATATTGTTTCCCGAGCTAATATGAATGCCCGCTTAATACCGCTGTGGTTTAGTGTGTCTGTGGTCGCAGGTGAACACGGTCTACCTGTCTTTATCTTGTTTCTGCTTGAATGAAAAAGGGAGCAGGTGTCATCATTATTCTGACCTGCTTTTTGTCCCTGTGCTGTTGGTGGCATATTAAAAGCATATTATTCCTGCACAATTGGTTGACGGCTATCACACGCTTCCCCTACAGAAAGCATATCTTAATACTGTTGTTAATACTAAGATTTAGGGGTTTCATAAAAAAAAACCTAAGTCTTAAAGTTCAGCACATAACTTGCACCATTATGTGATGCAATCAGTGATTAGACTTATGTTTTTTCCACAAGAGATGATAAAACAGGTGGGAAAAGGACAGACCTGAGCCGTATCTAGGGACCAGAATATCATAGAGACATCATAGAATTGTGATGGCAAGTTATGCACTGCCAAGCACAAATTTCCTGAAAGTTATACAATTCTAGTTGATTTATTCTCAACAAACCAGCTATTTTCTCAAGTACTGCAAATTGATTTGTTTTGATCTTGGCTCAGAGTGACAATCAGTTGTGTGTAAATTCATTTAACATTTACTGGATCAAAAGAGCTATTGGCAGTACATGTAGAATTCAACACGTTTCCATGATCTTGGTGTGCTTCTCTTGGCACAGTCTACACTCATGTCAGTTAGATATGTAGATATGCGTCTCTCATCCCTCCCTCCCTTTTTATCTTGACTCTCATTATCTCTCACCTCATTGAAAAACACCTGTCTGAAATACCCCTTGAGTTTGATGCCGTGCCGTTAGAGCGCTAATGTATTCCACTGACATTCCGGGGAATTATTAGCCCAGATATTGTTTCTTGTACTTGTATTTTGTTTGAATATTAGATGTATCTGTTATGATTCTCCACCTCTAGGTAAACTGCAAGCATGCTCTTGCTGAGTCTGGGTCAAGTTTCATGTTTGTGTAATAAATTTCACAATTGGAATTTCAACTCCTGGTTTATGACGCGTGAGACGATACAACCCTCATGCTAAACTGTCAGTTAGCTGTTATATCTGGCTCTTGTAGTAAGAGTTAAGCAAAGTTTATCCTAGTTTTTTTTTAATACAAATATGATAATAACAAATAGGGTTGCAGGATATGTAGTATTTTATTATTGACGGATGCTCAAATTCTGCACAGCTCTGCAGCGCTTTCTGTGCTGAGCTAGTTGTAGTATATAGAGTGCAACAGTCTGATTCCAGAAGTAAAAATTCTACTAATTTTTTTCCATAGGGAAATTAATTCTTCTAAAGACTTCTAAATCTTTAAAGACAGACCTACCATGAGCTCAGAGGTTTGTAATCAATAGTATATATGCTTTTGTTAAAGCCATCATTCCACATTATTTATACTTCTTTTTTTCTTTTTTTATTGCATTCAATAGCGGAATTTGTGGTGAATAACTACACTATCTGTGAATTCTTAAGAGAAAGATCCACCAATCAGAGAATCTTAGCAAACAAAGTGCGCCAAAAGAGCTCTGCAGCGATCACCCACTTCCATGACGCACTGTAAATGATGCAATCGAGTCAGTGTATACTCTCAAACTACTTATATATTTGTATATATCTGGATATTTTGCAATAAACTTAAAATTTAACAACTTTAAACCACTGGTTTTACATGTTTCCATTGTTTTCAGTTTGATTACTTCACAGTGCTTTATGGTATTTCACGTTCAGTCACAGAGAGAACCCCCAAAATTGGTCTTTTTGTCCAATTTTCAAATGCTGTGTTGCTTCAAATCAAAGTTTTTAATGTTGTGATTCACCTCTGAGCTGGTTGGTTTGGTTCATTGTTTAGAACTCTTTTATGAATTACTTTATGAAATCCCTATGGAAAAAAATGAATGGGAAAAATACTTCCGGAACCAAGATGGCTGAAAAGTGGGCGGACAATGTTTTTCTCTAAAACTAGATAACAATTGCTCTTATGTATCAAAGTAATTTTTGTATTTTCAGCGTGATGCATATTCAGGCTGATGAAACCAGTCAGGACAGTCTGGCCTCCTCGAACCAGAACCAGACCCAGATTCAGCCCCTGCTGTTCCGTCTGCAGCAGCTGACATCAGAACATCAAAGCGCTCAGACCCAACTCTGCCTGGCCCAGGAGAGAGAGAGGGAAGCCAATGAAAAAGTTCAGAGGTAAGTACAACCAAGTGCCCTGGTAGTGAAAGAATGTTCATGCTGCTCTTTTCCATATAATGAAAGTGAATGCCCCCTTAGTCCCCACTCATTTTCATAATTTGTAAAACAACATGAGAGTGAGTAAATGATGACAGAATTTTTGGCTGAACTATTCCTTTATACAGTATATGAATTCAGAAATATTTGGCGATATTACTGCTCTTCTAAAAACTAATTCTAAACCTAACTTCCCTGAACCTCGTTTACTGCTCTGTTCTCTACATTTGTGATGGTTGGCTGGGAGGTATTCTCTCTTTCTTTTTCTCATCTCACTCACATGGGGGTTCCCCACATAAAGCAAACACAGGCCGGGCTGCTGATCTATTTACAAGATGAATTAACCAAAGGGGGTGGTGATGCCGAGCTGAGGGGGTGCTCAAAACACAGAGAGAACCCCCAACCACCCCATCACAATGACACAACAGAACTTTTGTGCACTGTTTACACATGCCACTCTGAAGGGTTGCTATTTTCACACAAGATCACACAGCCTCTGCTGGCATACGCGGAACTTCAAACCCCATAATGCACTTTGATTTGAACAGCACTACTGTCTTAAACTCACTGTGAGAGTTATTTTTGTACAGTAATTTTTTAAGCCTTGTTTTCTTTGTTGACACTAAAGGGTGTTTAAGGTCAAGACGGCTCTGATGCAACTTATTTTTTCGCTGAACTAACATAACTTCTGATAATAGGTGGTGAGTTGGGTCTGAGGATTTTGAAGGCGGCGCAGAGCTGCTTTAACTCGGTTGTGTAAAAAACAACTAAATGTAGTGAAATATGACCCAAAAGTTCTTGACAGGTTTCATGGGATTCACCTCTTTAGATATCAGCTGCTGCTTAGTTAATTGAATTGACTAAAGTGACAAGCAGTATGTTGTAAAAAATATAATCACAGCACATAGATTAATAACTGTTAATGCAACATTCCGAGGTCAAAACAAGTTAAGCTCTATCGACAGCATTTGTCATAATGTTGATTACCACAAAAAATAATTTCGACTCGACCTTCTTTTTCTTAAAAAAATAAAGGTTACAGTGAGGCACTAACAATTGGAAGTGAATGAGGACAATTCTTTGGAGGGTTTCAAGGCAGAAATGTGAAGTGTATATTTCTATAAAAACACTTACATTCATCATTATGTAGTATTTGAGTATTGAGTTGTTTCAAATCATCATTTTACTGTCGTTTTAGGGTTTTAGAGTTTACACCGTTATGTCGTCATGGCAATGAAGTTGTAAAATTGGATATAATTTTACGCAGAAAAGGTTAGTAAGCAGTTTTATCACACTAAAATCATGTTAACACATTGTTTACATCTTGTGGCTATACTTTTGAAACAGTGATTATTTTAACTGGGGATGTGCACGAGTAACTGAGTACTCGTTTTGCACCAGCTATTCGAGTATTAACAACACTACGCAAATATCGCAAATACATTTTCATGTCCGCATTTGCCTGTCATGAGCAGCGCTGAATTACACTTTTTTTCCTTCTGAATCCAAGAAAAGCATAGTTTAAGTTATCCTGTTTACATGTCATAAGTGTTATTTTTTTATGTACATTTTAATTTATGAGTAATCGAGTACTCATTCTTCATGTATTAGAATAATCAACTACAAAATTACTCGAAAATGCCCATCTCTAATTTTAACATTTACGGATTGGCCCCATTCATTTCCATTGTAAGTGCCAAATGTACTTTTTGTGGAAATCAACATTATGCCACAAATGCTGTTGCTTTAGCTTAACTTGTATTGAACCCGGAATATTACTTTAATTGGTGTCAAATCATTGTTTAGCAAGACTAAAAGGAACTGAATCTTCATGCGGCAGTCAAAGTGAATGGCAGTGAGCTTATCCAGCATGTCTGTGTGTGTGTGTGTGTGTGTGTCTGTGAGAGACAGTGTCACAGTGGCTTGTTTGTGTACATTATCGCTCTGATTCAGAGGTCTGACCCAGCGACGTCCACAGTGCAAGGTTCAGCCATGTGAGTCACCGCTGTGTACAGCATTAAGTCGAACAGCGATGGGCAATGTCCATTCCACCCTCTGTGCTTTGCTACTAGAAGTGTGTCTGTGTAGTATTACTGGAAGTAAACTATGTTCCCTGTGTACTGAGAATCAGCATGTTATTTATTGCTCTACACTTTGTATTAGTGCCAACTCTTGTCTTAAAGGAATAGTTCACCCGACAATGAAAATTCTGTCAGCATTTACTCATTTTCATTCACGCTTCTGCATATTCAAACTTGCCGCATCACGATCAGTTACAAGGCACACAACAAACAGTGATGTTTGGCATCACTGATGTCAAACCTGGTGCAAGGTGTCTTCACTTTGATGGTGCTTTTGTATTATTTTTGGAGCTTGACAACCAGGCTAACATCTTGGTTACGTACATAACCTCGGTTCCCTGAGAGGAAACATTGCATTTATTAACGCATATGGTGAGTGCCTTCCACACAACCTAGTTGAAACCTCTATACAATAATGCCAATATACTAATATTGGCTCTGGTGTTTGAGCCCCGCCCATTTTGGCAGGTACACAAACACCATTTCCTCAATTTCTGACTGAGAACAAGGAGCACATCGCTTGTACCTCAAGAACTCTGAGTCTTGTAGTGCGGCTAGCGTTCGCAATGTCTCGTTCCCTTCGTCTCAGGGAACCGAGGTTACATACGTAACTGGGATGTTCCCTCATGACTCGGTACACTTGACATTGCGTTTATTAACGCATATGGAGAACAGAATCTCATCATGCCACACTACATGACATAACCTCCCAGAAAGGAAGCATGACGCCGCAGTCTCGTGGGACGGCAACTGACATGAGTATGCCGCAGTGAGTGACCCTCGTGTTGGGCCAGGAGGGGAGCACTCAGGATGAATATATGAGTCATAATCATATAGTATGAATTAACTCCTTCACAAACCCAGTCAGGGAGTTTATTTATAATGTAAATGCTTGTGACTTATGGTAAATTACAACGGCCTAATGCAGGCGGTGGTGTAAAAGATGTGGAGCTCGTTCTAAAAGGGAGGAGCATAAGTATATTTTGCCAATGGATAGCAAGTGCTCTAAACAGAGAGGACTTGTGAAGAGAGATGTTACGTCTAGGTTGTAAAACCTTACGAATGTGTTTTGAGAGGACCATCCTGCTGCAAATCCTATATCTTGTAAGGACACACCATTCTTCCATGCCCATGAGGAGGCCATTCCTCAAGTTGAGTGTGCTTTAACACCAATTGGGCAAGTCTCACCGTGCAACTCATAAGCCAATGCAATTGCATCAACAATCCAGTGAGAAATCTTTGCTTGGAGACGTACATTCATTTGTGCATCCTCCGTAGCATACAAAGAGCTGATCAGACAGTCTGAACTGGCGTGTACACTTAACGTTTGCGTGTAGTGCCCACACATAATTGTTACTATTCATTGTAATGTAATACAATTAGTAAATGGCGAACCAAATTTTTAATGCAGCAGATCACGCTTTTAATAGGGAGGCACTGATAAGGAATTTCTGGGTCAATGCCGATTACCGATAATTTTACTGCATTTTAACTCTTTCAACTGCAGCGGCTAGCTTATTTATTAAAAACCACTCACTTGACACAAATAGGTGTCATTTAAAAATTTATAATATATACTTTACAATGCATATACTGTAAAAGATCTGACCAACTCTTAACTACTAAATTGCTTAAGAAATATGACTATACTGGGGGGCGAGTATTGATGCTGACTACCACCCCTGGAGTCGCGAGTTCGAATCCAGGGCGTGCTGAGTGACTCCAGCCAGGTCTCCTTAGCAACCAAATTGGCCCAGTTGCTAGGAAGGGTAGAGTCACATGGGGTAACCTCCTCGTGGTCATGATTAGGGGTTCTCGCTGTCAGTGGGGCACGTGGTAAGTTGTGCGTGGATCGCAGAGAGTAGCATGAGCCTCCCATGCTGTGAGTCTCCATGGTGTCATGCACAGGGAGCCACATAATAAGATGCACGGATTGACTGTCTCAGAAGCAGAGGCAACTGAGACTTGTCCTCCGCCACCTGGATTGAGGTGAATAACTTCGCCACCACAAGGACCTACTAAGTAGTGGGAATTGGGCATTCCAAATTGGGACCGTTTTACTGAGGCCAGAGCTAGCAGCAGTGCGGGCTTAACAGAGAGCATGTGCAAATCAATAGAGTCCAAAGGCTCGAAGGGGGGCCCTGCGAAAGCTTTTAGGACTAATGTTATGTCCCAAGTCGGGGTTGTAGCTGGCCAAGGTGGGTTTAATCGTCGTGCTCCTTTAAGGAACTTTATGATTAAATCATGCTTGCCTATAGAGGCGCCGGCTTCATGTGCGTGATACTCAGATATAGTTGCCACATACACTTTGAGTGCTGACGGAGTGAGTCCTGCATCTAATCGCTCTTGAAGAAATATGAGAATTTCATGTATGGGGCAGTTTACTGGGTCTTTGCCATGTGAGAGACACCAATCAGTGAACACCTTCTATTTTAGCGCGTAGAAGCATCATGTGGATGGCGCTCTGGCCTGTAAAATGGTGTTCATGACTGAATGTGTCAGTTCTGGCGAATTTAGCGTGCTCCGTTCAGGGGCTCTTCGCCCAGTTCACATTGAGGACCAAGCTGTTTAGATGCTGAAGCAGTAGGTCTCTGTGCTGGCATAACAGAGCCTCTGATTGCGCCAGTAACAGCCAATCGTTGAGGTAGTTCCGCTCAGTCTCAGAGGGGCAAGAACTGCATTGATGCACTTTGAGAATGTGAGAGAAGCCAGAGTCAGTCCGAAGGGTAGGACTTTGAATTGATACACTGTTCCCTCGAACGCGAATCTCAAAAACATCCTGTGATGTTGTACAATTTGGATATGGAAGTACGCGTCCTTCAGATCTATCGATGCAAACCAATTGTGTGGGCATACATGCAGTAAGATCTGTTTCTGAGTAATCATTTTGAACAGGCTCTTTGTGAGTGGGTGATTTAAATGTCTCAGATCCAGGATCGGCCGAAGCCCACCGTCTTTATTTGGGAAAAGAAAATAACGGCTGTAAAACCCTTTTTGGGCTTGACAATTTGACAATCTCTATCGCGCTTTTCACGAGGAGATTGTGTATTTCTGCTCGTAACACTGGCGCGTCTTCGGACGAAACCGTGGAAAACAGAATGCCATTGAAATGGGGTGGCCAGCATGCAAACTGGATCGTATAACCATGTTTGATCGTTTTTTTGCACCCATTCTGAAATACCTGTTAGGGCTCGTCACGCGTCTGCGTAACGGGACAGAGAGCAGTTTGGTTGTTTACCATATGATATAATGCGTTGCTCACCATAGGGAAGCAGTTGTGCATAATGTGTGTGCTTTGAAGAGGAAAAGGGCTCTTTATTGAGAATGTGTGAGCATCTCGTGCGTTTGCAATGGTTGCTGTATTCTTTTTTGCACTTATTGCATTTTTTATTGCATTTATTTGAGTGCAAGACACAGAAACAATGTTTTGAACAATATTGTGAACAACAATATTCCTTTACCGACAAACAGTACTGGGGAGATGGGGAACAGTGTTTTGTGTCTCCATTCGAGCCTTTTTTGGAGCAGACCCGGAGGGAACCATGGGCTCTGCTTTCCGCTTCAAAGGCTTGTGCCCGTCAGGAGCGCTTTTGCTGCGCATGCTGATATTCAGGTGCCGATGAGGCAGCAGGTATGCGGCTTTTAGTCGGGTGCTGGCTTGAAACGGAGTGATGGTGAACCAGCTGTGATGTACTCCGTTTGGGCATAAAGTGTCTCATAGCCTGTGACTGCTTCCCGATGGCCTGCGCAGTGACTTTTGTGGCATGCAGCGTTAAGTCAGTAGCAGTGCGGAGCTCTTTGAATGTCTCTGAATTGAAGCCGTGCTCGTCCATTTGCTTGAGGAGCTTGGCTTGAAATACCTGGAGCACCACCATTGCGTGGAGTGCTGATCCAGCTTGTCCTGCCGCTGAGTACGCTTTTCCCGCCAGTGTGGATGTTTGTCATCACCCTTTGGAAGGATGTATGGGGCGTGATTTCCAGTTACTCCCTGGGCAGGGGTGTGCCGCTACCGCCTCCTCCACAGGGTGTAGTTGGGCATAACCATTTTCTTCCCCGTGATCCACATTAGAGAGTATGGCATCACTGTGCGAGCGCACCGAGAAGGGTGCGCTCTAGGACTTAGACAGTTCATTATGAACTTGGAATGAATGGGGCAGATTTGCGTGACACCGCCATTTGATGGCGTCCGGACTGCAGGAACCAATCATCGAGGCGAGAATGTGCAAGTCCTTTCGGGGAGACCACTCAAGGTGAAGCTATTCGACTGCTCTTGTAAGGATGCGGAGTGGCACCCTGTCAGTGGTGCGTGCATGTTCTTTGCCCTCGCTGGGGGGAGTGGCGGCAGCAACATTCACTGACCACTCGCCTGATGCAGTGAGAGACATTAATCCCCAGCGTCAGAACCGCTGAACGAGATGAGGCCAGAGCTCATCTGGCACACAGAGTATTGGAAAACATGCGCTTCATAGAGATTGAGCGGCTCGCGGGGCATGTGCCATTACGAGGACCACCTCAAAGTCATCCTGCCCGACCTCGCAGCCCCGCCGTGCCTCCTCGGGTGAAGCCTCGGGTATCACAGAAGAGGCAGGTGGGAGGGCGTGTGAGGCTAAATCGTCCTTCAGAACAAGGGTGATTCACGAGTGAAGCATCTTGAGACTCATGCCCTCAAAGTGAGGACAGTCTGTCTCCATGAAAGCTGTCTCTACGTGGGTATGGCCCAGACAGTAAACACAGCTTGCATACTGATCTGATGGTGGGATGTGCCTCTCGCACAAGGAACACTTAAGGAATGACATCTTTAAAAAGACGTGAACACGTAAGTGACTCTTTTAGATGCAGATATGAAACTCTTAAGGCTAGGGTATGCTTGCCGTTCTGTCTCACGCATGGTCAAGCTCAGCCTTACAATGTATACTCTTTTGAACGCGAGCCCATACAGACATGTTTGATGCATCCATGATACCACTGCTTTGAGATATGCGGCCTTCAATTGGAAATATCGTAATTAAGACCCAAGCGAAGTCGGAGTTACCAGTAGGAAACTCGAAATAAGATGATACCCGAGTTGCTGAGTGTGGCAGCGGGGGCGTGGTCGAGCGCCCGTCCAGAGAGAGAGAGCGGAAAGGGCGCTTACACATTACATTACACAGGGTGCAGATATGGCATCTGGGCCGGTCTGCTGGGGTTGCGGGGATCTGGGGCACTTCTGGGATCAATGCCCGGTGATCCTCGACACCCCGCAGGCTGCCCCCGAAGGAGCCGAAGCATACCGGATACCGGTAAGAATCAAGGGGGGTACTCACAAAGCATTGGTGGACACAGGTTGTAATGAAATCATGGTTCACCAATGCTTGGTTCAACGTGGGGCACTGGGCACAACCAAAAGGGTGAGGGTGAAGTGTGTGCATGGGGATATTCACAGTTACCCTGTGGTGACCCTTGTGATTACATTTTGGGGTTAGTTCCCGCTGATTCTGGGGACTAATTGGCCTGAATTCAGAAATGTATTGAAGGGAATTTGTGCGGATGGGTCCCTCATAAAAGCGCTGAGATGTGAGCAGGGGAGGCGGAGCCAGGGCCATCTTCATCAGCTCCACTTCAAGATGAAGCCCCTCCCATCCTCAGGGGATTCCCCGAAGGGGATTTCCCTTTGGAGCTGTCATGAGATGAAACCCTCAAGCACGCCTTTGATCAAGTGAGAGTGATTGATGGTCAACAACTCCAGCCGAGTGTCGCACTTTCATATCCCTATTTCGCAATTATAAACGAGCGGTTGTATAGAGTGACGCAGGACGCTCAAACAAAGAAAGATACAACCCAGCTCTTGATACCGCGAAGCTGCCGGGAAATGGTGTTCCAGGCGGCTCATTATAATCTCATGGCGGGTCATCTAGGGGAAAGGAAAACACTAAACTGTCTAATAGCCCGTTTTTATTGGCCGGGCATTGGCGGCGATGTCCGCAGGTGGTGTGCGGCTTGTCGTGAATGTCAGCTGGTGAATCCGCCGGCCACCCCAAAAGCGTCATTGTGCCCCCTTCCGTTGATCAAGGTCCCCTTCGAGAGAATTGGCGTGGACATTGTCGGACCATTAGAATGGTCAGCACACGGACATCGCTTTGTATTGGTCCTAATGGACTATGCAACGCGATATCCGGAAGCAGTGCCTCTGCGCAACATCTCAGCACGTAGTGTTGTGGAGGCACTCTTCAAAATAATCTCCCGGGTGGGGATTCCGAAAGAAATTCTCACTGATCAGGGCACAACCTTTATGTCACGGACACTACGTGAGCTTTACAAATTATTGGGCATTAAATCAATCCGCACCAGCATTTACCATCCACAAACAGATGGCCTGGTGGAGCGATTTAATAAAACCCTTAAAAATATGATTTGTAAGTTCGTGCATGAGGATGCTAGAAATTGGGACAAATGGCTTGATCCCCTGTAATTTGCAGGGGTCCCGCAAGCCTCCGCGGGTTTTAACCCATTCGAGCTGCTGTATGGGCAATGGCCACGCGGCGTGCTGGATGTCATACGCGAAGCTTGGGAGGAGGGACCTTCAACCAGTAAAAACAAAATTTAAAACATTCTTGATCTTAGAGCAAAACTCCACACCTTGGGGCAACTAACACAGGAGAATTTGCTCCAAGCTCAAGAACGACAGAGCCGACTGTATGACAGGGGAACTCGGCTGCGGGAATTTGTACCGGGAGATAAGGTACTCGTATTACTCCCCACATCGAGCTCCAAATGACTCGCCAAGTGGCAAGGACCCTTTGAGGTCACATGACGAGTGGGGGATCTCGATTATGAGGTTAAGCGAACAGATGGAGGGGGCGCATGTCAAATATATCATCTCAACCTCCTGAAATTGAGGGAGGTCGGTCCCTGTGACGTTGGCTATGGTAGTTCCGGAGAGGGCGGAGCTCGGGCCGGAGGTGAATACAAAACCTAATCATAACACCCCGGTCACTTGCGGAGACCACCTCTCACCATATCAGCTCGCAGGGGTTGCCAAGTTGCAACAAGAATTTGCAGATGTGTTCTCCCCTCTACCAGGTCGTACAAATCTCATCCAACACCACATCGAGACCGAACCGGGAGTGGTGGTATGTAGCCAACCCTATCGCTTGCCCGAACACAAAAAGAAAATAGTTTGGGAAGAATTGGATGTGATGCTTGATATGGGGGTAATAGAGGAATCCCACAGTGATTGGTCCAGCCCGGTTGTTCTAGTTCCCAAGAGCGATGGGTCTGTACGGTTCTGTGTGGGTTATAGAAAAGTCAATCCGGTGTCTAAATTTGATGCATACCCAATGCCCCGCATTGATGAGTTGCTCGATCAGTTAGGTACTGCTCGATTTTATTCAACATTGGATTTGACAAAGGGTTATTGGCAAATCCCCGTGACACCAATTTCCCGCGAAAAAACAGCCTTCTCCACGCCGTTTGGATTGCACCAATTTGTGACGCTTCTGTTTGGTTTGTTTGGGGCCCCGGCTACGTTTCAGCGTCTCATGGACCGAATCCCCAGACCGCATTTGGCTTACGCCGCTGCCTATCTATACGACATTATCATTTATAGTAATGATTGGCTGCGGCACATGCAGCACATGAGGTCGGTCCTGAGATCGCTGCGGTGGGCGGGGCTCACAGCAAACCCCAAGAAGTGCGCTATTGGGCGGGTGGAGGTACGGTATCTGGGGTTCCACTTGGGTCATGGGCAGGTGCGTCCCCAAATTGACAAGACTGCGGCAATTGCGACCTGCCCGAGACCCAGGACCAAAAAGGGGGTGAGACAGTTCCTGGGGCTGGCTGGCTATTACAGGAGGTTTGTGCCTAATTATTCGGACGTCACCAGCCCGCTGACTGATCTCAATAAAAAGGGAGCTCCCAACCCGGTCCAGTGGACAGAGCAGTGCCAACAGGCGTTCACACAGATTAAAGACGCACTTTGCGGGGGGCCGCTTTTGCATGCACCTAATTTATCTCTCCCTTTCCTATTACAGACGGATGCTTCAGACAGAGGGCTGGGGGCCGTACTTTCGCAGGTGGTGGAGGGGGAGGAGCGCCCGGTGCTGTACATTAGCCGTAAGCTCTCTTTGAGGGAAATGAAGTACAGCACCGTGGAAAAGGAGTGTCTAGCCATCAAGTGGGCGGTCCTCACCCTCCAGTACTACCTGCTGGGGCGGGCCTTCACCCTCTGCTCGGACCACGGCCCACTCCAATGGCTCCACCGCATAAAGGATACCAACGCGCGGATCACCCGGTGGTATCTGGCTCTCCAGCCCTTTAAATTCAAGGTGGTCCACAGACCGGGGGCGCAGAAGGCTGTCACCAACTTCTTTTCCAGAAATGGGAGGGGAGTGGTAGACAGGCCGGATGGCTCCCTGGCCTGAGTCGGGCGGTGGGAATATGTGGCAGCGGGGGCGTGGTCGAGCGCCCGTCCGGAGAGAGAGAGCGGTAATGTCACCACCAAAAGAGCGAGAGAGTCTGACACAAGAGAGCCTACAGTGATCGTGGAGGCTGATTTGAAGCTAATGTGTTTACCTGTGTGAAGCTAATGAGTTGAGTGACTACGTGCCTCTTAGACTGAGTTTGTGAAGCTGTAAAGCATTGCAGTGGCCAATTAAAAGCCTTACCTGAGTCTGGAAAAACCCGCTTTCCTGTGTCCTCCTTCCCTTCTGCTTATGGAGTCATTACACTGAGATGTTGGAATGTTGGAGTTGGAAGGGGCGAGTGAACATTAAAAGATGACGGAAAGCAGTGATTTTGCTCAATTATTTCAAATCCAATATTTTATTTAAAGAAAGAAATTACACATTTTATTTTCAACTAATGTAAAGCTAATTACGACTGTTCGCCGTTTGTTTTATGCAAATTAATTAATTTGAAATACTGTGCATTAATAAATTAAATAGGTTGAGTAAAAGACATGCATTTGAATTTTACATATGTTTAAATTTTAAATTTTGTTCATTTTTTATAGACATCATGATGGCGCCGCGGATGGCCGCCTTGGTGTGGAGCGCTCCTATTCTTTTGTTGTTTTTGTTTGTTTGTCCTGTGTTTAGTAATCTTTTTCCAATCAGTTTTACCTGGGACGAACTGCTGAACATTCAGCAGCATATACCAGACAATCTTTTCCCGGTTTTTGAATATTCAGACGCTTTGCTGGACATTTTAGTTGGAGGCACAGCTCTGCTGTTCAAGAGACGCAGGCGAGGGAGACGAGCAGGCGCGCTAGTCAAGCTCCGTCGGCGCGGCTTTCGAACAGCGCTGCCAAGCATTCATCTAGAGAATCTCCGCTCTCTTCCTAATGAAACGGACGAACTACATCTCCTCACCCATACAAAAAAGGACCTGCCTTGTGCTTCACAGAAACCTGGCTGATTGAACTATTCTGGACAGCGCGTTACATCTGCTGGGCTTTCAGCTGTACAGAGCGGATCGCATCGCGGATTTAATGGGGAAAATGAGAGGCAGTGGAACATGCTTTTACATCAGTGAAAGTTGGTGTACAGATGTGACAATGTTAAAGAAGATGTGCTGTCCTAATTTGGAAGCGCTCTTTATTAACTCTAAGCCTTTCTACTCGCCGCAGGAGTATTCTTCGTTTATTCTGGTGAGTGTTTCTATCGTGCCAAATGCGTGTGTGAACGCAGTGCTGCAACAGCTGGCTGATCAAATCACAGACACGGAACAACAATACCCGGACTCAGTTATTATTATTCTTGGGGATTTTAACAAAGCAAACCTCACACGTGAAGTGCCCAAATACAAACAGCACATTACATTCCCCACCAGAGACAGAAATATGCTGGATCACTGCTACACAACGATTAAGGATGCATATTGCTCTGTCCCTAGAGCAGCTTTGGGACTCTCTGATCACTGTCTGGTTCATCTTCTTCCAAACTACAGACAGAAACTAAAATTTTCTAAGCCTGTAGTTAGGACTGTAAAGAGATGGACCTATGAAGCAGAGCTGGAACTACAAGCCTGCTTTGACTGCACTGATTGGAGTGTTTTTGAGGCTGCAGACACCAATCTAGATGAGCTCACAGATACTGTTACATCATATATCAGTTTCTGTGAGGATATGTGCATCCCTACTAGGACTTATTTAACGTTTAACAATGACAAACCATGGTTTACAGCAGAACTCGGGCAGCTTCGTCAGGCCAAAGAGGATGCTTACAGAGGTGGGGATAAAGTCTTGTACAATCAGGCCAGGAACACACTGAATAAGGAAATCAGAGTGGCTAAAAGAAGATACTCTGAGAAGCTGAAAAGCAAGTTTTCAGCTAACGACCCTGCATCAGTATGGAGTGGCATGAAACAACTTATGAATTACAGGACTCCTGCCCCCAATCCTGTGGTGGACCAACAACTGGCTGACGACTTGAATGTGTTCTACTGTAGATTTGAAAGGCCCAATCTCACACCCCACACCCACTCTGACCTTCACTTCACACAAACAAAAACACCTCCTGCAACCCCCCTCCTCCCCCCTTTTTGTTCCGAAAACAAAAGATAAGGAAAGCACAGGTCCCAGACTGCGTTTCACCCGCGTGTCTTAGATCCTGTGCTAACCAGCTGGCCCCCATCTTCACAATGATTTTCAATAGATCACTCAGGCAGTGCGAAGTCCCATGCTGCTTCAAATGCCCAATCATCATTCCTGTCCCAAAGAAACCAAAAATCACAGGACTTAATGACTACAGACCTGTCGCCCTGACGTTTGTGGTCATGAAATCATTTGAGAGACTGGTGTTGGCCCACCTGAAGGACATCACTGGACCCTTTCTAGATCCCCTTCAATTTGCTTATCGAGCAAACAGGTCTGTGGAGGATGCAGTCAACATTGGATTGCATCATATCCTGCAACATCTGGAGAGACCAGGGACATATGCAAGGATCCTTTTTGTGGACTTCAGTTCGGATTTCAATACAATCATCCCAGCTAAACTCCATACTATACTACATCAACTCTCTGTTCCCACGTCCATCTGTCAGTGGATTACCAGCTTTCTGGCGGACAGGCAGCAGATTGTGAGAGATAGGAAATTCACTTCCAGCACCTGTATAATCAGCACTGGTGCTCCCCAGGGATGTGTGCTCTCCCCACTACTCTTATCCCTCTACACCAATGACTGCATCGCCAAGGACCCCTCTGTCAAGCTCCTGAAGTTTGCAGACGACACCACTGTCATTGGCCTCCAAGATGACAATGAGTCTGCATACAGAAGGGAGGTTAAACAGCTGGCTGTCTGGTGCAGTCAAAAAAACCCGGAGCTGAACACGCTCAAAACAGTGGAGATGATTGTGGACTCTAGGAGGAACACCCCAACACTGACCATTCTAAACAGCCCTGTGGCAGCAGTGGTGTCATTCAGGTTCCTGGGCACTACCATCTCACAGGACCTGAAGTGGGAGACCCACATTGACTCCATTGTGAAAAAGGCCCAGCAGAGGTTGTACTTCCTTTGCCACAGGCACTGCTGATACAGTTCTACTCAGCAGTCATTGAGTCTGTCCTCTGCACTTCAATAACTGCCTGGTTTGGTTCAGCTATGAAATCAGATATCAGAAAACTACAAAGGAATGTTTGGACTGCTTAGAGGATTATTGGTTGCCCCCTGCCCTCCCTTCGAGAACTATACACATCCAGAGTGAAGAAAAAGGCTGGAAAAATCACTCTGGACCCCACTCACCCTGCCCACTACCTTTTTAAACTGTTGCCTTCTGGCCGATGCTTCAGAGCTCTGAGCACCAGAACCGTCAGGCACAGGAACAGTTTTTTTCCCTCTGGCTATCCTTCTCATGAACAGTTAAAACTGCCCCATAGAGCAATAATTGTGTAATTCACAGTCTAGTCTTTTTATATTTATCCAACACATCCAACCTCTTCTGCCATTATATTCCCTTGCACTGTATATAACAGATTTGTATTTAGATTTGCACTACGTGTGTGTATGTACTGTGTGTGTGTGTGTGTGTGTGTGTGTGTGTGTGTGTATATAATATTACACACACACATACATATATAGACATATATATATACACACACACACACACACACACATATATATATATATATGTGTATATATATGTGTGTGTGTGTGTGTGTATATATATGTATGTGTGTGTGTATATATATATACATTTTTACCCCCTTTTTTAGTTTTAGGGTAGAGGTGACCCTTAGAGCAAAGGGACACATCTGGACTGATCACACCTGACAGCTAGCTGACATTCAGATGGATGCCCCTGCTTACTGGGATCCAGGCTGCTGTGGGAAGCCGCTCTGACGTGGGCCTCGTCGCACAGTGGTGAGAAGAATGCAGGGGTGATGCGATCGGCCTCCATGCTCCCACAGCAGAGCAAACTGGAGTGGAGGAAGCCCAGCGCAGGGCCAGAATGTGGCACCTGCATGCCGTCCCTCCCTGCAGCCCCATTGACAGAGGAGCCAAGCTGAATGTCTAATGACCCACTGAATCAAACTTGGCATAAGAAGTGCACAAAGGTCTTTTTCATTTGCCTAACAGCCCACAAATGGGCTGTGGCTGTTGGGTCCCATCATGCCATAGTCTTGCAGACTCCCATGCAGGGCGGCTTCTGTCTGGGACAGCTAGAGCTGACCATCCACACCACCCTGTTTTTATACTGTTCTGATTCATCTGCACAGCTAAAAATAACTTCCAGTGTTGCTGTCAGGGAAATCGTAAGATATTGTTCGACTTGGCTCGTACGAAGAGGTACGACTTTTATTCACATAAAGATCAACAAATCAACAAACAGAATTTTAAACAGATACAATACAGGCATCAAATTTTAGATAGCCTTCTACAGAACACTTTTTTTAAGAAAGGATATGTTTAAACGAATTTGGTTTAGGGATGTCCACGAGTAATAGATTAATTGCTTGTGGTGGACAACAATGAAACTGCTTCTCTCACCTAAATAATTCAGTTAAAAATCAATGTTGAAATAATGCAAAGCATTCCACTGTGGATGCATGAAGTTAAAGTAATAGTTCACTCCAAATATTTGGTTTTAATTATTTAGGACAACCTGTATACCTACTTATTCATGCGATTAACTAATCAGCCAATCGTGTGGTAGCAGTGAAATGCATAAAATCATGCAGATACAGGTCTGCAGCTTCAGTTAATGTTCACATCAACCATTAGAATGGGGAAGAAATGTGATCTCGGTGATTTCGACCGTGGCATGATTGTTGGTGCCAGACAGGCTGGTTTGAGTATTTCTGTAACTGCTGATCTCCTGGGATTTTCACGCACAACAGTCTCTAGAATTTACTCCGAATGGTGCCAAAAACAAAAAACATCCATTAAGCTGCAGTTCTGTGGATGTAAATGCCTTGTTGATGAGCGAGGTCAGTGGAGAATTGCCAGACTGGTTCGAGCTGACAGAAAGGTTACGGTAACTCAGATAACCCCTCTGTACAATTTTAGTGAGCAGAATAGCATCTGCAAGGGAAAGGGAAAGGATTACACTATATGGAAGGTTTAGGTTTTGATTAGGAGTTAAACTTGGGAAACATCATATTAACATTGTTCGTTGGTGCATTCTTTTTTTCTATGGGAGTAAAAGTCACACATTTTTTTATTAGCCAACTCGTACAATTTCTTACGATTTCACCGTCTCGTATGACTTAAACAATGATGGGTTGTTGTTTGACATGTAAATGTGGGTAGTCATGTGTAAATGTTAATGAAGATTTCAAAATGACACATTTTGCAGTCCAGTTTCTATAAAAGTTTTTTTTTTTTTTTTGGACTGAATGAAGTTTTGAGTTATGAAAGCTACAGTATGTTTTCACAGTACTGTGAATCAAAGAAAATTTGATTCCTCACAATATAATTCCTTTAAGGGTTCTTGCCAGGCATTGTCATGGCATTATTCTAGATTATGTGTACACAAAATGCAATGGAAAGGATCATATTTTTGCACTGAAACATGGATATTTTTCCATGCAATATATAAAATGTGCTGTTGTTTAGAATTTATGCATGGCCGCTGTTTACTGGGAGCTCGAATTGTTGGCTTTGCGACTCTGTGAATTCTTAATCAGGATTTATGCTTATGCCGGCTCTTCCCTCGCGTGTATGTTTGGGTTTACGGCCACTCTCTGCAAACAGTGTTCACCAAATCCAACCCCAGCCCGCCGGCACACCTTGGAGATCCTGCCACGGAATTGCAGATCTGTTAATTGTGCAAACATGACAGGGAGGCTAATGAATATATTTAAAACGCTAAAAATTTGCACACAAGGGGGAAAGGTGTTTCCATGCCTGTTTATTCACAGCGAGAGAGACAGTTTTGTGGTGTCTGTCTGCATGTTTGTGTGTTTTGGGGGAAGTGGATTGTGGTGCTTGTGTGAAATGAATGATGTTTGCTCATATGTATATATGTCTACGTGCATGGCCTGTTCATTTAGCCACACTGACCTTTTATAAATATTAGTCTGGTGTTTTGAACGCCCCCCATTGTTGTCCCTGTACCCCTTCTCACACTCGTTTCAATCCAATGTGACGCATCTCAGTTGCAGAGGGACTCTGAGATGCATATGGTCTTGCGGCTGCTCTCCAATCTCCCTGTACGGGAAAACAGGTGGAGACTACAGAGGGAGCAAGGCTGGGGTCAGACCACTCCCATATGCTCACTTAATAAGACAGAGAAACCTCAGTGGACAATACCAGCACTGGCAATGCTAAGCACGTCTTATAGGCGTTGCTATAAAAACTCAGAAAGAGCCTGGCTGTTTTTAGCATTCGCTTTGTTGTTGTGAGGCCAGTAGAATCAGTACTACAATTTTATCGTCAATACCGACTGTTTTTATCAGCGAAAGTTTTGATTTTACATTGGAACAAACCTGAGCTATCTTTATATATCTTTAAATGATGTTTATTTAATTACAACTTACAGTTGAGATTTTCAGATTGGCGACAACTAATGGGTAAATGAATGATAAGTGAATGAATTTGTTAAGTATTACTGTGCCCTAAAATATATAATTATCTAGATATTGCTCTTTTTGAGCGCTTATGAAAAGTAAAACTTGCTCGCAAACTAGCGTGATAACATTACACGTGCCATTGAGGGTTGTATTGGAGGTATAGTCACTGAAGTATAATCACTTTAGGATAATCAACTGAAGTATAATTACTTACATCTATTAATTCCAAGCATTGTTATGTGTCAAAGCACTCTCTATAAAGTGAGTTTTAACAGTCAGGTCATCATAAATGACTAGATACAATTATGGAAAAGCCATGGAAATTAATTAGTTAAAAAGTGTTGGAATACTTGCAACCCTGCATTGTATTAATCCTGTTCAGTTATACTTCAGTATACTTCATGTGCTCCAATTAATACTTTAAATTTGTTTATTATTGTATTATTTCATCCATAATTTCATTTTCTAGACCTGCTTATCTTGTGTAGGGTCGCAGTGGTATATTTTCATGTATTTTGAGGTCATTGCTGAAATTCACGTAATTTAACTGGAAAATTCATGGAAATCAGTCAAAGTGTGGGGAAACCCTGCATTTTATTAATTATATTCAGTTATACTTTAATATACTCCATGTGCTCTAATTAAAACTGATTTTAGATTGGTTTGTTATAGAAATTAATAGGTATATGTTCATGTATTTTGAAATCAATGCTGAAATTCACACAATTTTAAGTAATTTCAGATGCAAAGTTTATTTTATGGAATGGCCATGGAAATGTATTAGTCAAAAAGTGGGGAAACCCTGCATTTGATAAATCATATTCGCAATT